>NW_027362768.1:393453180-393791930 GCF_046119375.1 Phyllobates terribilis | reverse complement strand
GGGGAGGCTATATGCTGAGGGGAGAGCTATATGCTGGAGGGGAGAGCTATATGCTGAGGGGGAGAGCTATATGCTGAGGGGAGAGCTATATGCTGAGGGGAGAGCTATATGCTGAGGGGAGAGCTATATGCTGAGGGGGAGAGCTATATGCTGAGGGGGAGAGCTATATGCTGAGGGGAGAGCTATAATGCTGGGGGGGCAGAGCTATATGCTGAGGGGAGAGCTATATGCTGAGGGAGAGCTATATGCTGAGGGGAGAGCTATATGCTGAGGGGAGAGCTATATGCTGAGGGGAGAGCTATATGCTGAGGGGAGAGCTATATGCTGAGGGGAGAGCTATATGCTGAGGGGAGAGCTATATGCTGAGGGGAGAGCTATATGCTGAGGGGGAGAGCTATATGCTGAGGGGGGAGAGCTATATGCTGAGGGGGAGAGCTATATGCTGAGGGGGAGAGCTATATGCTGAGGGGGAGAGCTATATGCTGAGGGGAGAGCTATATGCTGAGGGGGAGCTATATGCTGAGGGGGAGAGCTATATGCTGAGGGGGAGAGCTATAATGCTGAGGGGGAGAGCTATATGCTGAGGGGAGAGCTATATGCCTGAGGGGGAGAGCTATATGCTGAGGGGAGAGCTATATGCTGAGGGGGAGAGCTATATGCTGAGGGGAGAGCTATATGTCTGGGGGATCTAAGCGGGGGAGAGGCTATATGCTGGGGGGAGAGCTATATGCTGAGGGGAGAGCTATATGCTGAGGGGAGAGCTATATGCTGAGGGGGAGAGCTATATGCTGAGGGGAGAGCTATATGCTGGGGGGAGAGCTATATGCTGAGGGGAGAGCTATATGCTGAGGGGAGAGCTATATGCTGAGGGGGAGAGCTATATGCTGAGGGGAGAGCTATATGCTGAGGGGGAGAGCTATATGCTGAGGGGGCTCTATATCTGAGGGAGAGCTATATGCTGAGGGGGAGAGCTATATGCTGGAGGGGGAGAGCTATATGCTGAGGGGGAGAGCTATATGCTGAGGGGAGAGCTATATACTGAGGGGGGACTTCTATATGCTGAGGGAGAGAGCTATATGCTGAGGGGAGAGCTATATGCTGAGGGGAGAGCTATATGCTGAGGGGAGGGAGGCTATATGTTGAGGGGGAGAGCTATATGCTGAGGGGGGAGCTATATGCTGAGGGGGAGAGCTATATGCTGAGGGGAGAGCTATATACTGAGGGGGGCTCTATATGCTGAGGGAGAGAGCTATATGCTGAGGGGGGCTGCTATATGCTGAGGGGAGAGCTATATGCTGAGGGGGGCTCTATATGCTGAGGGAGAGAGCTATATGCTGAGGGAGAGCTATATTGCTGAGGGGGAGAGCTATATGCTGAGGGGGAGAGCTATATGCTGAGGGGGAGAGCTATATGCTGAGGGGAGAGCTATATACTGAGGGGGGCTCTATATGCTGAGGGGAGAGGCTATATGCTGAGGGGGGCTCTATATGCTGAGGGGAGAGCTATATACTGAGGGGGGCTCTATATGCTGAGGAGAGAGCTATATGCTGAGGGGAGAGCTATATGCTGAGGGGGAGAGCATATGCTGAGGGGGAGAGCTATATGCTGAGGGGGAGAGCTATATGCTGAGGGGAGAGCTATATACTGAGGGGGGCTCTATATGCTGAGGGGAGAGCTATATACTGAGGGGGGGAGCTATATGCTGAGGGGGAGAGCTATATGCTGAGGGGGAGAGCTATATGCTGAGGGGAGAGCTATATGCTGAGGGGAGAGCTATATGCTGAGGGGAGAGCTATATGCTGAGGGGAGAGCTATATGCTGAGGGGAGAGCTATATGCTGAGGGGGGTCTCTATATTGCTAGGGGGGCTCTATATGCTGAGGGGGGCTCTATATGCTGAGGGGGGCTCTATATGCTGAGGGGGCTCTATATGCTGAGGGGGAGAGCTATATGCTGAGGGGAGAGCTGTATGCTGAGGAGGGCTCTATATACTGAGGGGAGAGCTATATGCTGAGGGAGAGCTATATGCTGAGGGGAGAGCTATATGCTGAGGGGGGCTCTATATGCTGAGGGGGGCTCTATATGCTGAGGGGGAGAGCTATATGCTGAGGGGGAGAGCTATATGCTGAGGGGGAGAGCTATATGCTGAGGGGAGAGCTATATACTGAGGGGGGCTCTATATGCTGAGGGAGAGAGCTATATGCTGAGGGGAGAGCTATATACTGAGGGGGGCTCTATATGCTGAGGGGGAGAGCTATATGCTGAGGGGAGAGCTATATACTGAGGGGAGAGCTATATGCTGAGGGGGAGAGCTATATGCTGAGGGGGAGAGCTATATGCTGAGGGGGGAGAGCTATATGCTGAGGGGGAGAGCTATATGCTGAGGGGAGAGCTATATACTGAGGGGAGAGCTATATACTGAGGGGGAGAGCTATATACTGAGGGGGAGGGCTATATGCTGAGGGGAGAGCTATATGCTGAGGGGGAGAGCTATATGCTGAGGGGGAGAGCTATATGCTGAGGGGGAGCTATATGCTGAGGGGGAGAGCTATATACTGAGGGGAGAGCTATATGCTGAGGGGAGAGCTATATGCTGAGGGGAGAGCTATATGCTGAGGGGAGGCATGCTGAGGGGAGAGCTATATGCTGAGGGGAGAGCTATATGCTGAGGGGAGAGCTATATACTGAGGGAGAGAGCTATATACTGAGGGGAGAGCTATATACTGAGGGGAGAGCTATATACTGAGGGGGCTCTATATGCTGAGGGGGAGAGCTATATGCTGAGGGGAGAGCTATATGCTGAGGGGGAGAGCTATATTACTGAGGGGAGGCTATATACTGAGGGGAGAGCTATATGCTGAGGGGGAGAGCTATATGCTGAGGGGGAGAGCTTATGCTGAGGGGGAGAGCTATATGCTGAGGGGGAGAGCTATATGCTGAGGGGAGAGCTATATACTGAGGGGAGAGCTATATACTGAGGGGAGAGCTATATACTGAGGGGAGAGCTATGTACTGAGGGGAGAGCTATATACTGAGGGGAGAGCTATATACTGAGGGGAGAGCTATATGCTGGGGGGAGAGCTATATGCTGAGGGGAGAGCTATATGCTGAGGGGAGAGCTATATACTGAGGGGGGAGCTATATGCTGAGGGGAGAGCTATATGCTGAGGGGGGAGCTATATGCTGAGGGGGGAGCTATATGCTGAGGGGAGAGCTATATGCTGATGGGGGCTCTATATGCTGAGGGGGAGAGCTATATGCTGAGGGGAGAGCTATATGCTGATGGGGGCTCTATATGCTGAGGGGGAGAGCTATATGCTGAGGGGAGAGCTATATGCTGAGGGGAGAGCTATATGCTGAGGGGAGAGCTATATGCTGAGGGGAGAGCTATATGCTGAGGGGAGAGCTATATGCTGAGGGGAGAGCTATATGCTGAGGGGGGCTCTATATGCTGAGGGGGAGCTATATGCTGAGGGGGGCTCTATATGCTGAGGGGGAGAGCTATATGCTGAGGGGAGAGCTATATGCTGAGGGGAGAGCTATATACTGAGGGAGAGCTATATGCTGAGGGGGGCTCTATATGCTGAGGGGGGCTCTATATGCTGAGGGGGGCTCTATATGCTGAGGGGGAGAGCTATATGCTGAGGGGGGCTCTATATGCTGGGGGGAGAGCTATATGCTGAGGGGGGCTCTATATACTGAGGGGAGAGCTATATGCTGAGGGGAGAGCTATATACTGAGGGGGGAGCTATATGCTGAGGGGGGAGCTATATGCTGAGGGGGGCTCTATATGCTGAGGGGGAGAGCTATATGCTGAGGGGGGCTCTATATGCTCAGGGGGAGAGCTATATACTGAGGGGAGAGCTATATACTGAGGGGAGAGCTATATGCTGAGGGGGGAGCTATATGCTGAGGGGGGAGCTATATGCTGAGGGGGGAGCTATATGCTGAGGGGGGAGCTATATGCTGAGGGGGGTGCTATATGCTGAGGGGGAGCTATATGCTGAGGGGGGCTCTATATACTGAGGGGAGAGCTATATGCTGAGTGGAGAGCTATATGCTGAGGGGGGAGCTATATGCTGAGGGGGGAGCTATATGCTGAGGGGGGAGCTATATGCTGAGGGGGGAGCTATATGCTGAGGGGGGCTCTATATACTGAGGGGAGAGCTATATGCTGAGGGAGAGCTATATGCTGAGGGGAGAGCTATATACTGAGGGGAGAGCTATATGCTGAGTGGAGAGCTATATGCTGAGGGGGGAGCTATATGCTGAGGGGGAGCTATATGCTGAGGGGGGAGCTATATGCTGAGGGGGGAGCTATATGCTGAGGGGAGAGCTATATGCTGAGGGGGGAGCTATATGCTGAGGGGGGAGCTATATGCTGAGGGGGGAGCTATATGCTGAGGGGGGAGCTATATGCTGAGGGGTGAGCTATATGCTGAGGGGGGAGCTATATGCTGAGGGGGGAGCTATATGCTGAGGGGGGAGCTATATGCTGAGGGGAGAGCTATATGCTGAGGGGGGAGCTATATGCTGAGGGGGGAGCTATATGCTGAGGGGAGAGCTATATACTGAGGGGGGGAGCTATATGCTGAGGGGAGAGCTATATGCTGAGGGGAGAGCTATATGCTGAGGGGAGAGCTATATGCTGAGGGGAGAGCTATATGCTGAGGGGAGAGCTATATGCTGAGGGGAGTGCTATATGCTGAGGGGGAGAGCTATATGCTGGGGGGAGAGCTATATGCTGGGGGGAGAGCTATATGCTGAGGGGGAGAGCTATATGCTGAGGGGGGAGCTATATGCTGAGGGGGGAGCTATATGCTGAGGGGGGAGCTATATGCTGAGGGGGGAGCTATATGCTGAGGGGAGAGCTATATGCTGAGGGGGAGAGCTATATGCTGAGGGGGAGAGCTATATGCTGAGGGGGAGAGGCTATATGCTGAGGGGGAGAGCTATATGCTGAGGGGAGAGCTATATGCTGAGGGGAGAGCTATATGCTGAGGGGAGAGCTATATGCTGAGGGGAGAGCTATATACTGAGGGGGAGCTATATGCTGAGGGGAGAGCTATATACTGAGGGGAGAGCTATATGCTGAGGGGAGAGCTATATGCTGAGGGGGAGAGCTATATGCTGAGGGGGAGAGCTATATGCTGAGGGGAGAGCTATATGCTGAGGGGAGAGCTATATGCTGATGGGGGCTCTATATGCTGAGGGGGGAGCTATATGCTGAGGGGGAGAGCTATATACTGAGGGAGGAGCTATATGCTGAGGGGAGAGCTATATGCTGAGGGGAGAGCTATATGCTGAGGGGGAGAGCTATATGCTGAGGGGGGAGCTATATGCTGATGGGGGCTCTATATGCTGAGGGGGAGAGCTATTATGCTGATGGGGCTCTATATGCTGAGGGGGGAGCTATATGCTGATGGGGGCTCTATATGCTGAGGGGGGAGCTATATGCTGATGGGGGCTCTATATGCTGAGGGGGAGAGCTATATGCTGAGGGGAGAGCTATATGCTGAGGGGAGAGCTATATGCTGAGGGGAGGCTATATGTTGAGGGGAGAGCTATATGCTGAGGGGAGAGCTATATGCTGAGGGAGAGCTATATGCTGAGGGGAGAGCTATATGCTGAGGTGAGAGCTATATGCTGAGGGGGGAGCTATATGCTGAGGGGGGCTCTATATGCTGAGGGGAGAGCTATATACTGAGGGGGGCTATATAGCTGAGGGGGGAGCTATATGCTGAGGGGGGCTCTATATGCTGAGGGGGAGAGCTATATGCTGAGGGGGGAGCTATATGCTGAGGGGGGCTCTATATGCTGAGGGGGAGAGCTATATGCTGAGGGGGGAGCTATATGCTGAGGGGGGAGCTATATGCTGAGGGGAGAGCTATATGCTGAGGGGAGCTATATGTTGAGGGGGGCTCTATATGCTGAGGGGGAGAGCTATATGCTGAGGGGGGAGCTATATGCTGAGGGGGGCTCTATATGCTGAGGGGAGAGCTATATGCTGAGGGGGAGAGCTATATGCTGAGGGGGAGAGCTATATGCTGAGGGGGAGAGCTATATGCTGAGGGGAGAGCTATATGCTGAGGGGAGAGCTATATGCTGAGGGGGGAGCTATATGCCTGAGGGGAGAGCTATATGCTGAGTGGGGAGCTATATGCTGAGGGGGGAGCTATATGCTGAGGGGAGAGCTATATGCTGAGGGGGAGAGCTATATGCTGAGGGGAGGGCTATATGCTGAGGGGGGAGCTATATGCTGAGGGGGAGCTATATGCTGAGGGGAGAGCTATATGCTGAGGGGAGAGCTATATGCTGAGGGGGGAGCTATATGCTGAGGGGGAGCTATATGCTGAGGGGGCTCTATATGCTGAGGGGGGCTCTATATGCTGAGGGGGCCTCTATATGCTGAGGGGGCTCTATATGCTGAGGGGGGCTCTATATGCTGAGGGGGGAGCTATATGCTGAGGGGGAGCTATATGCTGAGGGGGGAGCTATATGCTGAGGGGGGAGCTGTATGCTGAGGGGGGCTCTATATACTGAGGGGAGAGCTATATGCTGGGGGGTGGGGCTCTATATGCTGAGGGGAGAGCTATATGCTGAGGGGAGAGCTATATGCTGAGGGGAGAGCTATATGCTGAGGGGAGAGCTATATGCTGAGGGGGAGAGCTATATGCTGAGGGGAGAGCTATATGCTGAGGGGAGAGCTATATGCTGAGGGGAGAGCTATATACTGAGGGGGGAGCTATATGCTGAGGGGAGAGCTATATGCTGAGGGGAAGGCTATATGCTGAGGGGAGAGCTATATGCTGAGGGGAGAGCTATATGCTGAGGGGAGAGCTATATGCTGAGGGGAGAGCTATATGCTGAGGGGAGAGCTATATGCTGAGGGGAGAGCTATATACTGAGGGGGGAGCTATATGCTGAGGGGAGAGCTATATGCTGAGGGGGAGAGCTATATGCTGAGGGGGAGAGCTATATGCTGAGGGGAGAGCTATATGCTGAGGGGAGAGCTATATGCTGAGGGGAGAGCTATATGCTGAGGGGAGAGCTATATGCTGAGGGGAGAGCTATATGCTGAGGGGGGAGCTATATGCTGAGGGGAGAGCTATATGCTGAGGGGGAGAGCTATATGCTGAGGGGGAGAGCTATATGCTGATGGGGAGAGCTATATGCTGAGGGGGGCTCTATATGCTGAGGGGAGAGCTATATGCTGAGGGGGAGAGCTATATGCTGAGGGGGAGAGCTATATACTGAGGGGAGGGCTATATGCTGAGGGGGGCTCTATATGCTGAGGGGGAGAGCTATATGCTGAGGGGAGAGCTATATACTGAGGGGAGAGCTATATACTGAGGGGAGAGATATATGCTGAGGGGAGAGCTATATGCTGAGGGGGAGAGCTATATGCTGAGGGGAGAGCTATATGCTGATGGGGGCTCTATATGCTGAGGGGGAGAGCTATATGCTGATGGGGGCTCTATATGCTGAGGGGGAGAGCTATATGCTGAGGGGGAGAGCTATATGCTGAGGGGAGAGCTATATACTGAGGGGAGAGCTATATGCTGAGGGGGGCTCTATATGCTGAGGGGGGCTCTATATGCTGAGGGGGGCTCTATATGCTGAGGGGGGCTCTATATGCTGAGGGGGAGATCTATATGCTGAGGGGAGAGCTATATGCTGAGGGGAGAGCTATATACTGAGGGGAGAGCTATATGCTGAGGGGGGCTCTATATGCTGAGGGGGGCTCTATATGCTGAGGGGGGCTCTATATGCTGAGGGGGAGAGCTATATGCTGTGGGGGGCTCTATATGCTGAGGGGGAGAGCTATATGCTGAGGGGAGAGCTATATGCTGAGGGGGGCTCTATATACTGAGGGGAGAGCTATATACTGAGGGGGGCTCTATATGCTGAGGGGAGAGCTATATGCTGAGGGGAGAGCTATATGCTGAGGGGGAGAGCTATATGCTGAGGGGGGAGCTATATGCTGAGGGGAGAGCTATATGCTGAGGGGGGAGCTATATGCTGAGGGGAGAGCTATATGCTGAGGGGAGAGCTATATGCTGAGGGGGGAGCTATATGCTGAGGGGGCTCTATATGCTGAGGGGGAGAGCTATATGCTGAGGGGGGAGCTATATGCTGAGGGGCTCTATATGCTCAGGGGGAGAGCTATATGCTCAGGGGGGAGAGCTATATGCTGAGGGGGGCTCTATATGCTGAGGGGGGCTCTATATGCTGAGGGGGGCTCTATATGCTGAGGGGGGCTCTATATGCTGAGGGGGAGCTATATGCTGAGGGGGAGCTATATGCTGAGGGGGGCCTCTATATGCTGAGGGGAGAGCTATATGCTGAGGGGGAGCTATATGCTGAGGGGAGAGCTATATGCTGAGGGGAGAGCTATATGCTGAGGGGAGAGCTATATGCTGAGTGGAGAGCTATATGCTGAGGGGGGAGCTATATGCTGAGGTGGGAGCTATATGCTGAGGGGGGAGCTATATGCTGAGGGGGGAGCTATATGCTGAGGGGGAGCTATATGGAGGGGAGAGCTATATGCTGAGGGGGGAGCTATATGCTGAGGGGAGAGCTATATGCTGAGGGGAGAGCTATATGCTGAGGGGAGAGCTATATGCTGAGGGGAGAGCTATATGCTGAGGGGAGAGCTATATGCTGAGGGGGGCTCTATATGCTGAGGGGAGAGCTATATGCTGAGGGGAGAGCTATATGCTGAGGGGGGAGCTATATGCTGAGGGGGGAGCTATATGCTGAGGGGAGAGCTATATGCTGAGGGGAGGGCTATATGCTGAGGGGAGTGCTATATGCTGAGGGGAGTGCTATATGCTGAGGGGAGTGCTATATGCTGAGGGGAGAGCTATATGCTGAGGGGAGAGCTATATACTGAGGGGAGGGCTATATGCTGAGGGGAGGGCTATATGCTGAGGGGAGAGCTATATGCTGAGGGGGAGAGCTATATGCTGAGGGGGAGAGCTATATGCTGAAGGGGAGAGCTATATGCTGAGGGGGGCTCTATATGCTGAGGGGAGAGCTATATGCTGAGGGGGAGAGCTATATGCTGAGGGGGAGAGCTATATACTGAGGGGAGGGCTATATGCTGAGGGGGGGCTCTATATGCTGAGGGGGAGAGCTATATGCTGAGGGGAGAGCTATATACTGAGGGGAGAGCTATATACTGAGGGGGAGAGATATATGCTGAGGGGAGAGCTATATGCTGAGGGGGAGAGCTATATGCTGAGGGGAGAGCTATATGCTGATGGGGGCTCTATATGCTGAGGGGGAGAGCTATATGCTGATGGGGGCTCTATATGCTGAGGGGGAGAGCTATATGCTGAGGGGGAGAGCTATATGCTGAGGGGAGAGCTATATGCTGAGGGGAGAGCTATATGCTGAGGGGGGCTCTATATGCTGAGGGGGGCTCTATATGCTGAGGGGGGCTCTATATGCTGAGGGGGGCTCTATATGCTGAGGGGGAGATCTATATGCTGAGGGGAGAGCTATATGCTGAGGGGAGAGCTATATACTGAGGGGAGAGCTATATGCTGAGGGGGGCTCTATATGCTGAGGGGGGCTCTATATGCTGAGGGGGAGAGCTATATGCTGTGGGGGGCTCTATATGCTGAGGGGGAGAGCTATATGCTGAGGGGAGAGCTATATGCTGAGGGGGGCTCTATATACTGAGGGGAGAGCTATATACTGAGGGGGGCTCTATATGCTGAGGGGAGAGCTATATGCTGAGGGGAGAGCTATATGCTGAGGGGGAGAGCTATATGCTGAGGGGGGAGCTATATGCTGAGGGGAGAGCTATATGCTGAGGGGAGAGCTATATGCTGAGGGGGGAGCTATATGCTGAGGGGAGAGCTATATGCTGAGGGGAGAGCTATATGCTGAGGGGGGAGCTATATGCTGAGGGGGCTCTATATGCTGAGGGGGAGAGCTATATGCTGAGGGGGGAGCTATATGCTGAGGGGGCTCTATATGCTCAGGGGGAGAGCTATATGCTCAGGGGGAGAGCTATATGCTGAGGGGGGCTCTATATGCTGAGGGGGGCTCTATATGCTGAGGGGGGCTCTATATGCTGAGGGGGGCTCTATATGCTGAGGGGGGCTCTATATGCTGAGGGGGGAGCTATATGCTGAGGGGGGAGCTATATGCTGAGGGGGGCTCTATATGCTGAGGGGAGAGCTATATGCTGAGGGGGGAGCTATATGCTGAGGGGAGAGCTATATGCTGAGGGGAGAGCTATATGCTGAGGGGAGAGCTATATGCTGAGTGGAGAGCTATATGCTGAGGGGGGAGCTATATGCTGAGGTGGGAGCTATATGCTGAGGGGGGAGCTATATGCTGAGGGGGGAGCTATATGCTGAGGGGGGAGCTATATGCTGAGGGGAGAGCTATATGCTGAGGGGAGAGCTATATGCTGAGGGGGGAGCTATATGCTGAGGGGAGAGCTATATGCTGAGGGGAGAGCTATATGCTGAGGGGAGAGCTATATGCTGAGGGGAGAGCTATATGCTGAGGGGGGCTCTATATGCTGAGGGGAGAGCTATATGCTGAGGGGAGAGCTATATGCTGAGGGGAGAGCTATATGCTGAGGGGGGAGCTATATGCTGAGGGGAGAGCTATATGCTGAGGGGAGAGCTATATGCTGAGGGGAGGGCTATATGCTGAGGGGAGTGCTATATGCTGAGGGGAGTGCTATATGCTGAGGGGAGTGCTATATGCTGAGGGGAGAGCTATATGCTGAGGGGAGAGCTATATACTGAGGGGAGGGCTATATGCTGAGGGGAGGGCTATATGCTGAGGGGGAGAGCTATATGCTGAGGGGAGAGCTATATGCTGAGGGGAGAGCTATATGCTGAGGGGAGAGCTATATGCTGAGGGGGGAGCTATATACTGAGGGGAGAGCTATATGCTGAGGGGGGCTCTATATGCTGAGGGGAGAGCTATATGCTGAGGGGAGAGCTATATGCTGAGGGGAGAGCTATATGCTGAGGGGAGAGCTATATGCTGAGGGGAGAGCTATATGCTGAGGGGAGAGCTATATGCTGAGGGGAGAGCTATATGCTGAGGGGAGAGCTATATGCTGAGGGGAGAGCTATATGCTGAGGGGGGAGCTATATGCTGAGGGGGGCTCTATATGCTGAGGGGAGAGCTATATGCTGAGGGGAGAGCTATATGCTGAGGGGAGAGCTATATGCTGAGGGGGGAGCTATATGCTGAGGGGGGCTCTATATGCTGAGGGGAGAGCTATATGCTGAGGGGGAGAGCTATATGCTGAGGGGAGAGCTATATGCTGAGGGGAGAGCTATATGCTGAGGGGGGGAGCTATATGCTGAGGGGAGAGCTATATGCTGAGGGGAGAGCTATATGCTGAGGGGAGAGCTATATGCTGAGGGGAGAGCTATATGCTGAGGGGGGAGCTATATGCTGAGGGGGGCTCTATATGCTGAGGGGAGAGCTATATGCTGAGGGGAGAGCTATATGCTGAGGGGGGAGCTATATGCTGAGGGGAGAGCTATATGCTGAGGGGAGAGCTATATGCTGAGGGGAGGGCTATATGCTGAGGGGAGTGCTATATGCTGAGGGGAGTGCTATATGCTGAGGGGAGTGCTATATGCTGAGGGGAGAGCTATATGCTGAGGGGAGAGCTATATGCTGAGGGGAGGGCTATATGCTGAGGGGAGGGCTATATGCTGAGGGGGAGAGCTATATGCTGAGGGGAGAGCTATATGCTGAGGGGAGAGCTATATGCTGAGGGGAGAGCTATATGCTGAGGGGAGAGCTATATACTGAGGGGAGGGCTATATGCTGAGGGGAGAGCTATATGCTGAGGGGAGAGCTATATGCTGAGGGGGGAGCTATATGCTGAGGGGAGAGCTATATGCTGAGGGGAGAGCTATATGCTGAGGGGAGAGCTATATACTGAGGGGAGGGCTATATGCTGAGGGGAGAGCTATATGCTGAGGGGAGTGCTATATGCTGATGGGGGCTCTATATGCTGAGGGGGAGAGCTACATGCTGATGGGGGCTCTATATGCTGAGGGGGGAGCTATATGCTGAGGGGAGAGCTATATGCTGAGGGGAGAGCTATATGCTGATGAGAGCTATATGCTGATGGGGGCTCTATATGCTGAGGGGGAGAGCTATATGCTGAGGGGGAGAGCTATATGCTGAGGGGAGAGCTATATGCTGAGGGGGGAGCTATATGCTGATGGGGGCTCTATATGCTGAGGGGGAGAGCTATATGCTGAGGGGGGCTCTATATGCTGAGGGGGGAGCTATATGCTGATGGGGGCTCTATATGCTGAGGGGGAGCTATATGCTGATGGGGGCTCTATATGCTGAGGGGGAGAGCTATATGCTGATGGGGGCTCTATATGCTGAGGGGAGAGCTATATGCTGAGGGGAGAGCTATATGCTGAGGGGAGAGCTATATACTGAGGGGGAGAGCTATATACTGAGGGGGGAGCTATATACTGAGGGGGGAGCTATATGCTGATGGGGGCTCTATATGCTGAGGGGGAGAGCTATATGCTGATGGGAGCTCTATATGCTGAGGGGAGAGCTATATGCTGAGGGGAGAGCTATATACTGAGGGGAGAGCTATATACTGAGGGGGGAGCTATATGCTGATGGGGGCTCTATATGCTGAGGGGGAGAGCTATATGCTGATGGGGGCTCTATATGCTGAGGGGAGAGCTATATGCTGAGGGGAGAGCTATATGCTGAGGGGAGAGCTATATGCTGAGGGGGAGAGCTATATGCTGAGGGGGAGAGCTATATACTGAGGGGGAGAGCTATATGCTGAGGGGAGAGCTATATGCTGAGGGGGGAGCTATATGCTGAGGGGAGAGCTATATGCTGAGGGGGAGAGCTATATGCTGAGGGGGAGAGCTATATGCTGAGGGGAGAGCTATATGCTGAGGGGGAGAGCTATATGCTGAGGGGAGAGCTATATGCTGAGGGGAGAGCTATATGCTGAGGGGAGGGCTATGTGCTGAGGGGGGAGCTATATGCTGAGGGGAGAGCTATATGCTGAGGGGAGGGCTATGTGCTGAGGGGGGAGCTATATGCTGAGGGGAGACCTATATGCTGAGGGGGAGAGCTATATGCTGAGGGGAGAGCTATATGCTGAGGGGAGAGCTATATGCTGAGGGGAGAGCTATATGCTGAGGGGGGAGCTATATGCTGAGGGGGAGAGCTATATGCTGAGGGGAGAGCTATATGCTGAGGGGAGAGCTATATGCTGAGGGGAGTGCTATATGCTGATGGGAGGGCTATATGCTGAGGGGGGAGCTATATGCTGAGGGGAGAGCTATATGCTGAGGGGAGAGCTATATGCTGAGGGGAGTGCTATATGCTGATGGGGGCTCTATATGCTGAGGGGGGGAGCTATATGCTGAGGGGGGAGCTATATGCTGAGGGGGGAGCTATATGCTGAGGGGAGAGCTATATGCTGATGGGGGCTCTATATGCTGAGGGGGGGAGCTATATGCTGAGGGGAGAGCTATATACTGAGGGGGGAGCTATATGCTGAGGGGGGGAGCTATATGCTGAGGGGGGAGATATATGCTGATGGGGGCTCTATATGCTGAGGGGGAGAGCTATATGCTGATTGGGGCTCTATATGCTGAGGGGGGGAGCTATATGCTGAGGGGGGAGCTATATGCTGATGGGGGCTCTATATGCTGAGGGGGAGAGCTATATGCTGAGGGGGGGAGCTATATGCTGATGGGGGCTCTATATGCTGAGGGGGAGAGCTATATGCTGATGGGGGCTCTATATGCTGAGGGGGGGAGCTATATGCTGAGGGGGGCTCTATATGCTGAGGGGGAGCTATATGCTGATGGGGGCTCTATATGCTGAGGGGGAGAGCTATATGCTGATGGGGGCTCTATATGCTGAGGGGGAGAGCTATATGCTGATGGGGGCTCTATATGCTGAGGGGGAGAGCTATATGCTGATGAGAGCTATATGCTGATGGGGGCTCTATATGCTGAGGGGAGAGCTATATGCTGATGAGAGCTATATGCTGATGGGGGCTCTATATGCTGAGGGGAGAGCTATATGCTGAGGGGAGAGCTATATGCTGAGGGGGAGAGCTATATGCTGAGGGGGAGAGCTATATGCTGAGGGGGAGAGCTATATGCTGAGGGGGGAGCTATATGCTGAGGGGGGAGCTATATGCTGATGGGGGCTCTATATGCTGAGGGGGAGAGCTATATGCTGATGGGGGCTCTATATGCTGAGGGGGGAGCTATATGCTGATGGGGGCTCTATATGCTGATGGGGGCTCTATATGCTGAGGGGGAGAGCTATATGCTGATGGGGGCTCTATATGCTGAGGGGAGAGCTATATGCTGAGGGGAGAGCTATATGCTGAGGGGAGAGCTATATGCTGAGGGGAGAGCTATATGCTGAGGGGGAGAGCTATATGCTGAGGGGGAGAGCTATATGCTGAGGGGGAGAGCTATATGCTGAGGGGGAGAGCTATATGCTGAGGGGAGAGCTATATGCTGAGGGGGGCTCTATATGCTGAGGGGAGAGCTATATGCTGAGGGGAGAGCTATATGCTGAGGGGAGAGCTATATGCTGAGGGGAGAGCTATATGCTGAGGGGGAGAGCTATATACTGAGGGGGAGAGCTATATGCTGAGGGGGGAGCTATATGCTGAGGGGGGCTCTATATGCTGAGGGGGGAGCTATATGCTGAGGGGAGAGCTATATGCTGAGGGGAGAGCTATATGCTGAGGGGAGAGCTATATGCTGAGGGGAGAGCTATATGCTGAGGGGGGAGCTATATGCTGAGGGGGAGAGCTATATGCTGTGGGGAGAGCTATATGCTGAGGGGGGAGCTATATGCTGAGGGGAGAGCTATATGCTGAGGGGGGCTCTATATGCTGTGGGGGAGAGCTATATGCTGAGGGGGAGAGCTATATGCTGAGGGGAGAGCTATATGCTGAGGGGAGAGCTATATGCTGAGGGGGAGAGCTATATGCTGAGGGGGAGAGCTATATGCTGAGGGGGGAGCTATATGCTGAGGGGAGAGCTATATGCTGAGGGGAGAGCTATATGCTGAGGGGAGAGCTATATGCTGAGGGGAGAGCTATATGCTGAGGGGAGAGCTATATGCTGAGGGGAGAGCTATATGCTGAGGGGAGAGCTATATGCTGAGGGGGAGAGCTATATGCTGAGGGGGGCTCTATATGCTGAGGGGGGAGCTATATGCTGAGGGGGGAGCTATATGCTGAGGGGGGAGCTATATGCTGAGGGGGAGAGCTATATGCTGAGGGGGAGAGCTATATGCTGAGGGGGGAGCTATATGCTGAGGGGAGAGCTATATGCTGAGGGGAGAGCTATATGCTGAGGGGGGAGCTATATGCTGAGGGGGAGAGCTATATGCTGAGGGGGAGAGCTATATGCTGAGGGGGGAGCTATATGCTGAGGGGAGAGCTATATGCTGAGGGGGAGAGCTATATGCTGAGGGGGAGAGCTATATGCTGAGGGGAGAGCTATATGCTGAGGGGAGAGCTATATGCTGAGGGGAGAGCTATATGCTGAGGGGAGAGCTATATGCTGAGGGGAGAGCTATATGCTGAGGGGAGAGCTATATGCTGAGGGGAGAGCTATATGCTGAGGGGAGAGCTATATGCTGAGGGGAGAGCTATATGCTGAGGGGAGAGCTATATGCTGAGGGGGAGAGCTATATGCTGAGGGGGGCTCTATATGCTGAGGGGGGAGCTATATGCTGAGGGGGGAGCTATATGCTGAGGGGGGAGCTATATGCTGAGGGGGAGAGCTATATGCTGAGGGGGAGAGCTATATGCTGAGGGGGGAGCTATATGCTGAGGGGGGCGCTATATGCTGAGGTGGAGAGCTATATGCTGATGGGGGCTCTATATGCTGAGGGGGAGAGCTATATGCTGATGGGGGCTCTATATGCTGAGGGGGAGAGCTATATGCTGAGGGGGAGAGCTATATGCTGAGGTGAGAGCTATATACTGAGGGGAGAGCTATATGCTGAGGGGGGCTCTATATGCTGAGGGGGGCTCTATATGCTGAGGGGGGCTCTATATGCTGAGGGGAGAGCTATATGCTGAGGGGGAGAGCTATATGCTGAGGGGAGAGCTATATGCTGAGGGGGGCTCTATATGCTGAGGGGAGGGCTATATGCTGAGGGGAGGGCTATATGCTGAGGGGAGAGCTATATGCTGAGGGGAGAGCTATATGCTGAGGGGGGCTCTATATGCTGAGGGGGGCTCTATATGCTGAGGGGGGCTCTATATGCTGAGGGGGAGAGCTATATGCTGAGGGGGGCTCTATATGCTGAGGGGGAGAGCTATATGCTGAGGGGGGCTCTATATGCTGAGGGGAGAGCTATATACTGAGGGGGGCTCTATATGCTGAGGGGGGCTCTATATGCTGAGGGGGAGAGCTATATGCTGAGGGGGGAGCTATATGCTGAGGGGGTGCTCTATATGCTGAGGGGGAGAGCTATATGCTGAGGGGAGAGCTATATGCTGAGGGGGGAGCTATATGCTGAGGGGAGAGCTATATGCTGAGGGGGAGAGCTATATGCTGAGGGGGAGCTATATGCTGAGGGGGGCTCTATATGCTGAGGGGGAGAGCTATATGCTGAGGGGGGAGCTATATGCTGAGGGGGGCTCTATATGCTGAGGGGGAGAGCTATATGCTGAGGGGGGAGCTATATGCTGAGGGGGGAGCTATATGCTGAGGGGGGAGCTATATGCTGAGGGGGGAGCTATATGCTGAGGGGAGAGCTATATGCTGAGGGGGAGAGCTATATGCTGAGGGGGAGAGCTATATGCTGAGGGGGGAGCTATATGCTGAGGGGGGAGCTATATGCTGAGGGGAGAGCTATATGCTGAGGGGGGCTCTATATACTGAGGGGAGAGCTATATGCTGAGGGGAGAGCTATATGCTGAGGGGGGCTCTATATGCTGAGGGGAGAGCTATATGCTGAGGGGGGAGCTATATGCTGAGGGGGGAGCTATATGCTGAGGGGGGAGCTATATGCTGAGGGGGGAGCTATATGCTGAGGGGGGAGCTATATGCTGAGGGGGGGAGCTATATGCTGAGGGGGGAGCTATATGCTGAGGGGGGAGCTATATGCTGAGGGGGGCTCTATATGCTGAGGGGGGAGCTATATGCTGAGGGGGGAGCTATATGCTGAGGGGGGAGCTATATGCTGAGGGGGGAGCTATATGCTGAGGGGGGAGCTATATGCTGAGGGGGGAGCTATATGCTGAGGGGAGACCTATATGCTGAGGGGGGAGCTGTATATGCTGAGGGGAGCTGTATATGCTGAGGGGGGCTCTATATGCTGAGGGGGGAGCTATATGCTGAGGGGAGAGCTGTATGCTGAGGGGGGAGCTGTATGCTGAGGGGGGAGCTGTATGCTGAGGGGGGCTCTATATACTGAGGGGAGAGCTATATGCTGGGGGGGCTCTATATGCTGAGGGGAGAGCTATATACTGAGGGGAGAGCTATATACTGAGGGGAGAGCTATATGCTGAGGGGAGAGCTATATGCTGAGGGGAGAGCTATATGCTGAGGGGGAGAGCTATATGCTGAGGGGGAGAGCTATATGCTGAGGGGGAGAGCTATATGCTGAGGGGGAGAGCTATATGCTGAGGGGGAGAGCTATATGCTGAGGGGGAGAGCTATATGCTGAGGGGGAGAGCTATATGCTGAGGGGGAGAGCTATATGCTGAGGGGGGCTCTATATGCTGAGGGGAGAGCTATATACTAAGGGGAGAGCTATATGCTGAGGGGGAGAGCTATATGCTGAGGGGAGAGCTATATGCTGAGGGGAGAGCTATATACTGAGGGGGGCTCTGTATGCTGAGGGGAGAGCTATATACTGAGGGGAGAGCTATATGCTGAGGGGAGAGCTATATGCTGAGGGGAGAGCTATATGCTGAGGGGGGGAGCTATATGCTGAGGGGGAGAGCTATATGCTGAGGGGGAGAGCTATATGCTGAGGGGGAGAGCTATATGCTGAGGGGGAGAGCTATATGCTGAGGGGGAGAGCTATATGCTGAGGGGGGCTCTATATGCTGAGGGGAGAGCTATATACTAAGGGGAGAGCTATATGCTGAGGGGGAGAGCTATATGCTGAGGGGGAGAGCTATATGCTGAGGGGGAGAGCTATATGCTGAGGGGGAGAGCTATATGCTGAGGGGGAGAGCTATATGCTGAGGGGGAGAGCTATATGCTGAGGGGGGCTCTATATGCTGAGGGGGGCTCTATATGCTGAGGGGAGAGCTATATACTAAGGGGAGAGCTATATGCTGAGGGGGAGAGCTATATGCTGAGGGGAGAGCTATATGCTGAGGGGAGAGCTATATGCTGAGGGGAGAGCTATATACTGAGGGGGGCTCTGTATGCTGAGGGGAGAGCTATATACTGAGGGGAGAGCTATATGCTGAGGGGAGAGCTATATGCTGAGGGGAGAGCTATATGCTGAGGGGGAGAGCTATATGCTGAGGGGGGCTCTATATGCTGAGGGGAGAGCTATATGCTGAGGGGAGAGCTATATGCTGAGGGGGAGAGCTATATACTGAGGGGGGCTCTATATACTGAGGGGGAGAGCTATATGCTGAGGGGAGAGCTATATGCTGAGGGGAGAGCTATATACTGAGGGGGGCTCTATATACTGAGGGGGAGAGCTATATGCTGAGGGGGAGAGCTATATGCTGAGGGGGGCTCTATATACTGAGGGGAGAGCTATATGCTGAGGGGGAGAGCTATATGCTGAGGGGGGCTCTATATGCTGAGGGGAGAGCTATATGCTGAGGGGGAGAGCTATATGCTGAGGGGGGAGCTATATGCTGAGGGGAGAGCTATATGCTGAGGGGAGAGCTATATGCTGAGGGGAGAGCTATATGCTGAGGGGGGAGCTATATGCTGAGGGGAGGGCTCTATATGCTGAGGGGAGAGCTATATACTGAGGGGGGCTCTATATGCTGAGGGGGAGAGCTATATGCTGAGGGGGAGAGCTATATGCTGAGGGGGGCTCTATATGCTGAGGGGAGAGCTATATGCTGAGGGGGAGAGCTATATGCTGAGGGGAGAGCTATATGCTGAGGGGGGCTCTATATACTGAGGGGGAGAGCTATATGCTGAGGGGGAGAGCTATATGCTGAGGGGGAGAGCTATATGCTGAGGGGGAGAGCTATATGCTGAGGGGGGAGCTATATGCTGAGGGGAGAGCTATATGCTGAGGGGGAGAGCTATATACTGAGGGGGGCTCTATATACTGAGGAGAGCTATATGCTGAGGGGGAGAGCTATATGCTGAGGGGGAGAGCTATATGCTGAGGGGGGCTCTATATGCTGAGGGGGGCGCTATATGCTGAGGGGGGAGCTATATGCTGAGGGGAGAGCTATATGCTGAGGGGAGAGCTATATGCTGAGGGGGAGAGCTATATACTGAGGGGAGAGCTATATGCTGAGGGGGAGAGCTATATGCTGAGGGGGGCTCTATATACTGAGGGGAGAGCTATATGCTGAGGGGAGAGCTATATGCTGAGGGGAGAGCTATATGCTGAGGGGGAGAGCTATATACTGAGGGGGGCTCTATATACTGAGGGGAGAGCTATATGCTGAGGGGGAGAGCTATATGCTGAGGGGGGCTCTATATACTGAGGGGAGAGCTATATGCTGAGGGGGGAGCTATATGCTGAGGGGAGAGCTATATGCTGAGGGGAGAGCTATATGCTGAGGGGAGAGCTATATGCTGAGGGGAGAGCTATATGCTGAGGGGGGCTCTATATACTGAGGGGGAGAGCTATATGCTGAGGGGGAGAGCTATATGCTGAGGGGGGCTCTATATACTGAGGGGAGAGCTATATGCTGAGGGGGGAGCTATATGCTGAGGGGAGAGCTATATGCTGAGGGGGAGAGCTATATACTGAGGGGGGCTCTATATGCTGAGGGGAGAGCTATATGCTGAGGGGGAGAGCTATATGCTGAGGGGGGCTCTATATACTGAGGGGAGAGCTATATGCTGAGGGGGGAGCTATATACTGAGGGGAGAGCTATATGCTGAGGGGGAGAGCTATATGCTGAGGGGAGGAGCTATATGCTGAGGGGAGGAGCTATATGCTGAGGGGAGAGCTATATACTGAGGGGGAGAGCTATATGCTGAGGGGGAGAGCTATATGCTGAGGGGGGAGCTATATGCTGAGGGGAGAGCTATATGCTGAGGGGGGAGCTATATGCTGAGGGGGAGAGCTATATGCTGAGGGGGAGAGCTATATACTGAGGGGGGCTCTATATACTGAGGAGAGCTATATGCTGAGGGGGAGAGCTATATGCTGAGGGGGAGAGCTATATGCTGAGGGGGGCTCTATATGCTGAGGGGGGCGCTATATGCTGAGGGGGGAGCTATATGCTGAGGGGAGAGCTATATGCTGAGGGGAGAGCTATATGCTGAGGGGGAGAGCTATATACTGAGGGGGGCTCTATATACTGAGGGGAGAGCTATATGCTGAGGGGGAGAGCTATATGCTGAGGGGGGCTCTATATACTGAGGGGAGAGCTATATGCTGAGGGGAGAGCTATATGCTGAGGGGAGAGCTATATGCTGAGGGGGAGAGCTATATACTGAGGGGGGCTCTATATACTGAGGGGAGAGCTATATGCTGAGGGGGAGAGCTATATGCTGAGGGGGGCTCTATATACTGAGGGGAGAGCTATATGCTGAGGGGGGAGCTATATGCTGAGGGGATAGCTATATGCTGAGGGGAGAGCTATATGCTGAGGGGAGAGCTATATGCTGAGGGGGGCTCTATATGCTGAGGGGGAGAGCTATATGCTGAGGGGGAGAGCTATATGCTGAGGGGGCTCTATATACTGAGGGGAGAGCTATATGCTGAGGGGGGAGCTATATGCTGAGGGGAGAGCTATATGCTGAGGGGGAGAGCTATATACTGAGGGGGGCTCTATATGCTGAGGGGAGAGCTATATGCTGAGGGGGAGAGCTATATGCTGAGGGGGGCTCTATATACTGAGGGGAGAGCTATATGCTGAGGGGGGAGCTATATACTGAGGGGAGAGCTATATGCTGAGGGGGAGAGCTATATGCTGAGGGGAGGAGCTATATGCTGAGGGGAGGAGCTATATGCTGAGGGGAGAGCTATATACTGAGGGGGAGAGCTATATGCTGAGGGGAGAGCTATATGCTGAGGGGAGAGCTATATGCTGAGGGGGAGAGCTATATGCTGAGGGGGAGAGCTATATGCTGAGGGGAGAGCTATATGCTGAGGGGAGAGCTATATGCTGAGGGGAGGGCTATATGCTGAGGGGAGGAGCTATATGCTGAGGGGAGAGCTATATGCTGAGGGGGGCTCTATATACTGAGGGGAGAGCTATATGCTGAGGGGGAGAGCTATATGCTGAGGGGAGAGCTATATGCTGAGGGGAGGGCTATATGCTGAGGGGAGGAGCTATATGCTGAGGGGAGAGCTATATGCTGAGGGGAGGGCTATATGCTGAGGAGAGGAGCTATATGCTGAGGGGAGGAGCTATATGCTGAGGGGAGGAGCTATATGCTGAGGGGAGGAGCTATATGCTGAGGGGGAGAGCTATATGCTGAGGGGGAGAGCTATATGCTGAGGGGAGAGCTATATGCTGAGGGGAGGAGCTATATGCTGAGGGGAGGAGCTATATGCTGAGGGGGGCTCTATATACTGAGGGGAGAGCTATATGCTGAGGGGAGAGCTATATGCTGAGGGGGGAGCTATATGCTGAGGGGGGCTCTATATACTGAGGGGAGAGCTATATACTGAGGGGAGAGCTATATGCTGAGGGAAGAGCTATATGCTGAGGGGAGAGCTATATGCTGAGGGGAGAGCTATATGCTGAGGGGAGAGCTATATGCTGAGGGGAGAGCTATATACTGAGGGGGAGAGCTATATGCTGAGGGGGAGAGCTATATGCTGAGGGGGAGAGCTATATGCTGAGGGGAGAGCTATATGCTGAGGGGAGAGCTATATGCTGAGGGGAGAGCTATATGCTGAGGGGAGAGCTATATGCTGAGGGGGAGAGCTATATGCTGAGGGGGAGAGCTATATGCTGAGGGGAGAGCTATATGCTGAGGGGGAGAGCTATATGCTGAGGGGGAGAGCTATATGCTGAGGGGAGAGCTATATACTGAGGGGGAGAGCTATATGCTGAGGGGGAGAGCTATATGCTGAGGGGGAGAGCTATATGCTGAGGGGAGAGCTATATGCTGAGGGGAGAGCTATATGCTGAGGGGAGAGCTATATGCTGAGGGGGAGAGCTATATGCTGAGGGGGAGAGCTATATGCTGAGGGGGAGAGCTATATGCTGAGGGGGAGAGCTATATGCTGAGGGGGAGAGCTATATGCTGAGGGGAGGGCTCTATATACTGAGGGGAGGGCTCTATATACTGAGGGGGACTCTATATACTGAGGGGAGAGCTATATACTGAGGGGAGAGCTATATACTGAGGGGGGAGCTATATGCTGAGGGGGGAGCTATATGCTGAGGGGGGAGCTATATGCTGAGGGGGGAGCTATATGCTGAGGGGGGGCTCTATATACTGAGGGGGGCTCTATGTACTGAGGGGGGCTCTATATACTGAGGGGGGCTCTATATACTGAGGGGGGCTCTATATACTGAGGGTTGAGCTATATACTGAGGGGGCTCTATATACTGAGGGGAGGGCTCTATATACTGAGGGGAGAGCTATATACTGAGGGGAGGGCTATATACTGAGGGGGGCTATATACTGAGGGGGCTCAATATACTGAGGGGAGAGCTATATACTGAGGGGGGCTCTATGTGCTGAGGGGGGCTCTATGTGCTGAGGGGGGCGCTATATGCTGAGGGGGGCGCTATATGCTGAGGGGGGCGCTATATACTGAGGGGGGCGCTATATACTGAAGGGGGAGAGCTATATACTGAGGGGGGCTCTATATACTGAGGGGGGCTCTATATACTGAAGGGGGGCTCTATATACTGAAGGGGGGCTCTATATACTGAAGGGGGGCTCTATATACTGAAGGGGGGCTCTATATACTGAGGGGGAGAGCTATATACTGAGGGGGAGAGCTATATACTGAGGGGGAGAGCTATATACTGAGGGGAGAGCTATATACTGAGGGGAGAGCTATATACTGAGGGGGGCTCTATATACTGAGGGGGAGAGCTATATACTGAGGGGGAGAGCTATATACTGAGGGGGAGAGCTATATACTGAGGGGGAGAGCTATATACTGAGGGGGAGGGCTATATACTGAGGGGAGAGCTATATACTGAGGGGGGCTATATACTGAGGGGGGCTATATACTGAGGGGGGCTATATACTGAGGGGGAGAGCTATATGCTGAGGGGAGAGCTATATACTGAGGGGAGGGCTATATACTGAGGGGGGCTATATACTGAGGGGGGCTATATACTGAGGGGGAGAGCTATATACTGAGGGGGAGAGCTATATACTGAGGGGGAGAGGTATATACTGAGGGGAGAGCTATATACTGAGGGGAGAGCTATATACTGAGGGGGGCTCTATATACTGAGGGGGAGAGCTATATGCTGAGGGGGAGAGCTATATGCTGAGGGGAGAGCTATATGCTGAGGGGGAGAGCTATATACTGAGGGGGAGAGCTATATACTGAGGGGAGAGCTATATGCTGAGGGGAGAGCTATATGCTGAGGGGAGAGCTATATGCTGAGGGGAGAGCTATATGCTGAGGGGAGAGCTATATGCTGAGGGGAGGAGCTATATGCTGAGGGAGAGCTATATACTGAGGGGAGAGCTATATGCTGAGGGGAGAGCTATATGCTGAGGGGAGAGCTATATGCTGAGGGGAGAGCTATATGCTGAGGGGAGAGCTATATGCTGAGGGGAGAGCTATATGCTGAGGGGAGAGCTATATACTGAGGGGAGAGCTATATGCTGAGGGGGAGAGCTATATGCTGAGGGGGGAGCTATATGCTGAGGGGGGAGCTATATGCTGAGGGGAGAGCTATATGCTGAGGGGGGCTCTATATGCTGAGGGGGGCTCTATATGCTGAGGGGGGCTCTATATACTGAGGGTTGAGCTATATACTGAGGGGGCTCTATATACTGAGGGGGCTCTATATACTGAGGGGAGGGCTCTATATACTGAGGGGAGAGCTATATACTGAGGGGAGGGCTATATACTGAGGGGGCTCTATATACTGAGGGGAGAGCTATATACTGAGGGGGGCTCTATGTGCTGAGGGGGGCTCTATGTGCTGAGGGGGGCTCTATGTGCTGAGGGGGGCTCTATGTGCTGAGGGGGGCGCTATATGCTGAGGGGGGCGCTATATGCTGAGGGGGGCGCTATATACTGAGGGGGGCGCTATATACTAAGGGGGAGAGCTATATACTGAAGGGGGGCTCTATATACTGAAGGGGGGCTCTATATACTGAGGGGAGAGCTATATACTGAGGGGAGAGCTATATGCTGAGGGGAGAGCTATATACTGAGGGGAGAGCTATATGCTGAGGGGAGAGCTATATGCTGAGGGGAGAGCTATATGCTGAGGGGGGAGCTATATGCTGAGGGGAGAGCTATATGCTGAGGGGAGAGCTATATGCTGAGGGGAGAGCTATATGCTGAGGGGAGAGCTATATGCTGAGGGTGGAGCTATATGCTGAGGGGGAGAGCTATATGCTGAGGGGAGAGCTATATGCTGAGGGGGAGAGCTATATACTGAGGGGGAGAGCTATATGCTGAGGGGAGAGCTATATGCTGAGGGGGGAGCTATATGCTGAGGGGGGAGCTATATGCTGAGGGGGAGAGCTATATGCTGAGGGGGAGAGCTATATGCTGAGGGGAGAGCTATATGCTGAGGGGAGAGCTATATACTGAGGGGGGAGCTATATGCTGAGGGGGAGAGCTATATGCTGAGGGGGGCTCCATATGCTGAGGGGAGAGCTATATGCTGAGGGGGGAGCTATATGCTGAGGGGGAGAGCTATATGCTGAGGGGAGAGCTATATGCTGAGGGGAGAGCTATATGCTGAGGGGAGAGCTATATGCTGAGGGGAGAGCTATATGCTGAGGGGAGAGCTATATGCTGAGGGGGAGAGCTATATGCTGAGGGGAGAGCTATATGCTGAGGGGAGAGCTATATGCTGAGGGGAGAGCTATATGCTGAGGGGGGAGCTATATGCTGAGGGGAGAGCTATATGCTGAGGGGAGAGCTATATGCTGAGGGGAGAGCTATATGCTGAGGGGAGAGCTATATGCTGAGGGGGGCTCTATATGCTGAGGGGAGAGCTATATGCTGAGGGGAGAGCTATATGCTGAGGGGAGAGCTATATGCTGAGGGGAGAGCTATATGCTGAGGGGAGAGCTATATGCTGAGGGGAGAGCTATATGCTGAGGGGAGAGCTATATGCTGAGGGGGGCTCTATATGCTGAGGGGGGCTCTATATACTGAGGGTTGAGCTATATACTGAGGGGGCTCTATATACTGAGGGGAGGGCTCTATATACTGAGGGGAGAGCTATATACTGAGGGGAGGGCTATATACTGAGGGGGGCTATATACTGAGGGGGCTCTATATACTGAGGGGAGAGCTATATACTGAGGGGGGCTCTATGTGCTGAGGGGGGCTCTATGTGCTGAGGGGGGCTCTATGTGCTGAGGGGGGCGCTATATGCTGAGGGGGGCGCTATATGCTGAGGGGGGCGCTATATACTGAGGGGGGCGCTATATACTGAAGGGGGAGAGCTATATACTGAGGGGGGCTCTATATACTGAGGGGGCTCTATATACTGAGGGGAGAGCTATATACTGAAGGGGGGCTCTATATACTGAAGGGGGGCTCTATATACTGAGGGGAGAGCTATATACTGAGGGGAGAGCTATATACTGAGGGGGAGAGCTATATACTGAGGGGAGAGCTATATACTGAGGGGAGAGCTATATACTGAGGGGGGCTCTATATACTGAGGGGGAGAGCTATATACTGAGGGGGAGAGCTATATACTGAGGGGAGGGCTATATACTGAGGGGGAGAGCTATATACTGAGGGGAGGGCTATATACTGAGGGGAGAGCTATATACTGAGGGGGAGAGCTATATACTGAGGGGGGCTATATACTGAGGGGGGCTATATACTGAGGGGGAGAGCTATATGCTGAGGGGAGAGCTATATACTGAGGGGGAGAGCTATATACTGAGGGGGAGAGCTATATACTGAGGGGAGAGCTATATACTGAGGGGAGAGCTATATACTGAGGGGGGCTCTATATACTGAGGGGGAGAGCTATATGCTGAGGGGGAGAGCTATATGCTGAGGGGAGAGCTATATGCTGAGGGGAGAGCTATATGCTGAGGGGAGAGCTATATGCTGAGGGGAGAGCTATATACTGAGGGGAGAGCTATATGCTGAGGGGGAGAGCTATATGCTGAGGGGAGAGCTATATGCTGAGGGAGAGCTATATGCTGAGGGGAGAGCTATATGCTGAGGGGAGAGCTATATGCTGAGGGGAGAGCTATATGCTGAGGGGAGAGCTATATGCTGAGGGGAGAGCTATATGCTGAGGGGAGAGCTATATGCTGAGGGGAGAGCTATATGCTGAGGGGAGAGCTATATGCTGAGGGGAGAGCTATATGCTGAGGGGAGAGCTATATGCTGAGGGAGAGCTATATGCTGAGGGGAGAGCTATATGCTGAGGGGAAGAGCTATATGCTGAGGGGAGAGCTATATGCTGAGGGAGAGCTATATGCTGAGGGGAGAGCTATATGCTGAGGGGAGAGCTATATGCTGAGGGGAGAGCTATATGCTGAGGGGGAGAGCTATATGCTGAGGGGAGAGCTATATGCTGAGGGGAGAGCTATATTGCTGAGGGGAGAGCTATATGCTGAGGGGAGAGCTATATGCTGAGGGGAGAGCTATATGCTGAGGGGAGAGCTATATGCTGAGGGAGAGCTATATGCTGAGGGAGAGCTATATGCTGAGGGGAGAGCTATATGCTGAGGGGAGAGCTATATACTGAGGGGAGAGCTATAGCTGAGGGGAGAGCTATATGCTGAGGGGAGAGCTATATGCTGAGGGAGAGCTATATACTGAGGGGAGAGCTATATACTGAGGGGAGAGCTATATGCTGAGGGGAGAGCTATATGCTGAGGGGAGAGCTATATGCTGAGGGGAGAGCTATATGCTGAGGGGAGAGCTATATGCTGAGGGGAGAGCTATATGCTGAGGGGAGAGCTATATGCTGAGGGGAGAGCTATATGCTGAGGGGAGAGCTATAGCTGAGGGAGAGCTATATGCTGAGGGGGGCTCTATATGCTGAGGGGGAGCTGTATGCTGAGGGGGGCTCTATATGCTGAGGGGGGCTCTATATGCTGAGGGGGAGAGCTATATGCTGAGGGGAGAGCTATATGCTGAGGGGGAGAGCTATATGCTGAGGGGGAGAGCTATATGCTGAGGGGAGAGAGCTATATACTGAGGGGGCTATATGCTGAGGGGAGAGCTATATGCTGAGGGGAGAGAGCTATATACTGAGGGGGGAGCTATATGCTGGGGGGAGCTATATGCTGAGGGGAGAGCTATATGCTGAGGGGGGGGGAGCTATATGCTGAGGGGGAGAGCTATATACTGAGGGGGGCTCTATATGCTGAGGGGAGAGCTATATACTGAGGGGGAGAGCTATATGCTGAGGGGGAGAGCTATATGCTGAGGGAGAGACTATATGCTGAGGGAGAGAGCTATATGCTGAGGGGAGAGAGCTATATACTGAGGGGGGAGCTATATGCTGGGGGAGCTATATGCTGAGGGGAGAGCTATATGCTGAGGGGGGGGAGCTATATGCTGAGGGGGAGAGCTATATACTGAGGGGGGCTCTATATGCTGAGGGGAGAGCTATATGCTGAGGGGAGAGAGCTATATGCTGAGGGGGAGAGCTATATACTGAGGGGGGAGCTATATGCTGGGGGAGCTATATGCTGAGGGGAGAGCTATATGCTGAGGGGGGGAGCTATATGCTGAGGGGGAGAGCTATATACTGAGGGGGCTCTATATGCTGAGGGGAGAGCTATATGCTGAGGGGAGAGCTATATGCTGAGGGGAGGGCTATATGCTGAGGGGAGAGCTATATGCTGAGGGGAGAGCTATATACTGAGGGGAGAGCTATATACTGAGGGGGCTCTATATGCTGAGGGGGGCTCTATATGCTGAGGGGAGAGCTATATGCTGAGGGGGGCTCTATATACTGAGGGGGGCTCTATATGCTGAGGGGAGAGCTATATGCTGAGGGGGCTCTATATGCTGAGGGGAGAGCTATATGCTGAGGGGGGCTCTATATGCTGAGGGGAGAGCTATATACTGAGGGGGGCTCTATATACTGAGGGGGGGAGCTATATGCTGAGGGGGCTCTATATGCTGAGGGGAGAGCTATATGCTGAGGGGAGAGCTATATGCTGAGGGGAGAGCTATATGCTGAGGGGAGAGCTATATGCTGAGGGGAGAGCTATATACTGAGGGGAGAGCTATATACTGAGGGGAGAGCTATATACTGAGGGGAGAGCTATATACTGAGGGGGGCTCTATATGCTGAGGGGAGAGCTATATGCTGAGGGGAGGGCTATATGCTGAGGGGAGAGCTATATACTGAGGGGGGAGCTATATGCTGAGGGGGAGAGCTATATGCTGAGGGGAGAGCTATATGCTGAGGGGAGAGCTATAGCTGAGGGGAGAGCTATATGCTGAGGGGAGGGCTCTATATGCTGAGGGGAGGGCTCTATGCTGAGGGAGAGCTATATGCTGAGGGGGGCTCTATATGCTGAGGGGAGGGCTATATGCTGAGGGGAGGGCTCTATATGCTGAGGGGGCTCTATATGCTGAGGGGAGAGCTATATGCTGAGGGGAGAGCTATATGCTGAGGGGAGAGCTATATGCTGAGGGGAGAGCTATATGCTGAGGGGAGAGCTATATGCTGAGGGAGAGCTATATGCTGAGGGGGGCTCTATATACTGAGGGGGGAGCTATATGCTGAGGGAGAGCTATATGCTGAGGGGAGAGCTATATGCTGAGGGGAGAGCTATATGCTGAGGGGGGCGCTATATGCTGAGGGGAGAGCTATATACTGAGGGGAGAGCTATATGCTGAGGGGGGAGCTATATGCTGAGGGGGGAGCTATATGCTGAGGGGAGAGCTATATGCTGAGGGGAGAGCTATATGCTGAGGGGAGAGCTATATGCTGAGGGGAGAGCTATATGCTGAGGGGAGAGCTATATGCTGAGGGGAGAGCTATATGCTGAGGGGGGCGCTATATGCTGAGGGGGAGAGCTATATGCTGAGGGGAGAGCTATATACTGAGGGAGAGCTATATACTGAGGGGGAGAGCTATATGCTGAGGGGGAGAGCTATATGCTGAGGGGGGAGCTATATGCTGAGGGGGGAGCTATATGCTGAGGGGAGAGCTATATGCTGAGGGGAGAGCTATATGCTGAGGGGAGAGCTATATGCTGAGGGGAGAGCTATATGCTGAGGGGGGAGCTATATGCTGAGGGGAGAGCTATATGCTGAGGGGGGAGCTATATGCTGAGGGGGGAGCTATATGCTGAGGGGAGAGCTATATGCTGAGGGGAGAGCTATATGCTGAGGGGGGCGCTATATGCTGAGGGGGAGAGCTATATGCTGAGGGGAGAGCTATATACTGAGGGGAGAGCTATATGCTGAGGGGGAGAGCTATATGCTGAGGGGGAGAGCTATATGCTGAGGGGGGAGCTATATGCTGAGGGGGAGCTATATGCTGAGGGGAGAGCTATATGCTGAGGGGAGAGCTATATGCTGAGGGAGAGCTATATGCTGAGGGGAGAGCTATATGCTGAGGGGAGGGCTATATGCTGAGGGGAGAGCTATATGCTGAGGGGAGAGCTATATGCTGAGGGGAGAGCTATATAGCTGAGGGGGGCGCTATATGCTGAGGGGAGAGCTATATACTGAGGGGGGCGCTATATACTGAGGGAGAGCTATATACTGAGGGGAGAGCTATATGCTGAGGGGAGAGCTATATGCTGAGGGGAGAGCTATATGCTGAGGGGGGCTCTATATACTGAGGGGGAGAGCTATATGCTGAGGGGAGAGCTATATGCTGAGGGGGGCTCTATATACTGAGGGGGGCTCTATATACTGAGGGAGAGCTATATACTGAGGGGAGAGCTATATACTGAGGGAGGCTCTATATGCTGAGGGAGGGCTATATACTGAGGGGAGAGCTATATGCTGAGGGGAGAGCTATATGCTGAGGGGAGAGCTATATGCTGAGGGGGCTCTATATGCTGAGGGAGAGCTATATACTGAGGGGAGAGCTATATACTGAGGGGAGAGCTATATGCTGAGGGGGCTCTATATGCTGAGGGGGCTCTATATACTGAGGGGAGAGCTATATACTGAGGGGAGAGCTATATGCTGAGGGGGGCTCTATATGCTGAGGGAGAGCTATATACTGAGGGGAGAGCTATATACTGAGGGGAGAGCTATATACTGAGGGGGAGAGCTATATACTGAGGGGGAGAGCTATATACTGAGGGGGAGAGCTATATACTGAGGGGAGAGCTATATACTGAGGGGAGAGCTATATACTGAGGGGGCTCTATATACTGAGGGGGAGAGCTATATGCTGAGGGGGAGAGCTATATACTGAGGGGAGAGCTATATACTGAGGGAGAGCTATATACTGAGGGGGGCTCTATATACTGAGGGGGAGAGCTATATGCTGAGGGGGAGAGCTATATGCTGAGGGGAGAGCTATATGGCTGAGGGGAGAGCTATATACTGAGGGGAGAGCTATATGCTGAGGGGGGCGCTATATGCTGAGGGGGCTCTATATGCTGAGGGAGAGCTATATGCTGAGGGGAGAGCTATATGCTGAGGGGAGAGCTATATGCTGAGGGGAGAGCTATATGCTGAGGGGAGAGCTATATGCTGAGGGGAGAGCTATATGCTGAGGGGAGAGCTATATGCTGAGGGGAGAGCTATATGCTGAGGGGGAGAGCTATATGCTGAGGGGAGAGCTATATGCTGAGGGGAGAGCTATATACTGAGGGGAGAGCTATATGCTGAGGGGAGAGCTATATGCTGAGGGGAGAGCTATATGCCGAGGGGAGAGCTATATGCTGAGGGGGAGAGCTATATGCTGAGGGGAGAGCTATATGCTGAGGGGAGAGCTATATACTGAGGGGAGAGCTATATGCTGAGGGGGGCGCTATATGCCGAGGGGGCTCTATATGCTGAGGGGAGAGCTATATACTGAGGGGAGAGCTATATACTGAGGGGGCTCTATATGCTGAGGGGGAGAGCTATATACTGAGGGAGGGCACTATATACTGAGGGGGGGAGCTATATACTGAGGGGGGCTCTATATGCTGAGGGGGCTCTATATACTGAGGGGGGCTCTATATACTGAGGGGGGCTCTATATACTGAGGGGGGCTCTATATGCTGAGGGGGGCTCTATATGCTGAGGGGGGAGCTATATACTGAGGGGGGAGCTATATACTGAGGGGGGAGCTATATACTGAGGGGGGAGCTATATACTGAGGGGGAGCTATATACTGAGGGGGGAGCTATATACTGAGGGGGAGAGCTATATACTGAGGGAGCTATATACTGAGGGGGGAGCTATATACTGAGGGGGCTCTATATGCTGAGGGGAGAGCTATATACTGAGGGGGGCTCTATATGCTGAGGGGAGAGCTATATGCTGAGGGGGGCTCTATATGCTGAGGGGGGAGCTATATGCTGAGAGGAGAGCTATATGCTGAGGGGGGGCTCTATGCTGAGGGGGGGCTCTATATACTGAGGGGGGCAGCTATATGCTGAGGGGGGAGCTATATGCTGAGGGGGGCTCTATATACTGAGGGGGCTCTATATACTGAGGTGGGCTCTATATGCTGAGGGGAGAGCTATATGCTGAGGGGAGAGCTATATGCTGAGGGGGGAGCTATATGCTGAGGGGAGGGCTAGATACTGAGGGGGCTCTATATACTGAGGGGGAGAGCTATATGCTGAGGGGGAGAGCTATATGCTGAGGGGAGAGCTATATGCTGAGGGGAGAGCTATATACTGAGGGGAGAGCTATATGCTGAGGGGGGGGAGCTATATACTGAGGGGGGAAGCTATATACTGAGGGGGGAGCTATATACTGAGGGGGGGCTCTATATACTGAGGGGGGGCTCTATATACTGAGGGGGGCTCTATATACTGAGGGGGGCTCTATATACTGAGGGGGGCTCTATATACTGAGGGGGGAGCTATATGCTGAGGGGGGAGCTATATGCTGAGGGGGGAGCTATATGCTGAGGGGGGAGCTATATACTGAGGGGGGCTCTATATACTGAGGGGTCTCTATATGCTGAGGGGGAAGCTATATACTGAGGGGATAGCTATATACTGAGGGGGGCTCTATATACTGAGGGGAGAGCTATATGTTGAGGGGAGAGCTATATGCTGAGGGGGGCTCTATATGCTGAGGGGGGCTCTATATGCTGAGGGGGGCTCTATATGCTGAGGGGAGAGCTATATACTGAGGGGAGAGCTATATGCTGAGGGGGGCTCTATATGCTGAGGGGGAGAGCTATATACTGAGGGGGAGAGCTATATGCTGAGGGGGGCTCTATATGCTGAGGGGGAGAGCTATATACTGAGGGGGAGAGCTATATACTGAGGGGGGCTCTATACGCTGAGGGGGGCTCTATACGCTGAGGGGGGCTCTATACGCTGAGGGGGGCTCTATACGCTGAGGGGGGCTCTATACGCTGAGGGGGGCTCTATACGCTGAGGGGGGCTCTATACCCTGAGGGGAGAGCTATATACTGAGGGGGGCTCTATATACTGAGGGGAGAGCTATATACTGAGGGGAGAGCTATATACTGAGGGGAGAGCTATATACTGAGGGGGGCTCTATATACTGAGGGGGGCTCTATATACTGAGGGGGGCTCTATATGCTGAGGGGGGAGCTATATGCTGAGGGGGGAGCTGTATGCTGAGGGGAGAGCTGTATGCTGAGGGGGGAGCTGTATGCTGAGGGGGGAGCTGTATGCTGAGGGGGGAGCTGTATGCTGAGGGGGGCTCTATATGCTGAGGGGGGCTCTATATGCTGAGGGGGGCTCTATATGCTGAGGGGGGCTCTATATGCTGAGGGGGGCTCTATATGCTGAGGGGGAGAGCTATATGCTGAGGGGGAGAGCTATATGCTGAGGGGAGAGCTATATACTGAGGGGAGAGCTATATGCTGAGGGGAGAGCTATATACTGAGGGGGGCTCTATGCTGAGGGGAGAGCTATATGCTGAGGGGAGAGCTATATGCTGAGGGGAGAGCTATATGCTGAGGGGGAGAGCTATATGCTGAGGGGGAGAGCTATATGCTGAGGGGAGAGCTATATGCTGAGGGGAGAGCTATATACTGAGGGGAGAGCTATATACTGAGGGGAGAGCTATATGCTGAGGGGAGAGCTATATGCTGAGGGGGGAGCTATATGCTGAGGGGAGAGCTATATGCTGAGGGGGGAGCTATATGCTGAGGGGAGAGCTATATACTGAGGGGGGCTCTATATGCTGAGGGGGGAGCTGTATGCTGAGGGGGGCTCTATATGCTGAGGGGGGCTCTATATGCTGAGGGGGGCTCTATATGCTGAGGGGGGCTCTATATGCTGAGGGGGGAGCTATATGCTAAGGGGAGAGCTGTATGCTGAGGGGGGAGCTGTATGCTGAGGGGGGAGCTATATGCTGAGGGGAGAGCTATATGCTGAGGGGAGAGCTATATGCTGAGGGGAGAGCTATATGCTGAGGGGAGAGCTATATGCTGAGGGGAGAGCTATATGCTGAGGGGAGAGCTATATGCTGAGGGGAGAGCTATATGCTGAGGGGAGAGCTATATGCTGAGGGGGGAGCTATATGCTGAGGGGAGAGCTATATGCTGAGGGGAGAGCTATATGCTGAGGGGGAGAGCTATATGCTGAGGGGGAGAGCTATATGCTGAGGGGGAGAGCTATATGCTGAGGGGAGAGCTATATGCTGAGGGGAGAGCTATATGCTGAGGGGAGAGCTATATGCTGAGGGGAGAGCTATATACTGAGGGGAGGAGCTATATGCTGAGGGGGGCTCTATATGCTGAGGGGGGCTCTATATGCTGAGGGGAGAGCTATATGCTGAGGGGAGAGCTATATGCTGAGGGGGAGAGCTATATGCTGAGGGGAGAGCTATATGCTGAGGGGAGAGCTATATGCTGAGGGGGAGAGCTATATGCTGAGGGGAGAGCTATATGCTGAGGGGAGAGCTATATGCTGAGGGGAGAGCTATATGCTGAGGGGGAGAGCTATATGCTGAGGGGAGAGCTATATGCTGAGGGAGAGCTATATGCTGAGGGGAGAGCTATATGCTGAGGGGAGAGCTATATGCTGAGGGGGAGAGCTATATGCTGAGGGGAGAGCTATATGCTGAGGGGAGAGCTATATGCTGAGGGGGAGAGCTATATGCTGAGGGGGCTCTATATGCTGAGGGGAGAGCTATATGCTGAGGGGGCTCTATATGCTGAGGGGAGTGCTATATGCTGAGGGGAGAGCTATATACTGAGGGGGGAGCTATATGCTGAGGGGAGGGCTATATGCTGAGGGGAGGGCTATATGCTGAGGGGAGAGCTATATGCTGAGGGGAGAGCTATATGCTGAGGGAGGGCTATATGCTGAGGGGGGCTCTATATACTGAGGGGGGCTCTATATGCTGAGGGGAGGGCTATATGCTGAGGGGAGAGCTATATGCTGAGGGGGGCTCTATATACTGAGGGGGCTCTATATGCTGAGGGGAGGGCTATATGCTGAGGGGAGAGCTATATGCTGAGGGGAGAGCTATATGCTGAGGGGAGGGCTATATGCTGAGGGGGAGAGCTATATGCTGAGGGGAGAGCTATATGCTGAGGGAGAGCTATATGCTGAGGGGGAGAGCTATATGCTGAGGGGAGAGCTATATGCTGAGGGGGAGAGCTATATGCTGAGGGAGAGCTATATGCTGAGGGGAGAGCTATATGCTGAGGGGGAGAGCTATATGCTGAGGGGAGAGCTATATGCTGAGGGGAGAGCTATATGCTGAGGGGGGCTCTATATGCTGAGGGGAGAGCTATATGCTGAGGGGGGCTCTATATGCTGAGGGGGGCTCTATATGCTGAGGGGGAGAGCTATATGCTGAGGGGAGAGCTATATGCTGAGGGGAGAGCTATATGCTGAGGGGGGAGCTATATGCTGAGGGGGGCTCTATATGCTGAGGGGAGTGCTATATGCTGAGGGGAGTGCTATATGCTGAGGGGAGAGCTATATGCTGAGGGGAGAGCTATATGCTGAGGGGAGAGCTATATGCTGAGGGGGAGAGCTATATGCTGAGGGGAGAGCTATATGCTGAGGGGAGGGCTATATACTGAGGGGGGCTCTATATGCTGAGGGGAGAGCTATATGCTGAGGGGAGAGCTATATGCTGAGGGGAGAGCTATATGCTGAGGGGGAGAGCTATATGCTGAGGGGAGGGCTATATGCTGAGGGGAGGGCTATATACTGAGGGGGGCTCTATATGCTGAGGGGAGAGCTATATGCTGAGGGGAGAGCTATATGCTGAGGGGAGATATGCTGAGGGGGAGAGCTATATGCTGAGGGGAGGGCTATATGCTGAGGGGAGGGCTATATACTGAGGGGGGCTCTATATACTGAGGGGAGAGCTATATGCTGAGGGGAGAGCTATATGCTGAGGGAGAGCTATATGCTGAGGGAGAGCTATATGCTGAGGGAGAGCTATATGCTGAGGGGGAGAGCTATATGCTGAGGGGGAGAGCTATATGCTGAGTGGGGCTCTATATGCTGAGGGGGGCTCTATATGCTGAGGGGGAGAGCTATATGCTGAGGGGAGAGCTATATGCTGAGGGGAGAGCTATATGCTGAGGGGGGAGCTATATGCTGAGGGGGGCTCTATATGCTGAGGGGGAGAGCTATATGCTGAGGGGGAGAGCTATATGCTGAGGGGGAGAGCTATATGCTGAGGGGGGAGCTGTATGCTGAGGGGGAGAGCTGTATGCTGAGGGGAGAGCTATATGCTGAGGGGGAGAGCTATATGCTGAGGGGGAGAGCTATATGCTGAGGGGGGAGCTGTATGCTGAGGGGGAGCTGTATGCTGAGGGGAGGGCTATATGCTGAGGGGAGGGCTATATGCTGAGGGGAGAGCTATATGCTGAGGGGAGAGCTATATGCTGAGGGGAGAGCTATATGCTGAGGGGGAGAGCTATATGCTGAGGGGGAGAGCTATATGCTGAGGGGAGGCTATATACTGAGGGGAGAGCTATATGCTGAGGGGAGAGCTATATGCTGAGGGGGGCTCTATATGCTGAGGGGAGAGCTATATGCTGAGGGGAGAGCTATATGCTGAGGGGAGAGCTATATACTGAGGGGAGAGCTATATGCTGAGGGGAGAGCTATATGCTGAGGGGGAGCTATATGCTGAGGGGAGAGCTATATGCTGAGGGGGGAGCTATATGCTGAGGGGAGAGCTATATGCTGAGGGGGAGAGCTATATGCTGAGGGGGAGAGCTATATGCTGAGGGGGAGAGCTATATGCTGAGGGGAGAGCTATATGCTGAGGGGGAGAGCTATATGCTGAGGGGGAGAGCTATATGCTGAGGGGGAGAGCTATATGCTGAGGGGAGAGCTATATGCTGAGGGGGAGAGCTATATGCTGAGGGGGAGAGCTATATGCTGAGGGGGAGAGCTATATGCTGAGGGGGGAGCTATATGCTGAGGGGGAGAGCTATATGCTGAGGGGGAGAGCTATATGCTGAGGGGGAGAGCTATATGCTGAGGGGAGAGCTATATGCTGAGGGGGAGAGCTATATGCTGAGGGGAGAGCTATATGCTGAGGGGGAGAGCTATATGCTGAGGGGAGAGCTATATGCTGAGGGGAGAGCTATATGCTGAGGGGAGAGCTATATGCTGAGGGGAGAGCTATATGCTGAGGGGAGAGCTATATGCTGAGGGGGAGAGCTATATGCTGAGGGGGAGAGCTATATGCTGAGGGGGCTCTATATGCTGAGGGGGAGAGCTATATGCTGAGGGGAGAGCTATATGCTGAGGGGGGAGCTATATGCTGAGGGGAGAGCTATATGCTGAGGGGGAGCTATATGCTGAGGGGAGAGCTATATGCTGAGGGGAGAGCTATATGCTGAGGGGGAGCTATATGCTGAGGGGAGAGCTATATGCTGAGGGGAGAGCTATATACTGAGGGGGAGCTATATGCTGAGGGGAGAGCTATATGCTGAGGGGGGAGCTATATGCTGAGGGGAGAGCTATATGCTGAGGGGAGAGCTATATGCTGAGGGGGGAGCTATATGCTGAGGGGAGAGCTATATGCTGAGGGGGAGAGCTATATGCTGAGGGGGAGAGCTATATGCTGAGGGGGAGAGCTATATACTGAGGGGAGAGCTATATGCTGAGGGGGAGAGCTATATGCTGAGGGGGAGAGCTATATGCTGAGGGGGAGAGCTATATGCTGAGGGGGAGAGCTATATGCTGAGGGGGAGAGCTATATGCTGAGGGGGAGAGCTATATGCTGAGGGGGAGAGCTATATGCTGAGGGGGAGAGCTATATGCTGAGGGGGGAGCTATATGCTGAGGGGGAGAGCTATATGCTGAGGGGAGAGCTATATGCTGAGGGGAGAGCTATATGCTGAGGGGAGAGCTATATGCTGAGGGGGAGAGCTATATGCTGAGGGGGAGAGCTATATGCTGAGGGGGAGAGCTATATGCTGAGGGGGGCTCTATATGCTGAGGGGGAGAGCTATATGCTGAGGGGAGAGCTATATGCTGAGGGGAGAGCTATATACTGAGGGGAGAGCTATATGCTGAGGGGAGAGCTATATACTGAGGGGGGCTCTATATGCTGAGGGGAGAGCTATATGCTGAGGGGAGAGCTATATACTGAGGGGGGCTCTATATGCTGAGGGGGAGAGCTATATGCTGAGGGGGAGAGCTATATGCTGAGGGGAGAGCTATATACTGAGGGGGGCTCTATATGCTGAGGGGGGAGCTATATGCTGAGGGGAGAGCTATATGCTGAGGGGAGAGCTATATGCTGAGGGGAGAGCTATATGCTGAGGGGAGAGCTATATGCTGAGGGGAGAGCTATATGCTGAGGGGAGAGCTATATGCTGAGGGGTGAGCTATATGCTGAGGGGAGAGCTATATACTGAGGGGGGCTCTATATGCTGAGGGGGAGAGCTATATACTGAGGGGGGCTCTATATGCTGAGGGGGGAGCTATATGCTGAGGGGGAGAGCTATATGCTGAGGGGAGAGCTATATGCTGAGGGGGGCTCTATATGCTGAGGGGGGAGCTATATGCTGAGGGGGAGAGCTATATGCTGAGGGGAGAGCTATATGCTGAGGGGGGCTCTATATGCTGAGGGGAGAGCTATATTCTGAGGGGGGCTCTATATGCTGAGGGGGGAGCTATATGCTGAGGGGGGAGCTATATGCTGAGGGGGGAGCTATATGCTGAGGGGATAGCTATATGCTGAGGGGGGAGCTATGTGATGAGGGGAGAGCTATATGCTGAGGGGAGAGCTATATACTGAGGGGGGCTCTATATACTGAGGGGAGAGCTATATGCTGAGGGGGAGAGCTATATGCTGAGGGGGAGAGCTATATACTGAGGGGGGCTCTATATACTGAGGGGGGCTCTATATACTGAGGGGAGAGCTATATGCTGAGGGGAGAGCTATATGCTGAGGGAAGAGCTATATACTGAGGGGGCTCTATATGCTGAGGGGGGAGCTATATGCTGAGGGGAGAGCTATATGCTGATGGGGGCTCTATATGCTGAGGGGGGAGCTATATGCTGAGGGGGGAGCTATATGCTGAGGGGATAGCTATATGCTGAGGGGGGAGCTATATGCTGAGGGGAGAGCTATATGCTGAGGGGGGCTCTATATGCTGAGGGGGGAGCTATATGCTGAGGGGAGAGCTATATGCTGAGGGGAGAGCTATATGCTGAGGGGGAAGCTATATGCTGAGGGGAGAGCTATATGCTGAGGGGAGAGCTATATGCTGAGGGGGAGAGCTATATGCTGAGGGGAGAGCTATATGCTGAGGGGAGAGCTATATACTGAGGGGAGAGCTATATGCTGAGGGGAGAGCTATATGCTGAGGGGAGAGCTATATACTGAGGGGGGCGCTATATACTGAGGGGGGCTCTATATGCTGAGGGGAGAGCTATATGCTGAGGGGAGAGCTATATGCTGAGGGGAGAGCTATATGCTGAGGGGAGAGCTATATGCTGAGGGGAGAGCTATATGCTGAGGGGGGCTCTATATACTGAGGGGGGCTCTATATACTGAGGGGAGAGCTATATGCTGAGGGGAGAGCTATATGCTGAGGGGAGAGCTATATGCTGAGGGGGAGAGCTATATGCTGAGGGGGAGAGCTATATGCTGAGGGGAGAGCTATATACTGAGGGGGGCTCTATATACTGAGGGGGGCTCTATATACTGAGGGGACAGCTATATGCTGAGGGGAGAGCTATATGCTGAGGGGGGCTCTATATGCTGAGGGGAGAGCTATATGCTGAGGGGAGAGCTATATGCTGAGGGGAGAGCTATATGCTGAGGGGAGAGCTATATGCTGAGGGGGGAGCTATATGCTGAGGGGGAGAGCTATATGCTGAGGGGGAGAGCTATATGCTGAGGGGGAGAGCTATATGCTGAGGGGGGAGCTGTATGCTGAGGGGAGGGCTATATGCTGAGGGGAGGGCTATATGCTGAGGGGAGAGCTATATGCTGAGGGGGAGAGCTATATGCTGAGGGGGGAGCTATATGCTGAGGGGGAGAGCTATATGCTGAGGGGGAGAGCTATATGCTGAGGGGAGGGCTATATACTGAGGGGGAGAGCTATATGCTGAGGGGGAGAGCTATATGCTGAGGGGGAGAGCTATATGCTGAGGGGAGGGCTATATACTGAGGGGGAGAGCTATATGCTGAGGGGGAGAGCTATATGCTGAGGGGGAGAGCTATATGCTGAGGGGAGGGCTATATACTGAGGGGGAGAGCTATATGCTGAGGGGAGAGCTATATGCTGAGGGGGGCTCTATATGCTGAGGGGAGAGCTATATACTGAGGGGAGAGCTATATGCTGAGGGGAGAGCTATATACTGAGGGGGAGAGCTATATGCTGAGGGGGCTCTATATGCTGAGGGGAGAGCTATATGCTGAGGGGAGAGCTATATGCTGAGGGGGAGCTATATGCTGAGGGGAGAGCTATATGCTGAGGGGAGAGCTATATACTGAGGGGGAGAGCTATATGCTGAGGGGAGAGCTATATGCTGAGGGGAGAGCTATATGCTGAGGGGGAGAGCTATATGCTGAGGGGGAGAGCTATATGCTGAGGGGAGAGCTATATGCTGAGGGGGAGAGCTATATGCTGAGGGGGAGAGCTATATGCTGAGGGGAGAGCTATATGCTGAGGGGAGAGCTATATGCTGAGGGGAGAGCTATATGCTGAGGGGAGACCTATATGCTGAGGGGGAGAGCTATATGCTGAGGGGAGAGCTATATGCTGAGGGGGAGCTATATGCTGAGGGGGAGAGCTATATGCTGAGGGGGAGAGCTATATGCTGAGGGGGGCTCTATATGCTGAGGGGGAGAGCTATATACTGAGGGGAGAGCTATATGCTGAGGGGGGAGCTATATGCTGAGGGGAGAGCTATATGCTGAGGGGAGAGCTATATACTGAGGGGAGAACTATATGCTGAGGGGAGAGCTGTATACTGAGGGGGCTCTATATGCTGAGGGGAGAGCTATATGCTGAGGGGAGAGCTATATGCTGAGGGGAGAGCTATATACTGAGGGGGGCTCTATATGCTGAGGGGGAGAGCTATATGCTGAGGGGGAGAGCTATATGCTGAGGGGAGAGCTATATACTGAGGGGGGCTCTATATGCTGAGGGGGGAGCTATATGCTGAGGGGGGAGCTATATGCTGAGGGGAGAGCTATATGCTGAGGGGAGAGCTATATGCTGAGGGGAGAGCTATATGCTGAGGGGAGAGCTATATGCTGAGGGGAGAGCTATATGCTGAGGGGGAGAGCTATATGCTGAGGGGAGAGCTATATACTGAGGGGGGCTCTATATGCTGAGGGGGAGAGCTATATGCTGAGGGGGAGAGCTATATGCTGAGGGGAGAGCTATATGCTGAGGGGGGCTCTATATGCTGAGGGGAGAGCTATATACTGAGGGGGGCTCTATATGCTGAGGGGGGAGCTATATGCTGAGGGGGGAGCTATATGCTGAGGGGGGAGCTATATGCTGAGGGGAGAGCTATATACTGAGGGGGGCTCTATATGCTGAGGGGAGAGCTATATACTGAGGGGGGAGCTATATGCTGAGGGGGGAGCTATATGCTGAGGGGGGAGCTATATGCTGAGGGGGGAGCTATATGCTGAGGGGGGAGCTATATGCTGAGGGGGAGAGCTATATGCTGAGGGGAGAGCTATATGCTGAGGGGAGAGCTATATGCTGAGGGGAGAGCTATATACTGAGGGGGGCTCTATATGCTGAGGGGGAGAGCTATATGCTGAGGGGGAGAGCTATATGCTGAGGGGAGAGCTATATGCTGAGGGGGGCTCTATATGCTGAGGGGGGAGCTATATGCTGAGGGGGGAGCTATATGCTGAGGGGGGAGCTATATGCTGAGGGGATAGCTATATGCTGAGGGGGAGGGCTATATACTGAGGGGGGCTCTATATGCTGAGGGGAGAGCTATATACTGAGGGGGGCTCTATATGCTGAGGGGATAGCTATATACTGAGGGGAGAGCTATATACTGAGGGGAGAGCTGTATGCTGAGGGGGGAGCTATATGCTGAGGGGATAGCTATATACTGAGGGGGAGGGCTATATACTGAGGGGGGCTCTATATGCTGAGGGGAGAGCTATATACTGAGGGGGGCTCTATATGCTGAGGGGATAGCTATATACTGAGGGGAGAGCTATATACTGAGGGGAGAGCTATATACTGAGGGGGGCTCTATATGCTGAGGGGGGAGCTATATGCTGAGGGGGGAGCTATATGCTGAGGGGGGAGCTATATGCTGAGGGGATAGCTATATGCTGAGGGGATAGCTATATACTGAGGGGGGCTCTATATGCTGAGGGGAGAGCTATATACTGAGGGGGGCTCTATATGCTGAGGGGATAGCTATATACTGAGGGGAGAGCTATATACTGAGGGGAGAGCTATATGCTGAGGGGGGAGCTATATGCTGAGGGGATAGCTATATGCTGAGGGGGGAGCTATGTGCTGAGGGGAGAGCTATATGCTGAGGGGAGAGCTATATACTGAGGGGGGCTCTATATGCTGAGGGGAGAGCTATATGCTGAGGGGAGAGCTATATGCTGAGGGGAGAGCTATATGCTGAGGGGAGAGCTATATACTGAGGGGGGCTCTATATGCTGAGGGGAGAGCTATATGCTGAGGGGGGAGCTATATGCTGAGGGGAGAGCTATATGCTGAGGGGAGAGCTATATGCTGAGGGGAGAGCTATATACTGAGGGGAGAGCTATATGCTGAGGGGAGAGCTATATGCTGAGGGGAGAGCTATATGCTGAGGGGGGCTCTATATGCTGAGGGGGGCTCTATATGCTGAGGGGGGCTCTATATACTGAGGGGGGCTCTATATACTGAGGGGGGCTCTATATACTGAGGGGGGCTCTATATGCTGAGGGGAGAGCTATATGCTGAGGGGGAGAGCTATATGCTGAGGGGGAGAGCTATATGCTGAGGGGGAGAGCTATATGCTGAGGGGGAGAGCTATATACTGAGGGGGGCTCTATATACTGAGGGGAGAGCTATATGCTGAGGGGAGAGCTATATGCTGAGGGAAGAGCTATATACTGAGGGGGGCTCTATATGCTGAGGGGGGAGCTATATGCTGAGGGGAGAGCTATATGCTGATGGGGGCTCTATATGCTGAGGGGGAGAGCTATATGCTGAGGGGGAGAGCTATATGCTGAGGGGAGAGCTATATGCTGAGGGGGGCTCTATATGCTGAGGGGAGAGCTATATACTGAGGGGGGCTCTATATGCTGAGGGGGGAGCTATATGCTGAGGGGGGAGCTATATGCTGAGGGGGGAGCTATATGCTGAGGGGGGAGCTATATGCTGAGGGGGGAGCTATATGCTGAGGGGATAGCTATATGCTGAGGGGGGAGCTATGTGCTGAGGGGAGAGCTATATGCTGAGGGGGGAGCTATATGCTGAGGGGGAGAGCTATATGCTGAGGGGAGAGCTATATGCTGAGGGGAGAGCTATATACTGAGGGGAGAGCTATATGCTGAGGGGAGAGCTATATGCTGAGGGGAGAGCTATATACTGAGGGGGGCTCTATATACTGAGGGGGGCTCTATATACTGAGGGGAGAGCTATATGCTGAGGGGAGAGCTATATGCTGAGGGGAGAGCTATATGCTGAGGGGGAGAGCTATATGCTGAGGGGGAGAGCTATATGCTGAGGGGGAGAGCTATATACTGAGGGGGGCTCTATATACTGAGGGGGGCTCTATATGCTGAGGGGAGAGCTATATGCTGAGGGAAGAGCTATATGCTGAGGGGAGAGCTATATACTGAGGGGAGGGCTATATGCTGAGGGGAGAGCTATATACTGAGGGGGGCTCTATATGCTGAGGGGGGAGCTATATGCTGAGGGGGAGAGCTATATGCTGAGGGGAGAGCTATATGCTGATGGGGGCTCTATATACTGAGGGGAGAGCTATATGCTGAGGGGGAGAGCTATATGCTGAGGGGAGAGCTATATGCTGATGGGGGCTCTATATGCTGAGGGGGAGAGCTATATGCTGAGGGGAGAGCTATATGCTGAGGGGAGAGCTATATACTGAGGGGGGCGCTATATGCTGAGGGGGGAGCTATATGCTGAGGGGGAGCTATATGCTGAGGGGAGAGCTATATGCTGAGGGGAGAGCTATATACTGAGGGGAGAGCTATATACTGAGGGGGGCTCTATATGCTGAGGGGGGCTCTATATGCTGAGGGGGGCTCTATATGCTGAGGGGGGCTCTATATGCTGAGGGGGAGAGCTATATGCTGAGGGGAGAGCTATATGCTGAGGGGGGAGCTATATGCTGAGGGGAGAGCTATATGCTGAGGGGAGAGCTATATGCTGAGGGGAGAGCTATATACTGAGGGGAGAGCTATATGCTGAGGGGAGAGCTATATGCTGAGGGGAGAGCTATATGCTGAGGGGAGAGCTATATGCTGAGGGGAGAGCTATATGCTGAGGGGAGAGCTATATGCTGAGGGGAGAGCTATATACTGAGGGGGGCTCTATATGCTGAGGGGGGCTCTATATGCTGAGGGGGAGAGCTATATGCTGAGGGGAGAGCTATATGCTGAGGGGAGAGCTATATACTGAGGGGGGCTCTATATGCTGAGGGGGGCTCTATATGCTGAGGGGGGCTCTATATGCTGAGGGGGAGAGCTATGTACTGAGGGGAGAGCTATATGCTGAGGGGGGCGCTATATGCTAAGGGGGGCGCTATATGCTGAGGGGGGCGCTATATGCTGAGGGGGGAGCTATATGCTGAGGGGGGAGCTATATGCTGAGGGGGGAGCTATATGCTGAGGGGAGAGCTATATGCTGAGGGGGGCTCTATATATTGAGGGGAGAGCTATATACTGAGGGGGGCTCTATATGCTGAGGGGAGAGCTATATGCTGAGGGGGGAGCTATATGCTGAGGAGAGAGCTATATGCTGAGGGGGGAGCTATATGCTGAGGGGAGAGCTATATACTGAGGGGGGCTCTATATATTGAGGGGAGAGCTATATACTGAGGGGGGCTCTATATGCTGAGGGGGGCTCTATATGCTGAGGGGGGCTCTATATGCTGAGGGGGGCTCTATATGCTGAGGGGGGCTCTATATGCTGAGGGGGGCTCTATATGCTGAGGGGGGCTCTATATGCTGAGGGGGAGAGCTATGTACTGAGGGGGGCGCTATATGCTAAGGGGGGGGGGTTTATGCTGAGGGGGGAGCTATATGCTGAGGGGGGAGCTAAATGCTGAGGGGGGAGCTATATGCTGAGGGGAGAGCTATATGCTGAGGGGAGAGCTATATGCTGAGGGGAGAGCTATATGCTGAGGGGGGCTCTATATGCTGAGGGGGGCTCTATATGCTGAGGGGGGCTCTATATGCTGAGGGGGGCTCTATATGCTGAGGGGGAGAGCTATGTACTGAGGGGGGCGCTATATGCTAAGGGGGGGGGGTTTATGCTGAGGGGGGAGCTATATGCTGAGGGGGGAGCTATATGCTGAGGGGGGAGCTATATGCTGAGGGGGGAGCTATATGCTGAGGGGAGAGCTATATGCTGAGGGGGGCTCTATATATTGAGGGGAGAGCTATATACTGAGGGGGGCTCTATATGCTGAGGGGAGAGCTATATGCTGAGGGGAGAGCTATATGCTGAGGGGAGAGCTATATGCTGAGGGAAGAGCTATATGCTGAGGGGAGAGCTATATGCTGAGGGGGGCTCTATATGCTGAGGGGGGCTCTATATGCTGAGGGGGGCTCTATATGCTGAGGGGGGCTCTATATGCTGAGGGGGGCTCTATATGCTGAGGGGGGCTCTATATGCTGAGGGGGAGAGCTATGTACTGAGGGGAGAGCTATATGCTGAGGGGGGCGCTATATGCTAAGGGGGGAGCTATATGCTGAGGGGGGAGCTATATGCTGAGGGGGGAGCTATATGCTGAGGGGGGAGCTATATGCTGAGGGGAGAGCTATATGCTGAGGGGGGCTCTATATATTGAGGGGAGAGCTATATACTGAGGGGGGCTCTATATGCTGAGGGGAGAGCTATATGCTGAGGGGGGAGCTATATGCTGAGGAGAGAGCTATATGCTGAGGGGGGAGAGCTATATGCTGAGGGGAGAGCTATATGCTGAGGGGAGAGCTATATACTGAGGGGGGCTCTATATACTGAGGGGAGAGCTATATGCTGAGGGGAGAGCTATATGCTGAGGGGAGAGCTATATGCTGAGGGGAGAGCTATATGCTGAGGGGGAGCTATATGCTGAGGGGGGAGCTATATGCTGAGGGGAGAGCTATATGCTGAGGGGAGAGCTATATGCTGAGGGGAGAGCTATATGCTGAGGGGGGAGCTATATGCTGAGGGGGGCTCTGTATGCTGAGGGGGGCTCTGTATGCTGAGGGGGGCTCTATATGCTGAGGGGAGTGCTATATGCTGAGGGGAGTGCTATATGCTGAGGGGAGAGCTATATGCTGAGGGGGGAGCTGTATGCTGAGGGGGGCTCTATATACTGAGGGGAGAGCTATATGCTGACGGGGGCTCTATATACTGAGGGGAGAGCTATATGCTGAGGGGGGCTCTATATGCTGAGGGGGGCTCTATATGCTGAGGGGGGCTCTATATGCTGAGGGTAGAGCTATATGCTGAGGGGGGAGCTATATGCTGAGGGGGAGAGCTATATACTGAGGGGAGAGCTATATGCTGAGGGGAGAGCTATATGCTGAGGGGGGCTCTGTATGCTGAGGGGGGCTCTATATGCTGAGGGGGGCTCTATATGCTGAGGGGAGAGCTATATGCTGAGGGGAGTGCTATATGCTGAGGGGAGAGCTATATGCTGAGGGGGGAGCTGTATGCTGAGGGGGGCTCTATATACTGAGGGGAGAGCTATATGCTGACGGGGGCTCTATATACTGAGGGGAGAGCTATATGCTGAGGGGGGCTCTATATGCTGAGGGGGGCTCTATATGCTGAGGGGGGCTCTATATGCTGAGGGGAGAGCTATATGCTGAGGGGAGTGCTATATGCTGAGGGGAGAGCTATATGCTGAGGGGGGAGCTGTATGCTGAGGGGGGCTCTATATACTGAGGGGAGAGCTATATGCTGACGGGGGCTCTATATACTGAGGGGAGAGCTATATGCTGAGGGGGGCTCTATATGCTGAGGGGGGCTCTATATGCTGAGGGGGGCTCTATATGCTGAGGGTAGAGCTATATGCTGAGGGGGGAGCTATATGCTGAGGGGGAGAGCTATATACTGAGGGGAGAGCTATATGCTGAGGGGGAGAGGGCTATATGCTGAGGGGAGAGCTATATGCTGAGGGGAGAGCTATATGCTGAGGGGAGAGCTATATGCTGAGGGGAGAGCTATATGCTGAGGGGGGCTCTATATACTGAGGGGGAGAGGGCTATATGCTGAGGGGGAGAGGGCTATATGCTGAGGGGAGAGCTATATGCTGAGGGGAGAGCTATATGCTGAGGGGAGAGCTATATGCTGAGGGGGGCTCTATATACTGAGGGGAGAGCTATATGCTGAGGGGAGAGCTATATACTGAGGGGAGAGCTATATGCTGAGGGGGGCTCTATATGCTGAGGGGGGCTCTATATGCTGAGGGGGGCTCTATATGCTGAGGGGGGCGCTATATGCTGAGGGGGGCGCTATATGCTGAGGGGGGCTCTATATGCTGAGGGGGAGAGCTATATACTGAGGGGAGAGCTATATGCTGAGGGGGGCTCTATATGCTGAGGGGGGAGCTATATGCTGAGGGGGGAGCTATATGCTGAGGGGGGAGCTATATGCTGAGGGGAGAGCTATATGCTGAGGGGGGCTCTATATACTGAGGGGAGAGCTATATACTGAGGGGAGAGCTATATGCTGAGGGGGGCTCTATATGCTGAGGGGGGAGCTATATGCTGAGGGGGGAGCTATATGCTGAGGAGAGAGCTATATGCTGAGGGGGGAGCTATATGCTGAAGGGAGAGCTATATACTGAGGGGGGCTCTATATGCTGAGGGGAGAGCTATATGCTGAGGGGAGAGCTATATGCTGAGGGGGAGAGCTATATGCTGAGGGGGGCAGCTATATGCTGAGGGGAGAGCTATATGCTGAGGGGGGAGCTATATGCTGAGGGGAGACCTATATGCTGAGGGGAGACCTATATGCTGAGGGGAGCTGTATATGCTGAGGGGAGAGCTATATGCTGAGGGGAGAGCTATATGCTGAGGGGGGAGCTATATGCTGAGGGGAGAGCTATATGCTGAGGGGGGAACTGTATGCTGAGGGGGGCTCTATATACTGAGGGGAGAGCTATATGCTGGGGGGGCTCTATATGCTGAGGGGAGAGCTATATGCTGAGGGGAGAGCTATATGCTGAGGGGGAGAGCTATATGCTGAGGGGAGAGCTATATGCTGAGGGGGAGAGCTATATGCTGAGGGGGGCTCTATATGCTGAGGGGAGAGCTATATGCTGAGGGGGGAGCTATATGCTGAGGGGAGAGCTATATGCTGAGGGGGAGAGCTATATGCTGAGGGGAGAGCTATATGCTGAGGGGGAGAGCTATATGCTGAGGGGGAGAGCTATATGCTGAGGGGGAGAGCTATATGCTGAGGGGAGAGCTATATGCTGAGGGGGAGAGCTATATGCTGAGGGGGGCTCTATATGCTGAGGGGGAGCGCTATATACTGAGGGGAGGGCTATATGCTGAGGGGGGGCTCTATATACTGAGGGGGAGAGCTATATGCTGAGGGGAGAGCTATATGCTGAGGGGGGCTCTGTATGCTGAGGGGGGCTCTGTATGCTGAGGGGGGCTCTATATGCTGAGGGGGGCTCTATATGCTGAGGGGGGAGCTATATGCTGAGGGGAGAGCTATATGCTGAGGGGGGAGCTGTATGCTGAGGGGGGCTCTATATACTGAGGGGAGAGCTATATGCTGAGGGGGGCTCTATATACTGAGGGGAGAGCTATATGCTGAGGGGGGCTCTATATGCTGAGGGGGGCTCTATATGCTGAGGGGAGAGCTATATGCTGAGGGGAGAGCTATATGCTGAGGGGGAGAGCTATATACTGAGGGAAGAGCTATATGCTGAGGGGGAGAGCTATATACTGAGGGGAGAGCTATATGCTGAGGGGAGAGCTATATACTGAGGGGGGCTCTATATGCTGAGGGGAGAGCTATATGCTGAGGGGAGAGCTATATGCTGAGGGGAGAGCTATATGCTGAGGGGAGAGCTATATACTGAGGGGGGCTCTATATGCTGAGGGGAGAGCTATATGCTGAGGGGAGAGCTATATGCTGAGGGGAGAGCTATATGCTGAGGGGAGAGCTATATGCTGAGGGGGGAGCTATATGCTGAGGGGAGAGCTATATACTGAGGGGAGGGCTATATACTGAGGGGAGAGCTATATGCTGAGGGGGGGCTCTATATACTGAGGGGGAGAGCTATATGCTGAGGGGAGAGCTATATGCTGAGGGGAGAGCTATATGCTGAGGGGGGCTCTGTATGCTGAGGGGGGCTCTGTATGCTGAGGGGGGCTCTGTATGCTGAGGGGGGCTCTATATGCTGAGGGGGGCTCTATATGCTGAGGGGAGAGCTATATGCTGAGGGGAGAGCTATATGCTGAGGGGAGAGCTATATGCTGAGGGGGGAGCTGTATGCTGAGGGGGGCTCTATATGCTGAGGGGAGAGCTATATGCTGAGGGGAGAGCTATATGCTGAGGGGAGAGCTATATGCTGAGGGGGGCTCTATATACTGAGGGGAGAGCTATATGCTGAGGGGGGCTCTATATGCTGAGGGGAGAGCTATATGCTGAGGGGGGGAGCTATATACTGAGGGAAGAGCTATATGCTGAGGGGGAGAGCTATATACTGAGGGGAGAGCTATATGCTGAGGGGAGAGCTATATACTGAGGGGGGCTCTATATGCTGAGGGGAGAGCTATATGCTGAGGGGAGAGCTATATGCTGAGGGGAGAGCTATATGCTGAGGGGAGAGCTATATGCTGAGGGGAGAGCTATATGCTGAGGGGAGAGCTATATGCTGAGGGGGGAGCTATATGCTGAGGGGAGAGCTATATGCTGAGGGGAGAGCTATATGCTGAGGGGGGAGCTATATGCTGAGGGGAGAGCTATATGCTGAGGGGAGAGCTATATGCTGAGGGGAGAGCTATATGCTGAGGGGAGAGCTATATGCTGAGGGGGGAGCTATATGCTGAGGGGAGAGCTATATGCTGAGGGGAGAGCTATATGCTGAGGGGAGAGCTATATGCTGAGGGGGAGAGCTATATGCTGAGGGGGGAGCTATATGCTGAGGGGGGAGCTATATGCTGAGGGGAGAGCTATATACTGAGGGGGCTCTATATGCTGAGGGGAGAGCTATATACTGAGGGGGCTCTATATGCTGAGGGGAGAGCTATATGCTGAGGGGAGAGCTATATGCTGAGGGGGAGAGCTATATGCTGAGGGGAGAGCTATATACTGAGGGGAGAGCTATATGCTGAGGGGGAGAGCTATATGCTGAGGGGGAGAGCTATATGCTGAGGGGAGAGCTATATGCTGAGGGGAGAGCTATATACTGAGGGGGCTCTATATGCTGAGGGGAGAGCTATATGCTGAGGGGAGAGCTATATGCTGAGGGGAGAGCTATATACTGAGGGGGCTCTATATGCTGAGGGGAGAGCTATATGCTGAGGGGAGAGCTATATACTGAGGGGGCTCTATATGCTGAGGGGAGAGCTATATGCTGAGGGGAGAGCTATATGCTGAGGGGGAGAGCTATATGCTGAGGGGAGAGCTATATACTGAGGGGAGAGCTATATGCTGAGGGGGAGAGCTATATGCTGAGGGGAGAGCTATATGCTGAGGGGAGAGCTATATGCTGAGGGGAGAGCTATATGCTGAGGGGAGAGCTATATGCTGAGGGGAGAGCTATATGCTGAGGGGAGAGCTATATGCTGAGGGAAGAGCTATATGCTGAGGGGGGCTCTATATGCTGAGGGGGGCTCTATATGCTGAGGGGGGCTCTATATGCTGAGGGGGCTCTATATGCTGAGGGGGGCTCTATATGCTGAGGGGAGAGCTATATGCTGAGGGGGGAGCTATATGCTGAGGGGGGAGCTATATGCTGAGGGGAGAGCTATATGCTGAGGGGGGAGCTATATGCTGAGGGGAGAGCTATATACTGAGGGGGGCTCTATGTGCTGAGGGGGGAGCTATATGCTGAGGGGAGAGCTATATGCTGAGGGGGAGAGCTATATACTGAGGGGAGAGCTATATACTGAGGGGAGAGCTATATACTGAGGGGAGAGCTATATGCTGAGGGGAGAGCTATATGCTGAGGGGAGAGCTATATGCTGAGGGGAGAGCTATATGCTGAGGGGAGAGCTATATGCTGAGGGGAGAGCTATATGCTGAGGGGAGAGCTATATGCTGAGGGGGGCTCTATATGCTGAGGGGGGCTCTATATGCTGAGGGGGGAGCTATATGCTGAGGGGGGCTCTATATGCTGAGGGGGGCTCTATATACTGAGGGGGGGCTCTATATGCTGAGGGGAGAGCTCTATATGCTGAGGGGGGGCTCTATATGCTGAGGGGGGGCTCTATATGCTGAGGGGGGGCTCTATATGCTGAGGGGGGGCTCTATATGCTGAGGGGGGGCTCTATATGCTGAGGGGAGAGCTATATGCTGAGGGGAGAGCTATATACTGAGTGGAGAGCTATATGCTGAGGGGGAGGGCTATATGCTGAGGGGGGCTCTATATACTGAGGGGAGAGCTATATGCTGAGGGGAGAGCTGTATACTGAGGGGGGCTCTATATACTGAGGGTGGAGCTATATGCTGAGGGGAGAGCTATATACTGAGGGGGGCTCTATATACTGAGGGGGGCTCTATATACTGAGGGGAGGGCTATATGCTGAGGGGAGAGCTATATGCTGAGGGGGAGAGCTATATACTGAGGGGAGAGCTATATGCTGAGTGGGAGAGCTATATGCTGAGGGGAGAGCTATATGCTGAGGGGAGAGCTATATGCTGAGGGGGAGAGCTATATGCTGAGGGGGAGAGCTATATACTGAGGGGAGGGCTATATGCTGAGGGGAGGGCTATATGCTGAGGGGAGAGCTATATGCTGAGGGGGAGAGCTATATGCTGAGGGGAGAGCTATATGCTGAGGGGGAGAGCTATATGCTGAGGGGGAGAGCTATATACTGAGGGGAGAGCTATATGCTGAGGGGAGAGCTATATGCTGAGGGGAGAGCTGTATGCTGAGGGGAGAGCTGTATGCTGAGGGGAGAGCTGTATGCTGAGGGGAGAGCTGTATGCTGAGGGGAGAGCTATATGCTGAGGGGAGAGCTATATGCTGAGGGGAGAGCTATATGCTGAGGGGAGGGCTATATGCTGAGGGGGAGAGCTATATGCTGAGGGGAGAGCTATATACTGAGGGGAGGGCTATATGCTGAGGGGGAGAGCTATATGCTGAGGGGGAGAGCTATATGCTGAGGGGAGGGCTATATGCTGAGGGGAGAGCTATATGCTGAGGGGAGGGCTATATACTGAGGGGAGGGCTATATACTGAGGGGAGGGCTATATACTGAGGGGGCTCTATATGCTGAGGGGAGGGCTATATACTGAGGGGAGAGCTATATGCTGAGGGGAGAGCTATATACTGAGGGGGCTCTATATGCTGAGGGGAGAGCTATATGCTGAGGGGAGAGCTATATGCTGAGGGGAGAGCTATATGCTGAGGGGAGAGCTATATGCTGAGGGGAGAGCTATATGCTGAGGGGAGAGCTATATACTGAGGGGAGAGCTATATGCTGAGGGGAGGGCTATATGCTGAGGGGAGAGCTATATACTGAGGGGAGAGCTATATGCTGAGGGGAGGGCTATATGCTGAGGGGAGAGCTATATGCTGAGGGGAGAGCTATATGCTGAGGGGAGAGCTATATGCTGAGGGGAGAGCTATATGCTGAGGGGAGAGCTATATGCTGAGGGGAGAGCTATATGCTGAGGGGAGAGCTATATGCTGAGGGGAGAGCTATATGCTGAGGGGAGAGCTATATGCTGAGGGGAGAGCTATATGCTGAGGGGGGAGCTATATGCTGAGGGGGGAGCTATATACTGAGGGGGAGAGCTATATGCTGAGGGGAGAGCTATATGCTGAGGGGGGCTCTATATGCTGAGGGGAGAGCTATATGCTGAGGGGAGAGCTATATGCTGAGGGGGAGAGCTATATGCTGAGGGGGAGAGCTATATGCTGAGGGGAGAGCTATATGCTGAGGGGAGAGCTATATGCTGAGGGGGGCTCTATATACTGAGGGGAGGGCTATATGCTGAGGGGAGAGCTATATGCTGAGGGGAGAGCTATATGCTGAGGGGGGCTCTATATGCTGAGGGGAGAGCTATATGCTGAGGGGAGAGCTATATGCTGAGGGGGAGAGCTATATGCTGAGGGGAGAGCTCTATGCTGAGGGGGAGAGCTCTATGCTGAGGGGGAGAGCTATATGCTGAGGGGGGCTCTATATGCTGAGGGGGAGAGCTATATGCTGAGGGGGGCTCTATATTCTGAGGGGGAGAGCTATATGCTGAGGGGAGAGCTATATGCTGAGGGGGAGAGCTATATGCTGAGGGGAGAGCTATATGCTGAGGGGAGAGCTATATGCTGAGGGGAGAGCTATATGCTGAGGGGAGAGCTATATGCTGAGGGGAGAGCTATATGCTGAGGGGGGCTCTATATGCTGAGGGGAGAGCTATATGCTGAGGGGAGAGCTATATGCTGAGGGGGCTCTATATGCTGAGGGGAGAGCTATATGCTGAGGGGAGAGCTATATGCTGAGGGGAGAGCTATATGCTGAGGGGAGAGCTATATGCTGAGGGGAGAGCTATATGCTGAGGGGAGAGCTATATGCTGAGGGGGGCTCTATATGCTGAGGGGGGCTCTATATGCTGAGGGGAGAGCTATATGCTGAGGGGAGAGCTATATGCTGAGGGGAGAGCTATATGCTGAGGGGAGAGCTATATGCTGAGGGGAGAGCTATATGCTGAGGGGAGAGCTATATGCTGAGGGGAGAGCTATATGCTGAGGGGGGCTCTATATGCTGAGGGGGGCTCTATATGCTGAGGGGGGCTCTATATGCTGAGGGGAGAGCTATATGCTGAGGGGAGAGCTATATACTGAGGGGAGAGCTATATACTGAGGGGAGAGCTATATGCTGAGGGGAGAGCTATATGCTGAGGGGAGAGCTATATACTGAGGGGAGAGCTATATGCTGAGGGGAGAGCTATATACTGAGGGGAGAGCTATATGCTGAGGGGAGAGCTATATACTGAGGGGAGAGCTATATGCTGAGGGGGGCTATATGCTGAGGGGGGCTCTATATGCTGAGGGGAGAGCTATATACTGAGGGGAGAGCTATATACTGAGGGGAGAGCTATATACTGAGGGGAGAGCTATATGCTGAGGGGAGAGCTATATGCTGAGGGGGGCTCTATATGCTGAGGGGGAGAGCTATATGCTGAGGGGGGCTCTATATTCTGAGGGGGAGAGCTATATGCTGAGGGGAGAGCTATATACTGAGGGGAGAGCTATATACTGAGGGGGGCTCTATATGCTGAGGGGAGAGCTATATGCTGAGGGGAGAGCTATATGCTGAGGGGAGGAGCTATATGCTGAGGGGAGGAGCTATATGCTGAGGGGAGAGCTATATACTGAGGGGGGAGCTATATACTGAGGGGAGGGCTATATACTGAGGGGGGCTCTATATTCTGAGGGGGAGAGCTATATGCTGAGGGGAGAGCTATATGCTGAGGGGAGAGCTATATACTGAGGGGGGCTCTATATTCTGAGGGGGGCTCTATATTCTGAGGGGGAGAGCTATATGCTGAGGGGAGAGCTATATACTGAGGGGAGAGCTATATGCTGAGGGGGAGAGCTATATGCTGAGGGGGAGAGCTATATGCTGAGGGGAGAGCTATATACTGAGGGGAGAGCTATATGCTGAGGGGGAGAGGGCTATATACTGAGGGGAGAGCTATATGCTGAGGGGGGCTCTATATTCTGAGGGGGAGAGCTATATGCTGAGGGGAGGACTATATACTGAGGGGAGGGCTATATACTGAGGGGAGAGCTATATGCTGAGGGGGGCTCTATATTCTGAGGGGGAGAGCTATATGCTGAGGGGAGAGCTATATGCTGAGGGGGAGAGCTATATGCTGAGGGGGAGAGCTATATGCTGAGGGGAGAGCTATATGCTGAGGGGAGAGCTATATGCTGAGGGGAGAGCTATATGCTGAGGGGGGCTCTATATACTGAGGGGGAGAGCTATATACTGAGGGGAGAGCTATATGCTGAGGGGGGAGCTATATGCTGAGGGGGAGAGCTATATGCTGAGGGGAGAGCTATATGCTGAGGGGAGAGCTATATGCTGAGGGGAGAGCTATATGCTGAGGGGAGAGCTATATACTGAGGGGGGCTCTATGCTGAGGGGAGAGCTATATGCTGAGGGGAGAGCTATATGCTGAGGGGGAGAGCTATATGCTGAGGGGGAGAGCTATATGCTGAGGGGGAGAGCTATATGCTGAGGGGGAGAGCTATATGCTGAGGGGGAGAGCTATATGCTGAGGGGAGAGCTATATGCTGAGGGGGAGAGCTATATGCTGAGGGGAGAGCTATATCCTGAGGGGGGAGCTATATGCTGAGGGGGAGAGCTATATGCTGAGGGGAGAGCTATATGCTGAGGGGGAGAGCTATATGCTGAGGGGGAGAGCTATATCCTGAGGGGGGAGCTATATCCTGAGGGGAGAGCTATATCCTGAGGGGAGAGCTATATGCTGAGGGGAGAGCTATATGCTGAGGGGAGAGCTATATGCTGAGGGGAGAGCTATATGCTGAGGGGAGAGCTATATGCTGAGGGGAGAGCTATATGCTGAGGGGAGAGGGCTATATACTGAGGGGAGAGCTATATACTGAGGGGGAGAGCTATATGCTGAGGGGGGCTCTATATTCTGAGGGGGAGAGCTATATGCTGAGGGGAGGGCTATATGCTGAGGGGAGAGCTATATACTGAGGGGAGAGCTATATGCTGAGGGGAGGGCTATATACTGAGGGGGGAGCTATATACTGAGGGGAGAGCTATTTACTGAGGGGGGCTCTATATGCTGAGGGGGGCTCTATATGCTGAGGGGGGCTCTATATGCTGAGGGGAGGGCTATATGCTGAGGGGAGGGCTATATACTGAGGGGAGAGCTATATACTGAGGGGGGCTCTATATGCTGAGGGGAGAGCTATATGCTGAGGGGAGAGCTATATGCTGAGGGGAGAGCTATATGCTGAGGGGAGGGCTATATACTGAGGGGGGAGCTATATGCTGAGGGGAGAGCTATATGCTGAGGGGGGCTCTATATGCTGAGGGGGGCTTTATATACTGAGGGGAGAGCTATATGCTGAGGGGAGAGCTATATGCTGAGGGGAGAGCTATATGCTGAGGGGGGCTCTATATGCTGAGGGGAGAGCTATATGCTGAGGGGGGAGCTATATGCTGAGGGGAGAGCTATATGCTGAGGGGGGCTCTATATACTGAGGGGAGAGCTATATGCTGAGGGGGGAGCTATATGCTGAGGGGAGAGCTATATGCTGAGGGGAGAGCTATATGCTGAGGGGGAGAGCTATATACTGAGGGGGAGAGCTATATGCTGAGGGGGGCTCTATATGCTGAGGGGAGAGCTATATGCTGAGGGGGGAGCTATATGCTGAGGGGAGAGCTATATGCTGAGGGGGGCTCTATATGCTGAGGGGAGAGCTATATGCTGAGGGGGGAGCTATATGCTGAGGGGAGAGCTATATGCTGAGGGGGGCTCTATATGCTGAGGGGAGAGCTATATGCTGAGGGGGGCTCTATATGCTGAGGGGAGAGCTATATACTGAGGGGGGCTCTATATACTGAGGGGAGAACTATATGCTGAGGGGAGAGCTATATGCTGAGGGGAGAGCTATATGCTGAGGGGAGAGCTATATGCTGAGGGGAGAGCTATATGCTGAGGGGAGAGCTATATGCTGATGGGGGAGCTATATGCTGAGGGGAGAGCTATATGCTATGGGGGGCTCTATATGCTGAGGGGAGAGCTATATGCTGAGGGGGGCTCTATATGCTGAGGGGAGAGCTATATACTGAGGGGGGCTCTATATACTGAGGGGAGAACTATATGCTGAGGGGAGAGCTATATGCTGAGGGGAGAGCTATATGCTGAGGGGAGAGCTATATGCTGAGGGGAGAGCTATATGCTGATGGGGGAGCTATATGCTGAGGGGAGAGCTATATGCTGAGGGGGGCTCTATATGCTGAGGGGAGAGCTATATGCTGAGGGGAGAGCTATATGCTGAGGGGAGAGCTATATGGTGAGGGGAGAGCTATATGCTGAGGGGGAGAGCTATATGCTGATGGGGGAGCTATATGCTGAGGGGAGAGCTATATGCTATGGGGGGCTCTATATGCTGAGGGGAGAGCTATATGCTGAGGGGGGCTCTATATGCTGAGGGGAGAGCTATATGCTGAGGGGAGAGCTATATGCTGAGGGGAGAGCTATATGCTGAGGGGGGCTCTATATGCTGAGGGGGGCTCTATATGCTGAGGGGGGCTCTATATGCTGAGGGGAGAGCTATATGCTGAGGGGAGAGCTATATGCTGAGGGGAGAGCTATATGCTGAGGAGGGAGCTATATGCTGAGGGGGGAGCTATATGCTGAGGGGGCTCTATATGCTGAGGGGGAGAGCTATATGCTGAGGGGGGAGCTATATGCGGAGGGGAGAGCTATATGCTGAGGGGAGAGCTATATACTGAGGGGGCTCTATATGCTGAGGGGAGAGCTATATGCTGAGGGGAGAGCTATATGCTGAGGGGGGCTCTATATGCTGAGGGGGGCTCTATATGCTGAGGGGGGCTCTATATGCTGAGGGGAGAGCTATATGCTGAGGGGAGAGCTATATGCTGAGGGGAGAGCTATATGCTGAGGGGAGAGCTATATGCTGAGGGGGGAGCTATATGCTGAGGGGGGAGCTATATGCTGAGGGGGCTCTATATGCTGAGGGGGAGAGCTATATGCTGAGGGGGGAGCTATATGCTGAGGGGGGAGCTATATGCTGAGGGGAGAGCTATATGCTGAGGGGAGAGCTATATACTGAGGGGGCTCTATATGCTGAGGGGAGAGCTATATGCTGAGGGGAGAGCTATATACTGAGGGGGCTCTATATGCTGAGGGGAGAGCTATATGCTGAGGGGAGAGCTATATGCTGAGGGGAGAGCTATATGCTGAGGGGGAGAGCTATATGCTGAGGGGAGAGCTATATGCTGAGGGGAGAGCTATATGCTGAGGGGGAGAGCTATATGCTGAGGGGAGAGCTATATGCTGAGGGGAGAGCTATATGCTGAGGGGAGAGCTATATGCTGAGGGGAGAGCTATATGCTGAGGGGGGCTCTATATGCTGAGGGGGGCTCTATATGCTGAGGGGAGAGCTATATGCTGAGGGGGGAGCTATATGCTGAGGGGGGAGCTATATGCTGAGGGGAGAGCTATATACTGAGGGGAGAGCTATATGCTGAGGGGAGAGCTATATGCTGAGGAGGGAGCTATATGCTGAGGGGGGAGCTATATGCTGAGGGGGGAGCTATATGCTGAGGGGGGAGCTATATGCTGAGGGGGGAGCTATATGCTGAGGGGGGAGCTATATGCTGAGGGGAGAGCTATATGCTGAGGGGAGAGCTATATGCTGAGGGGGGCTCTATATACTGAGGGGGGAGCTATATGCTGAGGGGAGAGCTATATGCTGAGGGGAGAGCTATATGCTGAGGGGGAGAGCTATATGCTGGGGGGAGAGCTATATGCTGAGGGGAGAGCTATATGCTGAGGGGAGAGCTATATGCTGAGGGGAGAGCTATATACTGAGTGGGGCTCTATGTGCTGAGGGGGGAGCTATATGCTGAGGGGAGAGCTATATGCTGAGGGGGAGAGCTATATACTGAGGGGAGAGCTATATACTGAGGGGAGAGCTATATACTGAGGGGAGAGCTATATGCTGAGGGGAGAGCTATATACTGAGGGGAGAGCTATATACTGAGGGGAGAGCTATATGCTGAGGGGAGAACTATATACTGAGGGGAGAGCTATATGCTGAGGGGGAGAGCTATATGCTGAGGGGGAGAGCTATATGCTGAGGGGAGAGCTATATGCTGAGAGGAGAACTATATGCTGAGGGGAGGGCTATATACTGAGGGGAGGAGCTATATACTGAGGGGAGAGCTATATACTGAGGGAGGGCTATATGCTGAGGGGGAGAGCTATATGCTGAGGGGAGAGCTATATACTGAGGGGAGAGCTATATGCTGAGGGGAGAGCTATATACTGAGGGGAGAGCTATATACTGAGGGGAGAGCTATATGCTGAGGGGGAGAGCTATATACTGAGGGGAGGGCTATATGCTGAGGGGGAGAGCTATATGCTGAGGGGGAGAGCTATATGCTGAGGGGAGACCTATATGCTGAGGGGGGAGCTATATGCTGAGGGGGGAGCTATATGCTGAGGGGGCTCTATATGCTGAGGGGGAGAGCTATATGCTGAGGGGGGAGCTATATGCTGAGGGGGGAGCTATATGCTGAGGGGAGAGCTATATGCTGAGGGGAGAGCTATATACTGAGGGGGCTCTATATGCTGAGGGGAGAGCTATATGCTGAGGGGAGAGCTATATACTGAGGGGGCTCTATATGCTGAGGGGAGAGCTATATGCTGAGGGGAGAGCTATATGCTGAGGGGGAGAGCTATATGCTGAGGGGAGAGCTATATACTGAGGGGAGAGCTATATACTGAGGGGAGAGCTATATACTGAGGGGGGCTCTATATGCTGAGGGGAGAGCTATATGCTGAGGGGGAGAGCTATATGCTGAGGGGAGAGCTATATGCTGAGGGGAGAGCTATATGCTGAGGGGAGAGCTATATGCTGAGGGGAGAGCTATATGCTGAGGGGGGCTCTATATGCTGAGGGGGGCTCTATATGCTGAGGGGAGAGCTATATGCTGAGGGGGGAGCTATATGCTGAGGGGAGAGCTATATACTGAGGGGAGAGCTATATGCTGAGGGGAGAGCTATATGCTGAGGAGGGAGCTATATGCTGAGGGGGGAGCTATATGCTGAGGGGGGAGCTATATGCTGAGGGGGGAGCTATATGCTGAGGGGAGAGCTATATGCTGAGGGGAGAGCTATATGCTGAGGGGGGCTCTATATACTGAGGGGGGAGCTATATGCTGAGGGGAGAGCTATATGCTGAGGGGAGAGCTATATGCTGAGGGGGAGAGCTATATGCTGAGGGGAGAGCTATATGCTGAGGGGAGAGCTATATACTGAGGGGGGCTCTATATGCTGAGGGGAGAGCTATATGCTGAGGGGGAGAGCTATATACTGAGGGGAGAGCTATATACTGAGGGGAGAGCTATATACTGAGGGGAGAGCTATATGCTGAGGGGAGAGCTATATACTGAGGGGAGAGCTATATACTGAGGGGAGAGCTATATGCTGAGGGGAGAGCTATATGCTGAGGGGAGAGCTATATGCTGAGGGGGGAGCTATATGCTGAGGGGAAGAGCTATATGCTGAGGGGAGAGCTATATGCTGAGGGGAGAGCTATATGCTGAGGGGGAGAGCTATATGCTGAGGGGGAGAGCTATATGCTGAGGGGGAGAGCTATATGCTGAGGGGGAGAGCTATATGCTGAGGGGGAGAGCTATATGCTGAGGGGGAGGGCTATATGCTGAGGGGAGAGCTATATGCTGAGGGGAGAGCTATATGCTGAGGGGAGAGCTATATACTGAGGGGAGAGCTATATGCTGAGGGGGAGAGCTATATGCTGAGGGGGAGAGCTATATGCTGAGGGGGGAGCTATATGCTGAGGGGAGAGCTATATGCTGAGGGGAAGAGCTATATGCTGAGGGGGAGAGCTATATGCTGAGGGGGAGAGCTATATGCTGAGGGGAGAGCTATATGCTGAGGGGAGAGCTATATGCTGAGGGGAGAGCTATATGCTGAGGGGAGAGCTATATGCTGAGGGGAAGAGCTATATGCTGAGGGGAGAGCTATATGCTGAGGGGGGCTCTATATACTGAGGGGGGCTCTATATGCTGAGGGGAGAGCTATATGCTGAGGGGAGAGCTATATACTGAGGGGAGAGCTATATGCTGAGGGGAGAGCTATATGCTGAGGGGAGAGCTATATGCTGAGGGGAGAGCTATATGCTGAGGGGAAGAGCTATATGCTGAGGGGAGAGCTATATGCTGAGGGGAGAGCTATATGCTGAGGGGAGAGCTATATGCTGAGGGGAGAGCTATATGCTGAGGGGGGAGCTATATGCTGAGGGGAGAGCTATATGCTGAGGGGAGAGCTATATGCTGAGGGGAGAGCTATATGCTGAGGGGAGAGCTATATGCTGAGGGGGGGAGCTATATGCTGAGGGGAGAGCTATATGCTGAGGGGAGAGCTATATGCTGAGGGGAGAGCTATATGCTGAGGGGAGAGCTATATGCTGAGGGGAGAGCTATATGCTGAGGGGGGGAGCTATATGCTGAGGGGAGAGCTATATGCTGAGGGGAGAGCTATATGCTGAGGGGAGAGCTATATGCTGAGGGGAGAGCTATATGCTGAGGGGAGAGCTATATGCTGAGGGGGAGAGCTATATGCTGAGGGGGAGAGCTATATGCTGAGGGGGAGAGCTATATGCTGAGGGGGAGAGCTATATACTGAGGGGAGAGCTATATGCTGAGGGGGAGAGCTATATGCTGAGGGGGAGAGCTATATGCTGAGGGGGAGAGCTATATGCTGAGGGGGAGAGCTATATGCTGAGGGGGAGAGCTATATGCTGAGGGGGAGAGCTATATGCTGAGGGGGAGAGCTATATGCTGAGGGGGAGAGCTATATGCTGAGGGGGAGGGCTATATGCTGAGGGGAGAGCTATATGCTGAGGGGAGAGCTATATGCTGAGGGGAGAGCTATATACTGAGGGGAGAGCTATATGCTGAGGGGGAGAGCTATATGCTGAGGGGGAGGGCTATATGCTGAGGGGGAGGGCTATATGCTGAGGGGAGAGCTATATGCTGAGGGGAGAGCTATATGCTGAGGGGAGGGCTATATGCTGAGGGGAGAGCTATATGCTGAGGGGAGAGCTATATGCTGAGGGGAGAGCTATATGCTGAGGGGAGAGCTATATGCTGAGGGGAGAGCTATATGCTGAGGGGGAGAGCTATATGCTGAGGGGGAGAGCTATATGCTGAGGGGGAGAGCTATATACTGAGGGGAGAGCTATATGCTGAGGGGGAGAGCTATATACTGAGGGGGGCTCTATATGCTGAGGGGAGAGCTATATGCTGAGGGGAGAGCTATATGCTGAGGGGAGAGCTATATACTGGGGGGAGAGCTATATACTGAGGGGGGCTCTATATGCTGAGGGGAGAGCTATATGCTGAGGGGGAGAGCTATATACTGAGGGGGGCTCTATATGCTGAGGGGAGAGCTATATGCTGAGGGGGAGAGCTATATACTGAGGGGGGCTCTATATGCTGAGGGGAGAGCTATATGCTGAGGGGAGAGCTATATGCTGAGGGGAGGAGCTATATGCTGAGGGGAGGAGCTATATGCTGAGGGGAGGAGCTATATGCTGAGGGGAGGAGCTATATGCTGAGGGGAGGAGCTATATACTGAGGGGGGAGCTATATACTGAGGGGAGGGCTATATGCTGAGGGGAGAGCTATATACTGAGGGGGGCTCTATATTCTGAGGGGGAGAGCTATATGCTGAGGGGAGAGCTATATACTGAGGGGAGAGCTATATGCTGAGGGGGGCTCTATATTCTGAGGGGGAGAGCTATATGCTGAGGGGAGAGCTATATACTGAGGGGAGAGCTATATGCTGAGGGGGAGAGCTATATGCTGAGGGGAGAGCTATATGCTGAGGGGGAGAGGGCTATATACTGAGGGGAGAGCTATATGCTGAGGGGGAGAGGGCTATATACTGAGGGGAGAGCTATATGCTGAGGGGGGCTCTATATTCTGAGGGGGAGAGCTATATGCTGAGGGGAGGGCTATATGCTGAGGGGAGGGCTATATACTGAGGGGAGGGCTATATGCTGAGGGGAGAGCTATATACTGAGGGGAGAGCTATATGCTGAGGGGGGCTCTATATTCTGAGGGGGGCTCTATATTCTGAGGGGGAGAGCTATATGCTGAGGGGAGAGCTATATGCTGAGGGGAGAGAGCTATATACTGAGGGGAGAGCTATATGCTGAGGGGGAGAGGGCTATATACTGAGGGGAGAGCTATATGCTGAGGGGGAGAGGGCTATATACTGAGGGGGAGAGCTATATGCTGAGGGGGGCTCTATATTCTGAGGGGGAGAGCTATATGCTGAGGGGGGCTCTATATGCTGAGGGGAGAGCTATATACTGAGGGGAGAGCTATATACTGAGGGGAGAGCTATATACTGAGGGGAGAGCTATTTACTGAGGGGGGCTCTATATTCTGAGGGGGAGAGCTATATGCTGAGGGGGGCTCTATATGCTGAGGGGAGAGCTATATGCTGAGGGGAGAGCTATATACTGAGGGGAGAGCTATATACTGAGGGGAGAGCTATTTACTGAGGGGGGCTCTATATGCTGAGGGGGGCTCTATATGCTGAGGGGGGCTCTATATGCTGAGGGGAGGGCTATATACTGAGGGGAGGGCTATATACTGAGGGGAGGGCTATATACTGAGGGGAGAGCTATATACTGAGGGGAGAGCTATATACTGAGGGGAGAGCTATATGCTGAGGGGAGAGCTATATGCTGAGGGGAGAGCTATATGCTGAGGGGAGAGCTATATGCTGAGGGGGGAGCTATATGCTGAGGGGAGAGCTATATGCTGAGGGGGCTCTATATGCTGAGGGGAGAGCTATATGCTGAGGGGGGCTCTATATGCTGAGGGGAGAGCTATATACTGAGGGGGGCTCTATATACTGAGGGGAGAGCTATATGCTGAGGGGAGAGCTATATGCTGAGGGGAGAGCTATATGCTGAGGGGAGAGCTATATGCTGAGGGGAGAGCTATATGCTGAGGGGAGAGCTATATGCTGAGGGGAGAGCTATATGCTGAGGGGAGAGCTATATGCTGAGGGGGAGAGCTATATGCTGAGGGGGGCTCTATATGCTGAGGGGAGAGCTATATGCTGAGGGGGGCTCTATATGCTGAGGGGGGCTCTATATGCTGAGGGGAGAGCTATATGCTGAGGGGGGCTCTATATGCTGAGGGGGGCTCTATATGCTGAGGGGGGCTCTATATGCTGAGAGGGGCTCTATATGCTGAGGGGGGCTCTATATGCTGAGGGGGGCTCTATATGCTGAGGGGGGCTCTATATGCTGAGGGGGGCTCTATATGCTGAGGGGGAGAGCTATATGCTGAGGGGAGAGCTATATGCTGAGGGGAGAGCTATATTCTGAGGGGAGGGCTATATGCTGAGGGGAGAGCTATATACTGAGGGGAGAGCTATATACTGAGGGGGAGAGCTATATGCTGAGGGGAGAGCTATATGCTGAGGGGAGAGCTATATGCTGAGGGGAGAGCTATATGCTGAGGGGAGAGCTATATGCTGAGGGGAGGAGCTATATGCTGAGGGGAGAGCTATATACTGAGGGGGGAGCTATATACTCAGGGGAGGGCTATATGCTGAGGGGAGAGCTATATACTGAGGGGGGCTCTATATTCTGAGGGGGAGAGCTATATGCTGAGGGGAGAGCTATATGCTGAGGGGGGAGCTATATGCTGAGGGGAGAGCTATATGCTGAGGGGGGCTCTATATTCTGAGGGGGAGAGCTATATGCTGAGGGGAGAGCTATATGCTGAGGGGGGCTTTATATTTTGAGGGGGAGAGCTATATGCTGAGGGGAGAGCTATATGCTGAGGGGGGAGAGCTATATACTGAGGGGGGAGCTATATACTGAGGGGAGGGCTATATGCTGATGGGAGAGCTATATACTGAGGGGGGCTCTATATTCTGAGGGGGAGAGCTATATGCTGAGGGGAGAGCTATATGCTGAGGGGAGAGCTATATGCTGAGGGGAGAGCTATATACTGAGGGGAGAGCTATATGCTGAGGGGGGCTCTATATTCTGAGGGGGAGAGCTATATGCTGAGGGGAGATCTATATACTGAGGGGAGAGCTATATACTGAGGGGGAGAGCTATATGCTGAGGGGGAGAGCTATATGCTGAGGGGGAGAGCTATATGCTGAGGGGAGAGCTATATACTGAGGGGAGAGGGCTATATACTGAGGGGAGAACTATATGCTGAGGGGGGCTCTATATTCTGAGGGGGAGAGCTATATGCTGAGGGGAGGGCTATATACTGAGGGGAGGGCTATATGCTGAGGGGAGAGCTATATACTGAGGGGAGAGCTATATACTGAGGGGGGCTCTATATTCTGAGGGGGAGAGCTATATCCTGAGGGGAGAGCTATATGCTGAGGGGAGAGGGCTATATACTGAGGGGAGAGCTATATGCTGAGGGGGGCTCTATATTCTGAGGGGGAGAGGGCTATATACTGAGGGGAGAACTATATGCTGAGGGGGGCTCTATATTCTGAGGGGGAGAGCTATATGCTGAGGGGAGGGCTATATACTGAGGGGAGGGCTATATACTGAGGGGGAGAGCTATATGCTGAGGGGGGCTCTATATTCTGAGGGGGAGAGCTATATGCTGAGGGGAGGGCTATATGCTGAGGGGGGCTCTATATTCTGAGGGGGAGAGCTATATACTGAGGGGAGAGCTATTTACTGAGGGGGGCTCTATATGCTGAGGGGGGCTCTATATGCTGAGGGGGGCTCTATATGCTGAGGGGGGCTCTATATGCTGAGGGGAGGGTTATATACTGAGGGGAGAGCTATATACTGAGGGGAGAGCTATATACTGAGGGGGGCTCTATATGCTGAGGGGAGAGCTATATGCTGAGGGGAGAGCTATATACTGAGGGGAGAGCTATATGCTGAGGGGGAGAGCTATATGCTGAGGGGGAGGGCTATATGCTGAGGGGGAGGGCTATATGCTGAGGGGAGAGCTATATGCTGAGGGGAGAGCTATATGCTGAGGGGAGGGCTATATGCTGAGGGGAGAGCTATATGCTGAGGGGAGAGCTATATGCTGAGGGGAGAGCTATATGCTGAGGGGAGAGCTATATGCTGAGGGGGAGAGCTATATGCTGAGGGGGAGAGCTATATGCTGAGGGGGAGAGCTATATACTGAGGGGAGAGCTATATGCTGAGGGGGAGAGCTATATACTGAGGGGGGCTCTATATGCTGAGGGGAGAGCTATATGCTGAGGGGAGAGCTATATACTGGGGGGAGAGCTATATACTGAGGGGGGCTCTATATGCTGAGGGGAGAGCTATATGCTGAGGGGGAGAGCTATATACTGAGGGGGGCTCTATATGCTGAGGGGAGAGCTATATGCTGAGGGGGAGAGCTATATACTGAGGGGGGCTCTATATGCTGAGGGGAGAGCTATATGCTGAGGGGAGAGCTATATGCTGAGGGGAGGAGCTATATGCTGAGGGGAGGAGCTATATGCTGAGGGGAGGAGCTATATGCTGAGGGGAGGAGCTATATGCTGAGGGGAGGAGCTATATACTGAGGGGGGAGCTATATACTGAGGGGAGGGCTATATGCTGAGGGGAGAGCTATATACTGAGGGGGGCTCTATATTCTGAGGGGGAGAGCTATATGCTGAGGGGAGAGCTATATACTGAGGGGAGAGCTATATGCTGAGGGGGGCTCTATATTCTGAGGGGGAGAGCTATATGCTGAGGGGAGAGCTATATACTGAGGGGAGAGCTATATGCTGAGGGGGAGAGCTATATGCTGAGGGGAGAGCTATATGCTGAGGGGGAGAGGGCTATATACTGAGGGGAGAGCTATATGCTGAGGGGGAGAGGGCTATATACTGAGGGGAGAGCTATATGCTGAGGGGGGCTCTATATTCTGAGGGGGAGAGCTATATGCTGAGGGGAGGGCTATATGCTGAGGGGAGGGCTATATACTGAGGGGAGGGCTATATGCTGAGGGGAGAGCTATATACTGAGGGGAGAGCTATATGCTGAGGGGGGCTCTATATTCTGAGGGGGGCTCTATATTCTGAGGGGGAGAGCTATATGCTGAGGGGAGAGCTATATGCTGAGGGGAGAGAGCTATATACTGAGGGGAGAGCTATATGCTGAGGGGGAGAGGGCTATATACTGAGGGGAGAGCTATATGCTGAGGGGGAGAGGGCTATATACTGAGGGGGAGAGCTATATGCTGAGGGGGGCTCTATATTCTGAGGGGGAGAGCTATATGCTGAGGGGGGCTCTATATGCTGAGGGGAGAGCTATATACTGAGGGGAGAGCTATATACTGAGGGGAGAGCTATATACTGAGGGGAGAGCTATTTACTGAGGGGGGCTCTATATTCTGAGGGGGAGAGCTATATGCTGAGGGGGGCTCTATATGCTGAGGGGAGAGCTATATGCTGAGGGGAGAGCTATATACTGAGGGGAGAGCTATATACTGAGGGGAGAGCTATTTACTGAGGGGGGCTCTATATGCTGAGGGGGGCTCTATATGCTGAGGGGGGCTCTATATGCTGAGGGGAGGGCTATATACTGAGGGGAGGGCTATATACTGAGGGGAGGGCTATATACTGAGGGGAGAGCTATATACTGAGGGGAGAGCTATATACTGAGGGGAGAGCTATATGCTGAGGGGAGAGCTATATGCTGAGGGGAGAGCTATATGCTGAGGGGAGAGCTATATGCTGAGGGGGGAGCTATATGCTGAGGGGAGAGCTATATGCTGAGGGGGCTCTATATGCTGAGGGGAGAGCTATATGCTGAGGGGGGCTCTATATGCTGAGGGGAGAGCTATATACTGAGGGGGGCTCTATATACTGAGGGGAGAGCTATATGGTGAGGGGAGAGCTATATGCTGAGGGGAGAGCTATATGCTGAGGGGAGAGCTATATGCTGAGGGGAGAGCTATATGCTGAGGGGAGAGCTATATGCTGAGGGGAGAGCTATATGCTGAGGGGAGAGCTATATGCTGAGGGGGAGAGCTATATGCTGAGGGGGGCTCTATATGCTGAGGGGAGAGCTATATGCTGAGGGGGGCTCTATATGCTGAGGGGGGCTCTATATGCTGAGGGGAGAGCTATATGCTGAGGGGGGCTCTATATGCTGAGGGGGGCTCTATATGCTGAGGGGGGCTCTATATGCTGAGAGGGGCTCTATATGCTGAGGGGGGCTCTATATGCTGAGGGGGGCTCTATATGCTGAGGGGGGCTCTATATGCTGAGGGGGGCTCTATATGCTGAGGGGGAGAGCTATATGCTGAGGGGAGAGCTATATGCTGAGGGGAGAGCTATATTCTGAGGGGAGGGCTATATGCTGAGGGGAGAGCTATATACTGAGGGGAGAGCTATATACTGAGGGGGGCTCTATATGCTGAGGGGAGGGCTATATGCTGAGGGGAGAGCTATATGCTGAGGGGAGAGCTATATGCTGAGGGGAGAGCTATATGCTGAGGGGAGGAGCTATATGCTGAGGGGAGAGCTATATACTGAGGGGGGAGCTATATACTCAGGGGAGGGCTATATGCTGAGGGGAGAGCTATATACTGAGGGGGGCTCTATATTCTGAGGGGGAGAGCTATATGCTGAGGGGAGAGCTATATGCTGAGGGGGGAGCTATATGCTGAGGGGAGAGCTATATGCTGAGGGGGGCTCTATATTCTGAGGGGGAGAGCTATATGCTGAGGGGAGAGCTATATGCTGAGGGGGGCTTTATATTTTGAGGGGGAGAGCTATATGCTGAGGGGAGAGCTATATGCTGAGGGGGGAGAGCTATATACTGAGGGGGGAGCTATATACTGAGGGGAGGGCTATATGCTGATGGGAGAGCTATATACTGAGGGGGGCTCTATATTCTGAGGGGGAGAGCTATATGCTGAGGGGAGAGCTATATGCTGAGGGGAGAGCTATATGCTGAGGGGAGAGCTATATACTGAGGGGAGAGCTATATGCTGAGGGGGGCTCTATATTCTGAGGGGGAGAGCTATATGCTGAGGGGAGATCTATATACTGAGGGGAGAGCTATATACTGAGGGGAGAGCTATATGCTGAGGGGGAGAGCTATATGCTGAGGGGGAGAGCTATATGCTGAGGGGAGAGCTATATACTGAGGGGAGAGGGCTATATACTGAGGGGAGAACTATATGCTGAGGGGGGCTCTATATTCTGAGGGGGAGAGCTATATGCTGAGGGGAGGGCTATATACTGAGGGGAGGGCTATATGCTGAGGGGAGAGCTATATACTGAGGGGAGAGCTATATACTGAGGGGGGCTCTATATTCTGAGGGGGAGAGCTATATCCTGAGGGGAGAGCTATATGCTGAGGGGAGAGGGCTATATACTGAGGGGAGAGCTATATGCTGAGGGGGGCTCTATATTCTGAGGGGGAGAGGGCTATATACTGAGGGGAGAACTATATGCTGAGGGGGGCTCTATATTCTGAGGGGGAGAGCTATATGCTGAGGGGAGGGCTATATACTGAGGGGAGGGCTATATACTGAGGGGGAGAGCTATATGCTGAGGGGGGCTCTATATTCTGAGGGGGAGAGCTATATGCTGAGGGGAGGGCTATATGCTGAGGGGGGCTCTATATTCTGAGGGGGAGAGCTATATACTGAGGGGAGAGCTATTTACTGAGGGGGGCTCTATATGCTGAGGGGGGCTCTATATGCTGAGGGGGGCTCTATATGCTGAGGGGGGCTCTATATGCTGAGGGGAGGGTTATATACTGAGGGGAGAGCTATATACTGAGGGGAGAGCTATATACTGAGGGGGGCTCTATATGCTGAGGGGAGAGCTATATGCTGAGGGGAGAGCTATATGCTGAGGGGAGAGCTATATGCTGAGGGGAGAGCTATATGCTGAGGGGGAGAGCTATATGCTGAGGGGGGAGCTATATGCTGAGGGGAGAGCTATATACTGAGGGGGGCTCTATATGCTGAGGGGAGAGCTATATGCTGAGGGGAGAGCTATATGCTGAGGGGAGAGCTATATGCTGAGGGGAGAGCTATATACTGAGGGGGGCTCTATATGCTGAGGGGGAGGGCTATATGCTGAGGGGAGAGCTATATGCTGAGGGGAGAGCTATATGCTGAGGGGGGCTCTATATGCTGAGGGGAGAGCTATATACTGAGGGGGGCTCTATATACTGAGGGGAGAGCTATATGCTGAGGGGAGAGCTATATGCTGAGGGGAGAGCTATATGCTGAGGGGAGAGCTATATGCTGAGGGGAGAGCTATATACTGAGGGGAGAGCTATATGCTGAGGGGAGAGCTATATGCTGAGGGGAGAGCTATATGCTGAGGGGAGAGCTATATGCTGAGGGGAGAGCTATATGCTGAGGGGAGAGCTATATGCTGAGGGGAGAGCTATATTCTGAGGGGAGGGCTATATGCTGAGGGGAGAGCTATATACTGAGGGGGGCTCTATATGCTGAGGGGAGGGCTATATGCTGAGGGGAGAGCTATATGCTGAGGGGAGAGCTATATGCTGAGGGGAGAGCTATATGCTGAGGGGAGGAGCTATATGCTGAGGGGAGAGCTATATACTGAGGGGGGAGCTATATACTCAGGGGAGGGCTATATGCTGAGGGGAGAGCTATATACTGAGGGGGCTCTATATTCTGAGGGGGAGAGCTATATGCTGAGGGGAGAGCTATATGCTGAGGGGAGAGCTATATGCTGAGGGGGGAGCTATATGCTGAGGGGAGAGCTATATGCTGAGGGGGGCTCTATATTCTGAGGGGGAGAGCTATATGCTGAGGGGAGAGCTATATGCTGAGGGGGGCTTTATATTTTGAGGGGGAGAGCTATATGCTGAGGGGAGAGCTATATGCTGAGGGGGGAGAGCTATATACTGAGGGGGAGAGCTATATGCTGAGGGGGAGAGCTATATGCTGAGGGGAGAGCTATATGCTGAGGGGAGGGCTATATACTGAGGGGAGAGCTATATGCTGAGGGGAGAGCTATATGCTGAGGGGAGAGCTATATGCTGATGGGAGAGCTATATGCTGAGGGGGAGAGCTATATGCTGAGGGGGAGAGCTATATGCTGAGGGGGGCTCTATATGCTGAGGGGAGAGCTATATGCTGAGGGGAGAGCTATATGCTGAGGGGAGAGCTATATGCTGAGGGGAGAGCTATATGCTGAGGGGAGAGCTATATGCTGAGGGGAGAGCTATATGCTGATGGGAGAGCTATATGCTGAGGGGGAGAGCTATATGCTGAGGGGGAGAGCTGTATGCTGAGGGGAGAGCTATATGCTGAGGGGGGCTCTATATACTGAGGGGAGAGCTATATGCTGAGGGGGGCTCTATATGCTGAGGGGAGAGCTATATGCTGAGGGGAGAGCTATATGCTGAGGGGAGAGCTATATGCTGAGGGGGGCTCTATATGCTGAGGGGAGAGCTATATGCTGAGGGGAGAGCTATATGCTGAGGGGGGCTCTATATGCTGAGGGGGGCTCTATATGCTGAGGGGGGCTCTATATGCTGAGGGGGGCTCTATATGCTGAGGGGGGCTCTATATGCTGAGGGGGAGAGCTATATGCTGAGGGGAGAGCTATATGCTGAGGGGGGCTCTATATTCTGAGGGTGAGAGCTATATGCTGAGGGGAGAGCTATATACTGAGGGGAGAGCTATATACTGAGGGGGGCTCTATATGCTGAGGGGAGGGCTATATGCTGAGGGGAGAGCTATATGCTGAGGGGAGAGCTATATGCTGAGGGGAGAGCTATATGCTGAGGGGAGGAGCTATATGCTGAGGGGAGGAGCTATATGCTGAGGGGAGAGCTATATACTGAGGGGGGAGCTATATACTGAGGGGAGGGCTATATGCTGAGGGGAGAGCTATATACTGAGGGGGGCTCTATATTCTGAGGGGGAGAGCTATATGCTGAGGGGAGAGCTATATGCTGAGGGGGGCTCTATATTCTGAGGGGGAGAGCTATATGCTGAGGGGAGAGCTATATACTGAGGGGAGAGCTATATACTGAGGGGAGAGCTATATACTGAGGGGAGAGCTATATGCTGAGGGGGAGAGCTATATGCTGAGGGGAGAGCTATATACTGAGGGGAGAGCTATATGCTGAGGGGGAGAGGGCTATATACTGAGGGGAGAGCTATATGCTGAGGGGGGCTCTATATTCTGAGGGGGAGAGCTATATGCTGAGGGGAGGGCTATATACTGAGGGGAGGGCTATATACTGAGGGGAGGGCTATATGCTGAGGGGAGAGCTATATACTGAGGGGGGCTCTATATTCTGAGGGGGAGAGCTATATACTGAGGGGAGAGCTATATACTGAGGGGAGAGCTATTTACTGAGGGGGGCTCTATATGCTGAGGGGAGGGCTATATACTGAGGGGAGGGCTATATACTGAGGGGAGAGCTATATACTGAGGGGAGAGCTATATACTGAGGGGGGCTCTATATGCTGAGGGGAGAGCTATATGCTGAGGGGAGAGCTATATGCTGAGGGGGGCTTTATATACTGAGGGGAGAGCTATATGCTGAGGGGAGAGCTATATGCTGAGGGGAGAGCTATATGCTGAGGGGAGAGCTATATGCTGAGGGGAGGGCTATATGCTGAGGGGAGAGCTATATGCTGAGGGGAGGGCTATATGCTGAGGGGGAGAGCTATATGCTGAGGGGAGAGCTATATGCTGAGGGGAGAGCTATATGCTGAGGGGGAGAGCTATATACTGAGGGGGGCTCTATATACTGAGGGGAGAGCTATATGCTGAGGGGAGAACTATATGCTGAGGGGGGCTCTATATGCTGAGGGGGAGAGCTATATGCTGAGGGGAGAGCTATATACTGAGGGGAGAGCTATATGCTGAGGGGAGAGCTATATGCTGAGGGGAGGAGCTATATGCTGAGGGGGGCTCTATATGCTGAGGGGGAGAGCTATATGCTGAGGGGAGAGCTATATACTGAGGGGAGAGCTATATGCTGAGGGGAGGGCTATATGCTGAGGGGAGGGCTATATGCTGAGGGGAGAGCTATATGCTGAGGGGAGGAGCTATATGCTGAGGGGAGGAGCTATATGCTGAGGGGAGAGCTATATGATGAGGGGAGGGCTATATGCTGAGGGGAGAGCTATATGCTGAGGGGAGGAGCTATATGCTGAGGGGAGGAGCTATATGCTGAGGGGAGAGCTAGATACTGAGGGGGGAGCTATATACTGAGGGGAGGGCTATATGCTGAGGGGAGAGCTATATACTGAGGGGGGCTCTATATTCTGAGGGGGAAAGCTATATGCTGAGGGGAGAGCTATATGCTGAGGGGGGCTCTATATTCTGAGGGGGAGAGCTATATGCTGAGGGGAGAGCTATATACTGAGGGGAGAGCTATATACTGAGGGGAGAGCTATATACTGAGGGGAGAGCTATATGCTGAGGGGGAGAGCTATATGCTGAGGGGAGAGCTATATACTGAGGGGAGAGCTATATGCTGAGGGGGAGAGGGCTATATACTGTGGGGAGAGCTATATGCTGAGGGGGGCTCTATATTCTGAGGGGGAGAGCTATATGCTGAGGGGAGGGCTATATACTGAGGGGAGGGCTATATACTGAGGGGAGGGCTATATGCTGAGGGGAGAGCTATATACTGAGGGGGGCTCTATATTCTGAGGGGGAGAGCTATATACTGAGGGGAGAGCTATTTACTGAGGGGGGCTCTATATGCTGAGGGGGGCTCTATATGCTGAGGGGAGGGCTATATACTGAGGGGAGGGCTATATACTGAGGGGAGAGCTATATACTGAGGGGGGCTCTATATGCTGAGGGGAGAGCTATATGCTGAGGGGAGAGCTATATGCTGAGGGGAGAGCTATATGCTGAGGGGGGCTCTATATGCTGAGTGGAGAGCTATATGCTGAGGGGAGAGCTATATGCTGAGGGGAGAGCTATATGCTGAGGGGAGAGCTATATGCTGAGGGGAGAGCTATATGCTGAGGGGAGTGCTATATGCTGAGGGGAGAGCTATATGCTGAGGGGGGCTCTATATACTGAGGGGAGGGCTATATGCTGAGGGGAGAGCTATATGCTGAGGGGAGAGCTATATGCTGAGGGGGGCTTTATATACTGAGGGGAGAGCTATATGCTGAGGGGAGAGCTATATGCTGAGGGGGGCTCTATATACTGAGGGGAGGGCTATATGCTGAGGGGAGTGCTATATGCTGAGGGGAGAGCTATATGCTGAGGGGGGCTTTATATACTGAGGGGAGAGCTATATGCTGAGGGGAGAGCTATATGCTGAGGGGAGAGCTATATGCTGAGGGGAGAGCTATATGCTGAGGGGAGAGCTATATGCTGAGGGGAGAGCTATATGCTGAGGGGGGCTCTATATACTGAGGGGAGGGCTATATGCTGAGGGGGGCTCTATATGCTGAGGGGGGCTCTATATGCTGAGGGGAGAGCTATATGCTGAGGGGAGAACTATATGCTGAGGGGAGAGCTATATGCTGAGGGGGAGAGCTATATGCTGAGGGGAGAGCTATATACTGAGGGGAGAGCTATATGCTGAGGGGAGAGCTATATGCTGAGGGGAGAGCTATATGCTGAGGGGAGAGCTATATGCTGAGGGGGAGAGCTATATGCTGAGGGGAGAGCTATATACTGAGGGGAGAGCTATATGCTGAGGGGAGAGCTATATGCTGAGGGGAGAGCTATATGCTGAGGGGAGAGCTATATGCTGAGGGGAGAGCTATATGCTGAGGGGAGGGCTATATGCTGAGGGGAGAGCTATATGCTGAGGGGAGAGCTATATGCTGAGGGGAGAGCTATATGCTGAGGGGGAGAGCTATATGCTGAGGGGGAGAGCTATATGCTGAGGGGAGAGCTATATGCTGAGGGGAGAGCTATATGCTGAGGGGAGAGCTATATGCTGAGGGGAGAGCTATATGCTGAGGGGGGCTCTATATTCTGAGGGGGAGAGCTATATGCTGAGGGGAGGGCTATATGCTGAGGGGAGGGCTATATGCTGAGGGGAGAGCTATATACTGAGGGGAGAGCTATATACTGAGGGGGGCTCTATATGCTGAGGGGAGAGCTATATGCTGAGGGGAGAGCTATATGCTGAGGGGGGAGCTATATACTGAGGGGGGAGCTATATACTGAGGGGGGAGCTATATACTGAGGGGGGAGCTATATGCTGAGGGGGAGAGCTATATGCTGAGGGGGGCTCTATATTCTGAGGGGGAGAGCTATATGCTGAGGGGGGAGCTATATACTGAGGGGGGAGCTATATACTGAGGGGGGAGCTATATGCTGAGGGGGAGAGCTATATGCTGAGGGGGGCTCTATATTCTGAGGGGGAGAGCTATATGCTGAGGGGAGGGCTATATACTGAGGGGAGGGCTATATGCTGAGGAGTGAGCTATATACTGAGGGGAGAGCTATATGCTGAGGGGGGCTCTATATTCTGAGGGGGAGAGCTATATGCTGAGGGGAGAGCTATATCCTGAGGGGAGAGCTATATGCTGAGGGGAGAGGGCTATATACTGAGGGGAGAGCTATATGCTGAGGGGGAGAGGGCTATATACTGAGGGGGAGAGCTATATGCTGAGGGGGAGAGCTATATGCTGAGGGGGGCTCTATATTCTGAGGGGGAGAGCTATATGCTGAGGGGAGGGCTATATGCTGAGGGGAGAGCTATATGCTGAGGGGGGCTCTATATTCTGAGGGGGAGAGCTATATACTGAGGGGAGAGCTATTTACTGAGAGGGGCTCTATATGCTGAGGGGGGCTCTATATGCTGAGGGGGGCTCTATATGCTGAGGGGAGGGCTATATACTGAGGGGAGAGCTATATACTGAGGGGAGAGCTATATACTGAGGGTAGAGCTATATACTGAGGGGAGAGCTATATACTGAGGGGGGCTCTATATGCTGAGGGGAGAGCTATATGCTGAGGGGAGAGCTATATGCTGAGGGGAGAGCTATATGCTGAGGGGGGAGCTATATGCTGAGGGGAGAGCTATATGCTGAGGGGAGAGCTATATGCTGAGGGGAGAGCTATATGCTGAGGGGGGCTCTATATGCTGAGGGGAGAGCTATATGCTGAGGGGGGCTCTATATGCTGAGGGGAGAGCTATATACTGAGGGGGGCTCTATATACTGAGGGGAGAGCTATATGCTGAGGGGAGAGCTATATGCTGAGGGGAGAGCTATATGCTGAGGGGGGAGCTATATGCTGAGGGGAGAGCTATATACTGAGGGGGAGAGCTATATGCTGAGGGGGGCTCTATATGCTGAGGGGGAGAGCTATATGCTGAGGGGAGAGCTATATGCTGAGGGGAGAGCTATATGCTGAGGGGAGAGCTATATGCTGAGGGGGGCTCTATATACTGAGGGGAGAGCTATATGCTGAGGGGGGCTCTATATGCTGAGGGGAGAGCTATATGCTGAGGGGGAGAGCTATATGCTGAGGGGGGCTCTATATGCTGAGGGGGAGAGCTATATGCTGAGGGGGAGAGCTATATGCTGAGGGGGAGAGCTATATGCTGAGGGGAGAGCTATATGCTGAGGGGAGAGCTATATGCTGAGGGGAGAGCTATATGCTGAGGGGGGCTCTATATACTGAGGGGAGAGCTATATGCTGAGGGGGGCTCTATATACTGAGGGGAGAGCTATATGCTGAGGGGAGAGCTATATGCTGAGGGGAGAGCTATATGCTGAGGGGAGAGCTATATGCTGAGGGGGAGAGCTATATGCTGAGGGGAGAGCTATATGCTGAGGGGGGAGCTATATGCTGAGGGGGGAGCTATATGCTGAGGGGGGGGCTATATGCTGAGGGGAGGAGCTATATGCTGAGGGGGGAGCTATATGCTGAGGGGAGGAGCTATATGCTGAGGGGAGGAGCTATATGCTGGGGGGAGAGCTATATACTGAGGGGGAGAGCTATATGCTGAGGGGGGGGAGAGGGCTATATACTGAGGAGAGGGCTATATGCTGAGGGGAGAGCTATATACTGAGGGGGGCTCTGTATGCTGAGGGGAGAGCTATATACTGAGGGGGGCTCTGTATGCTGAGGGGAGAGCTATATACTGAGGGGGGCTCTGTATGCTGAGGGGAGAGCTATATACTGAGGGGAGAGCTATATGCTGAGGGGAGAGCTATATGCTGAGGGGAGAGCTATATGCTGAGGGGAGAGCTATATGCTGAGGGGAGAGCTATATGCTGAGGGGGGCTCTATATGCTGAGGGGGGCTCTATATGCTGAGGGGGGAGCTATATGCTGAGGGGGGAGCTATATGCTGAGGGGGGAGCTATATACTGAGGGGAGAGCTATATGCTGAGGGGAGAGCTATATGCTGAGGGGAGAGCTATATGCTGAGTGGAGAGCTATATGCTGAGGGGAGAGCTATATGCTGAGGGGGAGAGCTATATGCTGAGGGGAGAGCTATATGCTGAGGGGAGAGCTATATGCTGAGGGGAGAGCTATATGCTGAGTGGAGAGCTATATGCTGAGGGGAGAGCTATATGCTGAGGGGGGAGCTATATGCTGAGGGGGGAGCTATATGCTGAGGGGAGGGCTATATGCTGAGGGGGGCTCTATATACTGAGGGGAGAGCTATATGTTGAGGGGGAGGGCTATATGCTGAGGGGGGCTCTATATGCTGAGGGGGGCTCTATATGCTGAGGGGGAGAGCTATATGCTGAGGGGGAGAGCTATATGCTGAGGGGGAGAGCTATATGCTGAGGGGAGAGCTATATGCTGAGGGGAGAGCTATATGCTGAGGGGAGAGCTATATGCTGAGGGGAGAGCTATATGCTGAGGGGGGCTCTATATACTGAGGGGAGAGCTATATACTGAGGGGAGGAGCTATATACTGAGGGGGCTCTATATGCTGAGGGGGAGAGGGCTATATGCTGAGGGGTAGAGCTATATGCTGAGGGGAGAGCTATATGCTGAGGGGAGAGCTATATGCTGAGGGGGGCTCTATATACTGAGGGGGGCTCTATATACTGAGGGGAGAGCTATATGGTGAGGGGAGAGCTATATACTGAGGGTAGAGCTATATACTGAGGGGAGAGCTATATACTGAGGGGGGCTCTATATGCTGAGGGGAGAGCTATATGCTGAGGGGAGAGCTATATGCTGAGGGGAGAGCTATATACTGAGGGTAGAGCTATATACTGAGGGGAGAGCTATATACTGAGGGGGGCTCTATATGCTGAGGGGGGCTCTATATGCTGAGGGGGGCTCTATATGCTGAGGGGAGAGCTATATGCTGAGGGGGAGAGCTATATGCTGAGGGGGAGAGCTATATGCTGAGGGGGAGAGCTATATGCTGAGGGGAGAGCTATATGCTGAGGGGAGAGCTATATGCTGAGGGGAGAGCTATATGCTGAGGGGAGAGCTATATGCTGAGGGGAGAGCTATATGCTGAGGGGAGGGCTATATGCTGAGGGGAGAGCTATATGCTGAGGGGAGAGCTATATGCTGAGGGGGGAGCTATATGCTGAGGGGAGGGCTATATGCTGAGGGGAGAGCTATATGCTGAGGGGAGAGCTATATGCTGAGGGGAGAGCTATATGCTGAGGGGAGAGCTATATGCTGAGGGGGGAGCTATATGCTGAGGGGAGGGCTATATGCTGAGGGGAGGGCTATATGCTGAGGGGAGAGCTATATGCTGAGGGGAGAGCTATATGCTGAGGGGAGAGCTATATGCTGAGGGGAGAGCTATATACTGAGGGGGAGAGCTATATGCTGAGGGGAGGAGCTATATGCTGAGGGGAGAGCTATATGCTGAGGGGGGAGCTATATGCTGAGGGGAGAGCTATATGCTGAGGGGAGAGCTATATGCTGAGGGGGGCTCTATATGCTGAGGGGAGAGCTATATGCTGAGGGGGGCTCTATATGCTGAGGGGAGAGCTATATACTGAGGGGGGCTCTATATACTGAGGGGAGAGCTATATGCTGAGGGGAGAGCTATATGCTGAGGGGGGCTCTATATGCTGAGGGGAGAGCTATATACTGAGGGGAGAGCTATATGCTGAGGGGAGAGCTATATACTGAGGGGGGCTCTATATACTGAGGGGGGCTCTATATGCTGAGGGGAGAGCTATATGCTGAGGGGAGAGCTATATGCTGAGGGGAGAGCTATATGCTGAGGGGAGAGCTATATGCTGAGGGGGGCTCTATATGCTGAGGGGGGCTCTATACGCTGAGGGGAGAGCTATACACTGAGGGGAGAGCTATACGCTGAGGGGAGAGCTATACGCTGAGGGGAGAGCTATATGCTGAGGGGGGCTCTATATGCTGAGGGGGGCTCTATACGCTGAGGGGAGAGCTATACACTGAGGGGAGAGCTATATGCTGAGGGGGGCTCTATATGCTGAGGGGGGCTCTATATGCTGAGGGGGGCTCTATATGCTGAGGGGGGCTCTATATGCTGAGGGGGAGAGCTATATGCTGAGGGGAGAGCTATATACTGAGGGGGGCTCTATATTCTGAGGGGGAGAGCTATATGCTGAGGGGAGAGCTATATACTGAGGGGAGAGCTATATGCTGAGGGGGGCTCTATATTCTGAGGGGGAGAGCTATATGCTGAGGGGAGAGCTATATACTGAGGGGAGAGCTATATACTGAGGGGAGAGCTATATGCTGAGGGGGAGAGCTATATGCTGAGGGGAGAGCTATATACTGAGGGGAGAGCTATATGCTGAGGGGGAGAGGGCTATATACTGATGTGAGAGCTATATGCTGAGGGGGGCTCTATATTCTGAGGGGGAGAGCTATATGCTGAGGGGAGGGCTATATACTGAGGGGAGGGCTATATGCTGAGGGGAGAGCTATATACTGAGGGGGGCTCTATATTCTGAGGGGGGAGAGCTATATACTGAGGGGAGAGCTATATACTGAGGGGAGAGCTATTTACTGAGGGGGGCTCTATATGCTGAGGGGAGGGCTATATACTGAGGGGAGGGCTATATACTGAGGGGAGAGCTATATACTGAGGGGAGAGCTATATACTGAAGGGGGCTCTATATGCTGAGGGGAGAGCTATATGCTGAGGGGAGAGCTATATGCTGAGGGGAGAGCTATATGCTGAGGGGGGCTCTATATGCTGAGGGGGGCTCTATATGCTGAGGGGGGCTCTATATGCTGAGGGGAGAGCTATATGCTGAGGGGGGCTCTATATGCTGAGGGGAGAGCTATATGCTGAGGGGGGCTCTATATGCTGAGGGGAGAGCTATATACTGAGGGGGGCTCTATATACTGAGGGGAGAGCTATATGCTGAGGGGAGAGCTATATGCTGAGGGGAGAGCTATATGCTGAGGGGAGAGCTATATGCTGAGGGGGGAGCTATATGCTGAGGGGGGCTCTATATGCTGAGGGGAGAGCTATATGCTGAGGGGGGCTCTATATGCTGAGGGGAGAGCTATATGCTGAGGGGAGAGCTATATGCTGAGGGGAGAGCTATATGCTGAGGGGAGAGCTATATGCTGAGGGGAGAGCTATATGCTGAGGGGGGAGCTGTATGCTGAGGGGGGAGCTATATGCTGAGGGGAGAGCTATATGCTGAGGGGGAGAGCTATATGCTGAGGGGTGCTCTATATGCTGAGGGGAGAGCTATATGCTGAGGGGAGAGCTATATGCTGAGGGGGGCTCTATATGCTGAGGGGAGAGCTATATGCTGAGGGGGGAGCTATATGCTGAGGGGAGAGCTATATGCTGAGGGGAGAGCTATATGCTGAGGGGGAGAGCTATATGCTGAGGGGTGCTCTATATGCTGAGGGGAGAGCTATATGCTGAGGGGAGAGCTATATGCTGAGGGGAGAGCTATATGCTGAGGGGAGAGCTATATGCTGAGGGGAGAGCTATATGCTGAGGGGGGAGCTATATGCTGAGCGGAGAGCTATATGCTGAGGGGAGAGCTATATGCTGAGGGGAGAGCTATATGCTGAGGGGGAGAGCTATATACTGAGGGGAGAGCTATATGCTGAGGGGAGAGCTATATGCTGAGGGGGAGAGCTATATGCTGAGGGGAGAGCTATATGCTGAGGGGGGGGCTATATGCTGAGGGGAGAGCTATATGCTGAGGGGGAGAGCTATATGCTGAGGGGAGGGCTATATGCTGAGGGGGAGAGCTATATGCTGAGGGGGAGAGCTATATGCTGAGGGGAGGGCTATATGCTGAGGGGGAGAGCTATATGCTGAGGGGAGAGCTATATGCTGAGGGGGGAGCTATATGCTGAGGGGGGAGCTATATGCTGAGGGGAGAGCTATATGCTGAGGGGGAGAGCTATATGCTGAGGGGAGAGCTATATACTGAGGGGAGAGCTATATGCTGAGGGGGGAGCTATATGCTGAGGGGAGAGCTATATGCTGAGGGGGAGAGCTATATACTGAGGGGAGAGCTATATGCTGAGGGGAGAGCTATATGCTGAGGGGAGAGCTATATGCTGAGGGGGAGAGCTATATGCTGAGGGGTGCTCTATATACTGAGGGGTGCTCTATATACTGAGGGGAGAGCTATATACTGAGGGGGGCTCTATATGCTGAGGGGGGCTCTATATGCTGAGGGGGGAGCTATATGCTGAGGGGGGAGCTATATGCTGAGGGGGAGAGCTATATACTGAGGGGAGAGCTATATGCTGAGGGGAGAGCTATATGCTGAGGGGGGAGCTATATGCTGAGGGGGAGAGCTATATGCTGAGGGGAGAGCTATATGCTGAGGGGGAGAGCTATATACTGAGGGGAGAGCTATATGCTGAGGGGAGAGCTATATGCTGAGGGGAGAGCTATATGCTGAGGGGGGAGCTATATGCTGAGGGGAGAGCTATATGCTGAGGGGAGAGCTATATGCTGAGGGGAGAGCTATATACTGAGGGGGAGAGCTATATGCTGAGGGGGAGAGCTATATGCTGAGGGGGAGGGCTATATGCTGAGGGGAGAGCTATATACTGAGGGGGAGAGCTATATGCTGAGGGGGAGAGCTATATGCTGAGGGGGAGAGCTATATGCTGAGGGGGAGAGCTATATGCTGAGGGGGAGAGCTATATGCTGAGGGGGGCTCTATATGCTGAGGGGGGCTCTATATGCTGAGGGGGGCTCTATATGCTGAGGGGGGCGCTATATGCTGAGGGGAGAGCTATATGCTGAGGGGGAGAGCTATATGCTGAGGGGGAGAGCTATATGCTGAGGGGGAGAGCTGTATGGTGAGGGGAGAGCTATATGCTGAGGGGGGGCTCTATATGCTGAGGGGGGCTCTATATGCTGAGGGGGGCTCTATATGCTGAGGGGGGCTCTATATGCTGAGGGGAGAGCTATATGCTGAGGGGAGAGCTATATGCTGAGGGGAGAGCTATATGCTGAGGGGAGAGCTATATACTGAGGGGGGAGCTATATGCTGAGGGGAGAGCTATATACTGAGTGGGGCTCTATATGCTGAGGGGGAGAGCTATATGCTGAGGGGAGAGCTATATACTGAGGGGGGAGCTATATGCTGAGGGGGAGAGCTATATGCTGATGGGGGCTCTATGTGTTGATGGGGGCTCTATCTGCTGAGGGGAGAGCTATATGCTGAGGGGGAGAGCTATATGCTGAGGGGGAGAGCTATATGCTGAGGGGGAGAGCTATATGCTGAGGGGGAGAGCTATATGCTGAGGGGAGAGCTATATACTGAGGGGGGCTCTATATACTGAGGGGAGAGCTATATGCTGAGGGGAGAGCTATATGCTGAGGGGAGAGCTATATGCTGAGGGGGGAGCTATATGCTGAGGGGAGAGCTATATGCTGAGGGGGAGCTATATACTGAGGGGGGAGCTATATGCTGAGGGGAGAGCTATATGCTGAGGGGGAGCTATATGCTGAGGGGGAGAGCTATATGCTGAGGGGGAGAGCTATATGCTGAGGGGGAGAGCTATATGCTGAGGGGAGAGCTATATACTGAGGGGGGCTCTATATACTGAGGGGAGAGCTATATGCTGAGGGGAGAGCTATATGCTGAGGGGAGAGCTATATGCTGAGGGGGGAGCTATATGCTGAGGGGAGAGCTATATGCTGAGGGGGAGCTATATACTGAGGGGGGAGCTATATACTGAGGGGAGAGCTATATGCTGAGGGGGAGCTATATGCTGAGGGGAGAGCTATATGCTGAGGGGGAGCTATATACTGAGGGGGGAGCTATATACTGAGGGGGAGAGCTATATGCTGAGGGGGGAGCTATATGCTGAGGGGGGAGCTATATGCTGAGGGGAGAGCTATATGCTGAGGGGGAGCTATATACTGAGGGGGGAGCTATATGCTGAGGGGGAGAGCTATATGCTGAGGGGGAGGAGCTATATGCTGAGGGGAGGGCTATATGCTGAGAGGGGAGCTATATGCTGAGGGGGAGAGCTATATGCTGAGGGGAGAGCTATATGCTGAGGGGAGAGCTATATGCTGAGGGGGAGCTATATACTGAGGGGGGAGCTATATACTGAGGGGAGAGCTATATGCTGAGGGGGAGAGCTATATGCTGAGGGGAGAGCTATATGCTGAGGGGAGAGCTATATGCTGAGGGGAGAGCTATATGCTGAGGGGAGAGCTATATACTGAGGGGAGAGCTATATGCTGAGGGGAGAGCTATATGCTGAGGGGGGAGCTATATGCTGAGGGGGGAGCTATATGCTGAGGGGAGAGCTATATGCTGAGGGGAGAGCTATATGCTGAGGGGGGGCTCTATATGCTGAGGGGAGAGCTATATGCTGAGGGGGGAGCTATATACTGAGGGGGGGCTCTATATGCTGAGGGGAGAGCTATATGCTGAGGGGAGAGCTATATACTGAGGGGGGAGCTATATGCTGAGGGGAGAGCTATATGCTGAGGGGGGGCTCTATATGCTGAGGGGAGAGCTATATGCTGAGGGGAGAGCTATATACTGAGGGGGGAGCTATATGCTGAGGGTAGAGCTATATACTGAGGGGAGAGCTATATGCTGAGGGGGGAGCTATATGCTGAGGGGGAGCTATATACTGAGGGGGAGAGCTACATACTGAGGGGAGAGCTATATACTGAGGGGGGCTCTATATGCTGAGGGGGGCTCTATATGCTGAGGGGGGCTCTATATGCTGAGGGGGGCTCTATATGCTGAGGGGGGCTCTATATGCTGAGGGGAGAGCTATATACTGAGGGGGGCTCTATATGCTGAGGGGGGCTCTATATGCTGAGGGGGAGAGCTATATGCTGAGGGGGAGAGCTATATGCTGAGGGGGGGCTCTATATGCTGAGGGGGAGAGCTATATGCTGAGGGGAGAGCTATATGCTGAGGGGGGAGCTATATGCTGAGGGGGGAGCTATATGCTGAGGGGGGAGCTATATGCTGAGGGGGGAGCTATATGCTGAGGGGGGCTCTATATACTGAGGGGAGAGCTATATGCTGAGGGGAGAGCTATATGCTGAGGGGAGAGCTATATGCTGAGGGGGGCTCTATATGCTGAGGGGGGCTCTATATGCTGAGGGGAGAGCTATATGCTGAGGGGGGAGCTATATGCTGAGGGGAGAGCTATATGCTGAGGGGGGCTCTATATGCTGAGGGGAGGGCTATATGCTGAGGGGGGAGCTATATGCTGAGGGGGGAGCTATATGCTGAGGGGGGAGCTATATGCTGAGGGGAGAGCTATATACTGAGGGGGGAGCTATATGCTGAGGGGGGAGCTATATGCTGAGGGGAGAGCTATATGCTGAGGGGGGAGCTATATGCTGAGGGGGGAGCTATATGCTGAGGGGGGCTCTATATGCTGAGGGGAGAGCTATATACTGAGGGGGGAGCTATATGCTGAGGGGGGAGCTATATGCTGAGGGGGGAGCTATATGCTGAGGGGAGAGCTATATGCTGAGGGGAGAGCTATATGCTGAGGGGGGAGCTATATGCTGAGGGGGGAGCTATATGCTGAGGGGAGGGCTATATGCTGAGGGGAGAGCTATATGCTGAGGGGAGAGCTATATGCTGAGGGGGGAGCTATATGCTGAGGGGGAGAGCTATATGCTGAGGGGAGAGCTATATGCTGAGGGGAGAGCTATATGCTGAGGGGAGAGCTATATGCTGAGGGGGAGCTATATACTGAGGGGAGAGCTATATACTGAGGGGGGCTCTATATGCTGAGGGGAGGGCTATATGCTGAGGGGAGGGCTATATGCTGAGGGGGGAGCTATATGCTGAGGGGGGAGCTATATGCTGAGGGGAGAGCTATATACTGAGGGGAGAGCTATATACTGAGGGGAGGGCTATATGCTGAGGGGGGCTCTATATGCTGAGGGGGAGAGCTATATACTGAGGGGGGCTCTATATGCTGAGGGGGAGAGCTATATGCTGAGGGGAGGGCTATATGCTGAGGGGAGAGCTATATGCTGAGGGGGAGAGCTATATACTGAGGGGAGAGCTATATGCTGAGGGGGGAGCTATATGCTGAGGAGAGAGCTATATGCTGAGGGGGGGCTCTATGTGCTGAGGGGGGCTCTATGTGCTGAGGGGGGCGCTATGTGCTGAGGGGGGCGCTATGTGCTGAGGGGGGTGCTATGTGCTGAGGGGGGCGCTATGTGCTGAGGGGGGCGCTATGTGCTGAGGGGGGCGCTATGTGCTGAGGGGGGCGCTATGTGCTGAGGGGGGAGCTATGTGCTGAGGGGGGCTCTATATACTGAGGGGGGAGAGCTATATATTGAGGGGGGAGCTATATACTGAGGGGGAGAGCTATATACTGAGGGGTGCTCTATATACTGAGGGGAGAGCTATATGCTGAGGGGAGAGCTATATACTGAGGGGGAGGGCTATATACTGAGGGGGAGGGCTATATACTGAGGGGGAGGGCTATATACTGAGGGGAGGGCTATATACTGAGTGGGGCTCTATACTGAGGGGGAGCTATACACGTGAGGGAGGAGCTATACACGTGAGGGGGAAGCTATATAGTGAGGGGAGAGCTATATACTGAGGGGGGCTCTATATACTGAGGGGAGAGCTATATGCTGAGGGGGGAGCTATATACTGAGGGGGGAGCTATATACTGAGAGGAGAGCTATATACTGAGGGGAGAGCTATATGCTGAGGGGGAGAGCTATATACTGAGGGGTGCTCTATATGCTGAGGGGAGGGCTATATGCTGAGGGGGAGCTATATGCTGAGGGGGAGCTATATGCTGAGGGGAGAGCTATATGCTGAGGGGGGCTCTATATGCTGAGGGGAGAGCTATATACTGAGGGGTGCTCTATATACTGAGGGGAGAGCTATATGCTGAGGGGAGAGCTATATGCTGAGGGGAGAGCTATATGCTGAGGGGGGCTCTATATACTGAGGGGTGCTCTATATACTGAGGGGAGAGCTATATACTGAGGGGTGCTCTATATACTGAGGGGAGAGCTATATACTGAGGGGGGCTCTATATACTGAGGGGAGAGCTATATACTGAGGGGAGGGCTATATACTGAGGGGAGGGCTATATACTGAGGGGGGCTCTATATACTGAGGGTGGCTCTATATACTGAGGGGGGCTCTATATACTGAGGGGGAGAGCTATATACTGGGGGGAGAGCTATATACTGAGGGGGAGAGCTATATACTGAGGGGGAGAGCTATATACTGAGGGGGAGAGCTATATACTGAGGGGGAGAGCTATATACTGAGGGGGAGAGCTATATACTGAGGGGGAGAGCTATATACTGAGGGGGAGAGCTATATACTGAGGGGGAGAGCTATATACTGAGGGGGAGAGCTATATACTGAGGGGGAGGGCTATATACTGAGGGGGAGGGCTATATACTGAGGGGGAGGGCTATATACTGAGGGGGAGGGCTATATACTGAGGGGGAGGGCTATATGCTGAGGGGGAGAGCTATATGCTGAGGGGGAGAGCTATATACTGAGGGGGAGGAGCTATATACTGAGGGGGAGAGCTGTATGCTGAGGGGAGAGCTGTATGCTGAGGGGAGAGCTATATGCTGAGGGGAGAGCTATATGCTGAGGGGAGAGCTATATACTGAGGGGAGAGCTATATACTGAGGGGAGAGCTGTATGCTGAGGGGAGAGCTGTATGCTGAGGGGAGAGCTGTATGCTGAGGGGAGAGCTGTATGCTGAGGGGAGAGCTATATGCTGAGGGGAGAGCTATATGCTGAGGGGAGAGCTATATGCTGAGGGGAGAGCTATATACTGAGGGGAGAGCTATATACTGAGGGGTGCTCTATATACTGAGGGGAGAGCTATATACTGAGGGGAGAGCTATATACTGAGGGGAGGGCTCTATATACTGAGGGGAGAGCTATATACTGAGGGGAGGGCTCTATATACTGAGGGGGGCTCTATATACTGAGGGGGGCTCTATATTCTGAGGGGGCTCTATATACTGAGGGGGAGAGCTATATACTGAGGGGGAGAGCTATATACTGAGGGGGAGAGCTATATACTGAGGGGGAGAGCTATATACTGAGGGGGAGAGCTATATACTGAGGGGGAGAGCTATATACTGAGGGGGAGAGCTATATACTGAGGGGGAGAGCTATATACTGAGGGGGAGGGCTATATACTGAGGGGGAGGGCTATATACTGAGGGGGAGGGCTATATACTGAGGGGAGGGCTATATACTGAGTGGGGCTCTATACTGAGGGGGAGCTATACACGTGAGGGAGGAGCTATACACGTGAGGGGGAAGCTATATAGTGAGGGGAGAGCTATATACTGAGGGGGGCTCTATATGCTGAGGGGAGAGCTATATGCTGAGGGGGGCTCTATATGCTGAGGGGAGAGCTATATGCTGAGGGGAGAGCTATATACTGAGGGGAGAGCTATATACTGAGGGGAGAGCTATATGCTGAGGGGGAGAGCTATATGCTGAGGGGAGAGTTATATGCTGAGGGGAGAGCTATATACTGAGGGGAGAGCTATATGCTGAGGGGGAGAGCTATATGCTGAGGGGAGAGCTATATACTGAGGGGGAGAGCTATATGCTGAGGGGAGAGCTATATGCTGAGGGGGAGAGCTATATGCTGAGGGGGAGAGCTATATGCTGAGGGGAGAGCTATATGCTGAGGGGAGAGCTATATGCTGAGGGGAGAGCTATATGCTGAGGGGAGAGCTATATACTGAGGGGGGCTCTATATACTGAGGGGGCTCTATATACTGAGGGGAGAGCTATATGCTGAGGGGGGCTCTATATGCTGAGGGGAGAGCTATATGCTGAGGGGAGAGCTATATGCTGAGGGGAGAGCTATATGCTGAGGGGGGCTCTATATGCTGAGGGGGGCTCTATATGCTGAGGGGGGCTCTATATGCTGAGGGGGGCTCTATATGCTGAGGGGGGCTCTATATGCTGAGGGGAGAGCTATATACTGAGGGGGGCTCTATATGCTGAGGGGAGAGCTATATGCTGAGGGGGGAGCTATATGCTGAGGGGGGCTCTATATGCTGAGGGGGGCTCTATATGCTGAGGGGAGGGCTATATGCTGAGGGGAGGGCTATATGCTGAGGGGAGGGCTATATGCTGAGGGGAGGGCTATATGCTGAGGGGAGAGCTATATGCTGAGGGGAGGGCTATATACTGAGGGGGGCTCTATATGCTGAGGGGAGAGCTATATGCTGAGGGGGGAGCTATATGCTGAGGGGAGAGCTATATACTGAGGGGGGCTCTATATGCTGAGGGGAGAGCTATATGCTGAGGGGAGAGCTATATGCTGAGGGGAGAGCTATATGCTGAGGGGAGGGCTATATACTGAGGGGGGCTCTATATGCTGAGGGGAGAGCTATATGCTGAGGGGAGGGCTATATACTGAGGGGGGCTCTATATGCTGAGGGGAGAGCTATATGCTGAGGGGGAGAGCTATATGCTGAGGGGATAGCTATATACTGAGGGGGGCTCTATATGCTGAGGGGAGAGCTATATGCTGAGGGGGGCTCTATATGCTGAGGGGAGAGCTATATGCTGAGGGGAGAGCTATATGCTGAGGGGGGAGCTATATACTGAGGGGGGCTCTATATGCTGAGGGGAGAGCTATATGCTGAGGGGAGAGCTATATGCTGAGGGGAGAGCTATATGCTGAGGGGAGGGCTATATACTGAGGGGGGCTCTATATGCTGTGGGGAGAGCTATATGCTGAGGGGGGAGCTATATGCTGAGGGGAGAGCTATATACTGAGGGGGGCTCTATATGCTGAGGGGAGAGCTATATGCTGAGGGGAGAGCTATATGCTGAGGGGAGAGCTATATGCTGAGGGGAGAGCTATATGCTGAGGGGGGAGCTATATGCTGAGGGGAGAGCTATATGCTGAGGGGGAGAGCTATATGCTGAGGGGAGAGCTATATGCTGAGGGGAGAGCTATATGCTGAGGGGAGAGCTATATACTGAGGGAGAGAGCTATATACTGAGGGGGGAGCTATATGCTGAGTGGGGCTCTATACTGTGGGAGGAGCTATACACTTGAGGGAGGAGCTATACACGTGAGGGGGGAAGCTATATAGTGAGGGGAGGGCTATATGCTGAGAGGAGAGCTATATGCTGAGGGGAGAGCTATATGCTGAGGGGAGGGCTATATGCTGAGGGGAGAGCTATATGCTGAGGGGGGCTCTATATGCTGAGGGGGGCTCTATATGCTGAGTGGGGCTCTATACTGTGGGAGGAGCTATACACTTGAGGGAGGAGCTATACACGTGAGGGGGGAAGCTATATAGTGAGGGGAGGGCTATATGCTGAGAGGAGAGCTATATGCTGAGGGGAGAGCTATATGCTGAGGGGAGAGCTATATGCTGAGGGGAGAGCTATATGCTGAGGGGAGAGCTATATGCTGAGGGGGGCTCTATATGCTGAGGGGAGAGCTATATGCTGAGGGGAGAGCTATATGCTGAGGGGGGAGCTATATACTGAGGGGAGAGCTATATGCTGGGGGAGAGCTATATGCTGAGGGGAGAGCTATATGCTGAGGGGAGAGCTATATGCTGAGGGGGGCTCTATATGCTGAGGGGAGAGCTATATGCTGAGGGGAGAGCTATATGCTGAGGGGGGAGCTATATACTGAGGGGAGAGCTATATGCTGGGGGAGAGCTATATGCTGAGGGGAGAGCTATATGCTGAGGGGAGAGCTATATGCTGAGGGGGGCTCTATATGCTGAGGGGAGAGCTATATGCTGAGGGGAGAGCTATATGCTGAGGGGAGAGCTATATACTGAGGGGAGAGCTATATGCTGAGGGGGGCTCTATATGCTGAGGGGAGAGCTATATGCTGAGGGGAGAGCTATATGCTGAGGGGAGAGCTATATGCTGAGGGGGGCTCTATATGCTGAGGGGAGAGCTATATGCTGAGGGGAGAGCTATATGCTGAGGGGGGAGCTATATACTGAGGGGAGAGCTATATGCTGAGGGGGAGAGCTATATGCTGAGGGGAGAGCTATATGCTGAGGGGGGAGCTATATGCTGAGGGGAGAGCTATATGCTGAGGGGAGAGCTATATACTGAGGGGGGCTCTATATACTGAGGGGAGAGCTATATGCTGAGGGGGGAGCTATATACTGAGGGGGGAGCTATATGCTGAGGGGAGAGCTATATGCTGAGGGGAGAGCTATATGCTGAGGGGGAGAGCTATATGCTGAGGGGGGAGCTATATGCTGAGGGGAGAGCTATATGCTGAGGGGGGAGCTATATGCTGAGGGGGAGAGCTATATGCTGAGGGGGGAGCTATATGCTGAGGGGGAGAGCTATATACTGAGGGGAGAGCTATATGCTGAGGGGGGAGCTATATGCTGAGGGGGAGAGCTATATGCTGAGGGGAGAGCTATATGCTGAGGGGGAGAGCTATATGCTGAAGGGGAGAGCTATATGCTGAGGGGGGAGCTATATGCTGAGGGGGAGAGCTATATGCTGAGGGGAGAGCTATATACTGAGGGGGGAGCTATATGCTGAGGGGGGAGCTATATGCTGAGGGGGAGAGCTATATGCTGAGGGGAGAGCTATATGCTGAGGGGAGAGCTATATGCTGAGGTGGGAGCTATATGCTGAGGGGGAGAGCTATATACTGAGGGGAGAGCTATATGCTGAGGGGAGAGCTATATGCTGAGGGGAGAGCTATATGCTGAGGGGAGAGCTATATACTGAGGGGAGAGCTATATACTGAGGGGGAGAGCTATATGCTGAGGGGAGAGCTATATGCTGAGGGGAGAGCTATATGCTGAGGGGAGAGCTATATGCTGAGGGGAGAGCTATATGCTGAGGTGGGAGCTATATGCTGAGGGGGAGAGCTATATACTGAGGGGAGAGCTATATGCTGAGGGGGGAGCTATATGCTGAGGGGGAGAGCTATATGCTGAGGGGAGAGCTATATACTGAGGGGGGAGCTATATGCTGAGGGGGGAGCTATATACTGAGGGGGGGAGCTATATGCTGAGGGGAGGGCTATATGCTGAGGGGAGGGCTATATGCTGAGGGGAGGGCTATATGCTGAGGGGAGGGCTATATGCTGAGGGGAGGGCTATATGCTGAGGGGGGCTCTATATGCTGAGGGGGGCTCTATATGCTGAGGGGAGGGCTATATGCTGAGGGGGGAGCTATATGCTGAGGGGAGAGCTATATACTGAGGGGGGCTCTATATACTGAGGGGGGCTCTATATACTGAGGGGGCTCTATATACTGAGGGGGGGAGCTATATGCTGAGGGGAGAGCTATATGCTGAGGGGGGCTCTGTATACTGAGGGGAGAGCTATATGCTGAGGGGGGCTCTATATGCTGAGGGGGGCTCTATATACTGAGGGGGGCTCTATATACTGAGGGGAGAGCTATATACTGAGGGGAGAGCTATATACTGAGGGGAGAGCTATATGCTGAGGGGAGAGCTATATGCTGAGGGGGGAGCTATATGCTGAGGGGAGAGCTATATGCTGAGGGGGAGAGCTATATGCTGAGGGGGGCTCTATATGCTGAGGGGGGCTCTATATGCTGAGGGGGGCTCTATATGCTGAGGGGAGAGCTATATACTGAGGGGGGCTCTATATACTGAGGGGAGAGCTATATGCTGATGGGAGAGCTATATGCTGAGGGGAGAGCTATATGCTGATGGGAGAGCTATATACTGAGGGGGGAGCTATATGCTGAGGGGGAGAGCTATATGCTGAGGGGGAGAGCTATATACTGAGGGGGAGAGCTATATACTGAGGGGGAGAGCTATATGCTGAGGGGAGAGCTATATGCTGAGGGGAGAGCTATATACTGAGGGGGAGAGCTATATACTGAGGGGGAGAGCTATATACTGAGGGGAGAGCTATATGCTGAGGGGGAGAGCTATATACTGAGGGAGAGAGCTATATACTGAGGGGAGAGCTATATGCTGAGGGGGGCTCTATATGCTGAGGGGAGGGCTATATGCTGAGGGGAGAGCTATATACTGAGAGGAGAGCTATATACTGAGGGGAGAGCTATATGCTGAGGGGGAGAGCTATATACTGAGGGGTGCTCTATATGCTGAGGGGAGGGCTATATGCTGAGGGGGAGCTATATGCTGAGGGGGAGCTATATGCTGAGGGGAGAGCTATATGCTGAGGGGGGCTCTATATGCTGAGGGGAGAGCTATATACTGAGGGGGGCTCTATATACTGAGGGGGAGAGCTATATACTGAGGGGGGCTCTAGATACTGAGGGGAGAGCTATATACTGAGGGGGGCTCTATATACTGAGGGGAGAGCTATATGCTGATGGGGGCTCTATATGCTGAGGGGAGAGCTATATGCTGAGGGGGAGAGCTATATACTGAGGGGGGCTATATATACTGAGGGGAGAGCTATATGCTGCGGGGGGCTCTATATACTGAGGGGAGAGCTATATGCTGAGGGGAGAGCTATATGCTGAGGGGGGAGCTATATGCTGAGGGGAGAGCTATATGCTGAGGGGAGAGCTATATGCTGAGGGGAGAGCTATATGCTGAGGGGGGCTCTATATGCTGAGGGGAGAGCTATATGCTGAGGGGAGAGCTATATGCTGAGGGGGGCTCTATATACTGAGGGGAGAGCTATATGCTGGGGGGGGCTCTATATGCTGAGGGGAGAGCTATATGCTGAGGGGAGAGCTATATACTGAGGGGGGCTCTATATGCTGAGGGGAGAGCTATATGCTGAGGGGAGAGCTATATGCTGATGGGGGCTATATGCTGATGGGGGCTCTATATGCTGAGGGGGAGAGCTATATACTGAGGGGGGGCTCTATATACTGAGGGTGAGAGGGCTATATACTGAGGGGGAGCTATATGCTGAGGGGAGAGCTATATGCTGAGGGGAGAGCTATATGCTGAGGGGAGAGCTATATGCTGAGGGGGGCTCTATATGCTGAGGGGAGAGCTATATGCTGAGGGGAGAGCTATATGCTGATGGGGGCTCTATATACTGAGGGGGGCTCTATATGCTGAGGGGAGAGCTATATGCTGAGGGGAGAGCTATATACTGAGGGGGGCTCTATATGCTGAGGGGAGAGCTATATGCTGAGGGGAGAGCTATATGCTGATGGGCGTTCTATATACTGAGGGGAGAGCTATATGCTGAGGGGAGAGCTATATGCTGATGGGGGCTCTATATACTGAGGGGGGCTCTATATACTGAGGGGGGAGCTATATGCTGAGGGGAGAGCTATATGCTGAGGGGAGAGCTATATGCTGAGGGGGGAGCTATATGCTGAGGGGAGAGCTATATACTGAGGGGGGCTCTATATACTGAGGGGGGCTCTATATGCTGAGGGGAGAGCTATATGCTGAGGGGAGAGCTATATGCTGAGGGGAGAGCTATATGCTGAGGGGGGCTCTATATACTGAGGGGAGAGCTATATACTGAGGGGGGCTCTATATGCTGAGGGGAGAGCTATATGCTGAGGGGAGAGCTATATGCTGAGGGGGAGAGCTATATGCTGAGGGGGAGAGCTATATGCTGAGGGGGAGAGCTATATGCTGAGGGGAGAGCTATATGCTGAGGGGGGAGCTATATACTGAGGGGGGCTCTATATGCTGAGGGGAGAGCTATATGCTGAGGGGGGCTCTATATGCTGAGGGGGGCTCTATATACTGAGGGAGAGAGCTATATGCTGAGGGGGAGAGCTATATGCTGAGGGGGAGAGCTATATGCTGAGGGGGAGAGCTATATGCTGAGGGGGAGAGCTATATGCTGAGGGGAGGGCTATATACTGAGGGGGAGAGCTATACGCTGAGGGGAGAGCTATACGCTGAGGGGGGAGCTATATGCTGAGGGGGGAGCTATATGCTGAGGGGAGAGCTATATGCTGAGGGGGGCTCTATATGCTGAGGGGGGGAGCTATATACTGAGGGGAGAGCTATATGCTGAGGGGAGAGCTATATGCTGAGGGGGAGAGCTATATGCTGAGGGGAGAGCTATATGCTGAGGGGGGCTCTATATGCTGAGGGGGGGAGCTATATACTGAGGGGAGAGCTATATGCTGAGGGGAGAGCTATATGCTGAGGGGGGCTCTATATGCTGAGGGGGGGAGCTATATACTGAGGGGAGAGCTATATGCTGAGGGGAGAGCTATATGCTGAGGGGGAGAGCTATATACTGAGGGGAGAGCTATATGCTGAGGGGAGAGCTATATGCTGAGGGGAGAGCTATATACTGAGGGGGGAGCTATATGCTGAGGGGAGAGCTATATACTGAGGGGAGAGCTATATGCTGAGGGGGGAGCTATATACTGAGGGGAGAGCTATATGCTGAGGGGGGAGCTATATGCTGAGGGGGAGAGCTATATGCTGAGGGGAGAGCTATATGCTGAGGGGGAGAGCTATATGCTGAGGGGAGAGCTATATGCTGAGGGGGGAGCTATATGCTGAGGGGAGAGCTATATGCTGAGGGGAGAGCTATATGCTGAGGGGAGAGCTATATGCTGAGGGGGAGCTATATGCTGAGGGGAGAGCTATATGCTGAGGGGAGAGCTATATGCTGAGGGGGGAGCTATATGCTGAGGGGAGAGCTATATGCTGAGGGGAGAGCTATATACTGAGGGGGAGAGCTATATGCTGAGGGGGGAGCTATATGCTGAGGGGGAGAGCTATATGCTGAGGGGAGAGCTATATGCTGAGGGGAGAGCTATATGCTGAGGGGAGAGCTATATGCTGAGGGGGAGAGCTATATACTGAGGGGAGAGCTATATGCTGAGGGGGGAGCTATATACTGAGGGGAGAGCTATATGCTGAGGGGGGAGCTATATGCTGAGGGGGAGAGCTATATGCTGAGGGGAGAGCTATATGCTGAGGGGGAGAGCTATATACTGAGGGGAGAGCTATATGCTGAGGGGGGAGCTATATACTGAGGGGAGAGCTATATGCTGAGGGGGAGAGCTATATGCTGAGGGGAGAGCTATATGCTGAGGGGGAGAGCTATATGCTGAGGGGAGAGCTATATGCTGAGGGGGGAGCTATATGCTGAGGGGAGAGCTATATGCTGAGGGGAGAGCTATATGCTGAGGGGGAGAGCTATATGCTGAGGGGGGAGCTATATGCTGAGGGGGAGAGCTATATGCTGAGGGGAGAGCTCTATATGCTGAGGGGGAGCTCTATATGCTGAGGGGAGAGCTATATGCTGAGGGGAGAGCTATATGCTGAGGGGAGAGCTATATGCTGAGGGGAGAGCTATATGCTGAGGGGAGAGCTATATGCTGAGGGGAGAGCTATATGCTGAGGGGGGAGCTATATGCTGAGGGGGAGAGCTATATGCTGAGGGGAGAGCTATATGCTGAGGGGGGCTCTATATGCTGAGGGGAGAGCTATATGCTGAGGGGAGAGCTATATGCTGAGGGGAGCTCTATATGCTGAGGGGGCTCTATGTACTGAGGGGGCTCTATATACTGAGGGGGGGAGCTATATGCTGAGGGGAGAGCTATATACTGAGGGGGGCTCTATATACTGAGGGGAGAGCTATATGCTGAGGGGAGAGCTATATGCTGAGGGGAGAGCTATATACTGAGGGGAGGGCTCTATATGCTGAGGGGAGAGCTATATACTGAGGGGCGCTCTATATACTGAGGGGGAGAGCTATATGCTGAGGGGAGAGCTATATGCTGAGGGGAGAGCTATATGCTGAGGGGAGAGCTATATGCTGAGGGGAGAGCTATATGCTGAGGGGGGAGCTATATGCTGAGGGGGGGAGCTATATGCTGAGGGGAGAGCTATATGCTGAGGGGGAGAGCTATATGCTGAGGGGAGAGCTATATACTGAGGGGAGGGCTATATGCTGAGGGGGGAGCTATATGCTGAGGGGAGAGCTATATGCTGAGGGGGAGAGCTATATGCTGAGGGGAGAGCTATATACTGAGGGGAGGGCTATATGCTGAGGGGGGAGCTATATGCTGAGGGGAGAGCTATATGCTGAGGGGAGAGCTATATGCTGAGGGGAGAGCTATATGCTGAGGGGAGAGCTATATGCTGAGGGGAGAGCTATATACTGAGGGGAGAGCTATATGCTGAGGGGAGAGCTATATGCTGAGGGGAGAGCTATATGCTGAGGGGAGAGCTATATGCTGAGGGGGAGAGCTATATGCTGAGGGGAGAGCTATATGCTGAGGGGAGAGCTATATGCTGAGGGGAGAGCTATATGCTGAGGGGAGAGCTATATGCTGAGGGGGGCTCTATATGCTGAGGGGAGAGCTATATGCTGAGGGGAGAGCTATATGCTGAGGGGAGAGCTATATGCTGAGGGGAGAGCTATATGCTGAGGGGAGAGCTATATGCTGAGGGGAGAGCTATATACTGAGGGGGAGAGCTATATGCTGAGGGGAGAGCTATATGCTGAGGGGAGAGCTATATGCTGAGGGGAGAGCTATATGCTGAGGGGGGGAGCTATATGCTGAGGGGAGGGCTATATGCTGAGGGGGGCTCTATATGCTGAGGGGAGAGCTATATGCTGAGGGGAGAGCTATATGCTGAGGGGAGAGCTATATGCTGAGGGGAGAGCTATATACTGAGGGGAGAGCTATATGCTGAGGGTGTGAGGGTCGTGATGACATTCCACTCGTCCTCCAGTCACTCCAAATTAAGGCTATGAGCATGGGTCAACCATTCAAAGAATGAGTCAGACAACAAGCTGGTTCAAGCTCAGAGCATGCTCAAAAGACTACTACAGACAACGTTCTCAGCAATGTTCTGTGTTTATTCCTACATACACAAACCTAAATACACTACATAATGGGGAGGGGAAAGGGGTTGTCCGGGGCGGGGTAAGCCATGAAAGTCCAGTGTCTGGCCACTCCTGATTGGTCCACATCTCCTTATCTCAGTCTCTGGGCAGATATTGCAGCCGTCAGCTTATAATCTTGTTTCGTTTCTCTGAAATAAGTCTTGGCAACACTGGAACTGTCTTAGTTTAAGTTTCGATTTGAGTAATATGTAGCAAGGAAAGCTTATTGTTATAAGACACAAAATGGTGGTTAGTACATTAGCAAAAAAGCGTATAAAAGTTACAAAAATATATATTCTCTTTTACCCCGACATTCCCCCCTAAACACTAAGCTTTCCCTTGCTTCGGGGCCTTTGAGACTGTCCATGTGTGGGGAGAGGGGAGGTGGATTTCTTCACCCAATCATCTTAGAAGCTGCCCCCTTATGGGACGCCCCCAGACAATCGAGCCCTATCCTGGGTGACACATGGAGTTCTCCCAACTGTCCCTAAACTAAATCTCTCAATTGAACTTTGTCATGGGGGGGCTGGTCAGGCTTGTTCAAAGGAGTGTATTTCTCCATATCTTCTCTTGATTCAGAAAGGTCCCGGAGGTTGGGACAGCATTGGTTATATTTTTCCTGTATAAGGGGACTATGCAGCACAGGACCACCAGGCCCAATACTAGTACACCTCCCATTACTAGACAAACTTGTTGGAGGAATCCCTTGAGCCCTCCCAACCAACCTGAGAAGAAGGAGGTATCTACCCCTGTGTGGTAGCTGTCCACTCTGGGACAGACAGTAAGCATATGGAAAGGATATAGAAGAAGGTAGTCATCTTTTATAGACTCGTTCTGTCTCTCTTGCAGTGGGAGGCGTGAATCCAGGTGCTCTTGCCCTCAAGCTTCAGAGCCGTCGGGGTGGTGAGAAGCACAGTGTACGGTCCCTCGAACCGCGGCTGGAGGCAGTCTTTCCGGACAAACTTCTTCACATACACTAGATCGCCTGGGGTGAAATCATGTACTGCATCACCTGTGGATTCTGGGAGAGAAGCAGATACTGGAGAGCGGGTGTTAGTCAATTCTCTAGACAAGGCAATCACAAATTTTACCACTCTATCATGTGTTTCAGACAACTCTTGGGGCCTAATCTCTCCTATCTTGGGTGGGGTCCCAAACAAAATTTTATAGGGAGTCAGCCCATGTTTGGCCTGAGGAGTGTGTGTGATATGATACAGTACTATAGGGAGTAGGTCGGGCCAGGGGAGGGGATGATCTTAGGTCATTTTCAAGAGCTGGGTCTTGAGTGTGGAATTCATTCTCTCCACTTTGCCTGAACTGGCAGGATGGTATGGAGTGTGGAGGCCCAAATCTGTTCCCAACATGTTCCAGAGTTCTTCGTAGATATTTGCTGTGAAAGCTGGTCCTTGATCCGATTCTATGACTTGGGGAACTCCAAATCTGTAGACAATTTCGGTGATCAGTTTCTTGGCTGTGACTTTAGCAGTCATGTTGACAACCGGTTAGGCCTCGGGCCAGGCTGAGAACATATCCACGGCTACCAAAACGTACTCCTATTTTCCTGCTTTAGGCATTTGGATATGGTCGACTTGTATTCTCTGCCAAGGGTAGTCTGGTTTAGCCAGGTGTTGGAGAGGGACCCGTGCCGCACACGTTGGGTTGCAGGTAGCGCAGACAGAGCAGGATTTTGAGTACACAGTCACAGTGGAAGAGATTCCGGGTGCAAAGTACAGTTTCTTGATTCATGCCAAGGCTTGATTCTTTCCTCTGTGTGTAGGCCCGTGAGCCCATGCTGCCACAGCTGAGTACATGCGTCTAGGCAAGCAAGGCTTCCCATCCACTTGGTAAAGAGTCGAGTTGACCTTTGAATCTTTGCGACCTGCCAGCACAGCTCCTGCCGCTTTCCATTGCTTGACTTCTTCAGTGGGGGGTCTTCTTTTGTTCCTCACACAATTTTTCTTCAGGCATCCTGACCCCCCTGGATTCCACTCGTGTCTCCGCTGGACTTGTATGGTCTTCCGCCGGCTGTTCTTTGGCTCTTGCTCTAGTGAGCGCCACAGCTACGGTTTGCAGGGTTTCCCCCATCTCTTCTTCCTTTTCCTGCCACTTTGATGACACAGTCTCCACTGCTGCAGTCTTGGCTGCTTGGTCAGCTAGGTGGTTGCCCCTGGCTTCTCTGGATTCTAGTCTTCCATGAGCCTTGACCTTGATAACAGCAACCTGAATGGGTAGTTCCAGGGCCTTCATTAGGGCCTTAATCCATGAGACATGTTTCACTGGTGTACCTGCAGCTGTGATGAATCCTCTAGACTTCCACAAGAGTCCAGAATCATTGCAAATTCCATGTCCATACCTGGAATCGGTATATATATATTCGCCTTTGTTCCTGCTGCCAGGTGGCAGGCCTCTGTGAGAGCCACAAGTTCAGCTTCTTGTGCAGACATGTATGGTGGTAGAGCTTCAGCCTTGAGGACTGTTAGGTCCGTTGTGACAGCATATCCCGTGTGGAACTTCCCTTGAGGGTCTGCGAAACGGGATCCATCAGTCCATAGGTGCAAGGCAGGGTCTGCGAGCGGATGTGCCACCATATTCTCTGGAGCAGAAGTCTCTTCCTGCAAAATTTTTATACAATCATGAGGTTCCACCAATGGACCTTCACCCTCTTCACCTTCCCCCCTAGAAGGTGGAAGCAAAGTGGCAGGATTGATAGTCAGACATCTGGTAAATGTTATATTGGAGGGCAACAATAGGGAACACTGCAGCCGCAGGTGTCTTTGGTTGGTTAGATGTTTCGGAGATGTTTGTTGCAGAACAGCTGAGAGATCATGTCCGGCCTGTATAACTAGATCATGTCCAAGGATGATATCAGCTGACTTGTCAAGGAGGATGTGAGCAGCGTGGACCGCCTTAAGGCACGTGGGGGCAGTTCGGGCGACAGGGTCCAGGCGGGCTGAGTAGTAGCCCAAAGGCCGATACTCAAGATCATAGCGTTATGCTAGAACTCCAGAGGCATGACCTTCCGATTCCGAGACAAAGAGGTGAAATGGCTGAGTATAGTCTGGTAAGCCCAAGGCCGGGGCAGAGACAACAGCCTGTTTAAGGCGGTCAAAACATAGTCTGTGTTGATGAGAAACACGTGGATCTTCAGCATGAAGCCAAACTGAGCCTTCATTCTTGAGACAGTCGTACAGAGGTTGCATGAGCTTTGAGGCATCAGGGATCCATTGCCTGCAGTAAGTGATGAGGCCAAGGAAAGTCTGCATAGCGGAGTAGGTGGTTGGGAAGGTGATATCCATGATGGCTTGTTTTCTTTCTTCAGTCAGATGTCTAGCACCTTGTGATATACAATGTCCGAGGAAAATGACCTTGGGCAGACACCATTGGACTTCGCCTTTCGAGACTTTACAGTTTGCTGAGTGAAGAAACCAGAGAAGGGATGCTGACATCTCTGGCAAATTTTCTTCAGTGCCACAGAGTAAAAGATCATCCACATACTGTAGAAGGGTGACCTGAGGGTTCTCTTGAACCCATGGCTCCAGAATAGACTTCATAGAATGAGTGAATTGGTTAGGAGAGTTCTGGGCTCCTTGTGGAGTCCTGGTCCATGTAAGCTGTACTCCTTGAAAGGTGAAGGCAGAAAGAAACCACGAATCTTCATGTAAGGGTATACTGAAGAAGGCGTTGGCCAGATCTAACACCGTAAACAAGGTGGCCGTTGGAGGCACCTGAGACAAGAGGGTGTTTGGGTTGGGTACCACTGGAGTTTCTAAAATGGTAGCTGCATTGACGGCTCTGAGATCCTGAACCAACCGGTATCTTGGAGGCTCTCCCGGAGCGGTTTTCTTTTTTACAGGAAAGAGGGGTGTATTGCATGGAGATACACATCTGACAAGGACTCCTGATTCCAGGAGGGAAGCGATTTGGGTACCCAAGCTTTGTTCTTGTGCAGCCTTGAGGGGGTATTGTGGCAACCGTGGGTACCTGTGTCCAGGCTTGAGGTGTACTCGGACCGGGGGAACCTGCAGGAGGCCGACGTCCTCTGGACCACAGAGAGTGAGGGAACTGTGAGATATCAAGAAGAGTGTGAGGTTGTATGGTCATCATCATGAGAGGGAAGGCTTTAAGAACACAGCGGTCTTCAGTCCCTTGTTCGGAATGAGGGTCCCGCAAAAGAAGCTCCATACCATGGTTTCCGAAGGTAATTGTTGCCTTCATCCGCTCTAAGAGATCGGCTCCCAACAGATTGACAGGGCAAGTTTCAGAGACCAAGAATCTTGTGAGTACTCCGGTGAACGGTCCTGCAGACACAGGGACTGTGAGTGGAGAGGAAATATGTTGGCCTTCCACCCCAACACAGGTGAGGGTATCTGGTGATAGGGATACAGAAGGAGGGAGCTGTGCAGAGGAAATGACAGATGTGGCCGCCCCAGTGTCCACCAGGAACTCCAGTGGTTGATGGTCCACCTGTAAAGTGACAGTCCCACAGGCGGCCGTGAGATGCGTAGCCGGGAAAGTGGACACTGGTTGACCGAGCCGTCATTGGCGTGGATGAGATGGTTCACGGGAAGGTCCATGGTTGTGTGGACCGTCACGGAACGACCGGTCATGGTACTGTCTGCGGGTTGGACAGTCTCTGAGGATGTGGTCAAGGCTACCACACTCCCAACACAACATTCGTCCTTCAGAATCACGAGATTGTCTTCTATTTCTGGATGGTCCCTTGTCATCTCTTCTGTCTTGTTTTCTATATGTGGGAGGAGTATCATCACCTGTGCCTTTAACCATTACCCACTTGATTCCATGTTGGTTGCCAGGGGGTGGGTAGCTTTCTTAAGCTTGATATACCATGGCAGGAGCGGTTTTCTTCTTTGGCTTAGTATCCTTTTCCATTTTTAGCATTGATTTTTGGAAAGCTTTAACGATGTCCACCGCGTCGTTGAAAGAAGAAGAACGAATCTCGGGCCGTACTCTCAGGACTTCATCTCTGAGAGCGTTTTAGGCCATCTACTAGGGCCTGAACCAACAGGGCGGCCTGCGTCTTGATGTGAGGACTGTATCCGAGATCCTCAAAATGCATGCTGAGTCTTGCAGCATATCTTTCCACAGATTCATCAGGGTCTTGTTGAACATCTTGTACAGACCCAGCTTGATCTGACAAGCGATCCTGAGCCCAGGCCTTTAACTGTTTCATGTATTCTAGGCCGGATTCATACGTACTAAGAGATCCTGCTTTTGTGGAATCCATGGCCTTTTCGATAGTAGGCAAGAAATATTCCTTGGCCTTCACAGATGTGATACCTGCCAAATCAGCCCCGGTTGCACCATAAATGGCTCTGGTTGTGTCCAAGCGTCTAGCATACTGCATGGGAGATTTATCGGGATCAGGAAGCTTTGAGACCAGAGTGTCTACTTGTACTGGGGTAAAGGGTTGATATTTAATCATCCCTAAAGGTCCAGGAACTTGTTGAGGACCGGGCAGCGTCGCTTGTTCCTTGGTGGTGTTTGGGGTGGCCGCTAGGGAGGATTCTTCAGGCAACAGAACCGCATTGGGAATCGGTGTCGGGGAGGAGGTTGCCACTAGTAGCTCAAGGGCCAAAGGCATAGCAACATGAACTGCTGGACTACGGACACAGACAATGCGTATCGAGTCCAATCCATGAGGGAGGGTCTCTATGCCTTCCTTGAGGGCCAGTACGTGTTCCTCCATGCACGGCCCGAGTGGGTAGCCGAAAATTCCAGAAGATATGAGTGGTATCGCTAAAGTGCGTCTGGGCATATCCTGATGACTCAATTTTCCTGCATGAAGGAGTACTGAACGGATGGTAGATGCGAGAGTGGAACGTGACTCTTCAGGGTTCCGGGAGTCATAAATAGGACCCACTGCATGTATGATGACATCAGCGGGCAGTCTACCCGCACGGGTGACTAAGGTCTGGCCTTGTGAAAGCTCTCCGTTTTCGGCTAAGTGAGCCTGGCATTCTGTAGCCAGAGTAGAACCAGCAGCAAGGGAAATTTTGCGAGCCAATCCTCCAACATGGCTCATACAGGTGTTTGCAGGGTTGACTATGGCCCCCACCCGATGTGTAAGGATGTCACCATAGCCTATTGACAGAGTGACAGGGCGTCCTGATGGGTCTACTAGATTACGGGAGCGGCAGGGGTCCCAAACTTCTGAGAGGCTGGGGGGTGGTGTTCTTTCAGCAGTTGCTTGGAGCAAGGGCCGGAGTACGGGTAATGGATGTGGGGTGAAGGATGCCATAGGAGACGTATGGGGTAAAGGAGGAGGGGGGGCTGGAGTATCTTGAGCCCATCCCTCATCTGGCTCCGTATCGTCTTGAGTAACAGTATGTTGGCGGAGGGAGAGCAGTCTGGCCTGAAATTCTGGGGAGTTGAGGAGGATATCCCCAGGGTTGTGGGTGACTCCCATAGGAAACAGGGGAAGCGTCTCAGCATCGTGGACTGGAGCAGAGGGTGTCACATTAGTTTCAGATGGGTGCTCTGGGACTGCGGGCTTTTCCACCTGTGCTGGTGGCTGGTAATATGCACCGGACGGATCTAGTAGTGGATATAGGCCGGATTTGTTGTTGGCACCATTATAGGGCGGTGGCTGAGGGCTCGGTGTAGTGACAGGCATCAAAGGTGCAACGGCCATTTTGGGGGCACATAACAAATCACAGTCTGCAGCTTTCATGTATCCGAACAAAGGCTCGGCATTCTCTGTCCCCCCCACACCATCTACCTCTTTCCAGCCTTCAGACTTCAAATCACTCGCTACTCTAAGATGTGCTTGAGCCTGGTGCAGAAGTCCTCACCCAGCTTTCCCAATTTCTGTGTAACATATTCTTTCTACACTGAAAACTAAAGCCTGCCTGTACTGGATAAGCTTATCATGTTATACAAATTCCTAACATTCTTCTTGCCTTCTTGCCTTCCCGTAACTCCACTAATTGGCTTAACTCCCACAGCAGCATTCCGCAACTTACGAGATCTTTCAAATTTGAATATAAGCAACATTTTCTAATAGAATGCAATGATCTGTCGCGACTCAGATCACTGGTGCAGTCCACAGGTCGCCACTCCTCAGTGTAGAGCACACCTCAATACACTGATGAGATAGAGAGACACCTCAATCTAACTCCTTTCCTAGCCTTGAATGGCGACTTTACAGTGCGACTCACCATGGCACCCTGACTACAGGTCACCACCCGTCAGTGTAGAGACACCTCAATACACTGATGAGATAGAGAGACACCTCAATCTATCTCCTTTCCTACCACGGCACCACCCGACAGTGTAGAGACACCTCAATACACTGTTTCCTAACCTTGACTTTACAGCAGTGTCTGTGTTAGACGAAGAGCACTCCTCAATTCGTCACAGATTCTGACAGCACAACACCTCCTTATGAGGTTTCTCTGTATAAGACGAAGAGTACACCTCAATTCGTCACAGATTCTTTCTCCCTTACACTACAATTCAGGAATGCTTTGAAACCTCGACTATCAGTTACGGGAGGCAGCTATCTAAAGAGAGTTCAGTGACCGGAGGAGGAGGAGATGGTGTTCACACGAGCACGCGCAGGCATGCGACGTCACTCGTTTTAACACTTGCTGGTTCAGGACGTGGTGCGGGACGCCTGAGGTCTCACCACTCGACCGATCACCCACCCAGATCCAACCTGACAACCCAACAGGAACCGCTGCGGCTGACACACAGGCAAGTGAGACATATAAAATACATCTCAACTTACCGTGTTCGATGGAGGTTGATCAGGCCTCAAATTCAGCCACCGCGGTCACCACCAGGGAAATCAGCGATATGGGTCCGGGAGGGTGGCGTACCGCTAGCCACGCCCCACGTTGGGCGCCATTTGTGAGGGTCGTGATGACATTCCACTCGTCCTCCAGTCACTCCAAATTAAGGCTATGAGCATGGGTCAACCATTCAAAGAATGAGTCAGACAACAAGCTGGTTCAAACTCAGAGCACGCTCAAAAGACTACTACAGACAACGTTCTCAGCAATGTTCTGTGTTTATTCCTACATACACAAACCTAAATACACTACATAATGGGGAGGGGAAAGGGGTTGTCCGGGGCGGGGTAAACCATGAAAGTCCAGTGTCTGGCCACTCCTGATTGGTCCACATCTCCTTATCTCAGTCTCTGGGCAGATATTGCAGCCGTCAGCTTATAATCTTGTTTCGTTTCTCTGAAATAAGTCTTGGCAACACTGGAACTGTCTTAGTTTAAGTTTCGATTTAAGTAATACGTAGCAAGGAAAGCTTATTGTTATAAGATACAAAATGGTGGTTAGTACATTAGCAAAAAAGCGTATAAAAGTTACAAAAATATATATTCTCTTTTACCCCGACAAGGGGAGAGCTATATACTGAGGGGGGAGCTATATACTGAGGGGGGGAGCTATATACTGAGGGGGGAGCTATATACTGAGGGGGGAGCTATATACTGAGGGGGGAGCTATATACTGAGGGGAGGGCTATATGCTGAGGGGGGCTCTATATGCTGAGGGGGGCTCTATATACTGAGGGGAGGGCTATATACTGAGGGGGGCTCTATATACTGAGGGGGGCTCTATATACTGAGGGCGGCTCTATATACTGAGGGGGGGGAGCTATATACTGAGGGGGGCTCTATATACTGAGGGGGAGAGCTATATACTGAGGGGGGCTCTATATGCTGAGGGGAGAGCTATATACTGAGGGGGGCTCTATATGCTGAGGGGAGAGCTATATACTGAGGGGAGAGCTATATACTGAGGGGAGAGCTATATACTGAGGGGGGCTCTATATACTGAGGGGGCTCTATATACTGAGGGGAGGGCTATATACTGAGGGGGGCTCTATATACTGAGGGGGGGAGCTATATACTGAGGGGGGCTCTATATACTGAGGGGGGCTCTATATACTGAGGGGGGCTCTATATACTGAGGGGAGAGCTATATACTGAGGGGGGCTCTATATACTGAGGGGGGAGCCATATGCTGAGGGGGGCTCTATATGCTGAGGGGAGGGCTATATACTGAGGGGGGCTCTATATACTGAGGGGAGAGCTATATACTGAGGGGGGCTCTATATACTGAGGGGGGCTCTATATACTGAGGGGGGAGCTATATACTGAGGGGGGGAGCTATATACTGAGGGGGCTCTATATACTGAGGGGGGCTCTATATACTGAGGGGGGCTCTATATACTGAGGGGGGGCAGCTATTTACTGAGGGGGGGCAGCTATTTACTGAGGGGGGGCAGCTATATACTGAGGGGGGGAGCTATATACTGAGGGGGGGAGCTATATACTGAGGGGGGGAGCTATATACTGAGGGGGGGAGCTATATACTGAGGGGGGGAGCTATATACTGAGGGGGGGAGCTATATACTGAGGGGGGGAGCTATATACTGAGGGGGGGAGCTATATACTGAGGGGGGGAGCTATATACTGAGGGGGGGAGCTATATGCTGAGGGGGGAGCTATATGCTGAGGGGGGCTCTATATACTGAGGGGGGCTCTATATACTGAGGGGGGGAGCTATATACTGAGGGGGGGGCTATATACTGAGGGGGGGGCTATATACTGAGGGGGGGGCTATATACTGAGGGGGGGGCTATATGCTGAGGGGGGCGCTATATACTGAGGGGAGGGCTATATACTGAGGGGGGGGCTATATGCTGAGGGGGGCTCTATATACTGAGGGGAGGGCTATATACTGAGGGGAGGGCTATATACTGAGGGGGGGGCTATATGCTGAGGGGGGCTCTATATACTGAGGGGAGGGCTATATACTGAGGGGGGGCTATATGCTGAGGGGGGCTCTATATACTGAGGGGAGGGCTATATGCTGAGGGGGGCTCTATATACTGAGGGGAGGGCTATATACTGAGGGGGGCTCTATATACTGAGGGGGGAGCTATATACTGAGGGGGGCTCTATATACTGAGGGGGGCTCTATATACTGAGGGGGGCTCTATATACTGAGGGGAGAGCTATATACTGAGGGGGCTCTATATACTGAGGGGGGCTCTATATACTGAGGGGGGGAGCTATATACTGAGGGGGGCTCTATATACTGAGGGGGGGAGCTATATACTGAGGGGGGCTCTATATACTGAGGGGGGCTCTATATACTGAGGGGAGAGCTATATACTGAGGGGAGAGCTATATACTGAGGGGGGCTCTATATACTGAGGGGGGAGCTATATGCTGAGGGGGGCTCTATATGCTGAGGGGAGGGCTATATACTGAGGGGGGCGCTATATACTGAGGGGGCTCTATATACTGAGGGGAGAGCTATATACTGAGGGGAGGGCTATATACTGGGGGGGCTCTATATAGTGAGGGGGGGAGCTATATAGTGAGGGGGGGAGCTATATAGTGAGGGGGGGAGCTATATATACTGAGGGGGGGAGCTATATATACTGAGGGGGGGGAGCTATATATACTGAGGGGGGGAGCTATATATACTGAGGGGGGGGAGCTATATATACTGAGGGGGGGGGAGCTATATATACTGAGGGGGGGGGAGCTATATATACTGAGGGGGGGGAGCTATATATACTGAGGGGGGGGAGCTATATATACTGAGGGGGGGGAGCTATATATACTGAGGGGGGGGAGCTATATATACTGAGGGGGGGGAGCTATATATACTGAGGGGGGGAGCTATATATACTGAGGGGGGGGAGCTATATATACTGAGGGGGGGGAGCTATATATACTGAGGGGGGGGAGCTATATATACTGAGGGGGGGGAGCTATATATACTGAGGGGGGGGAGCTATATATACTGAGGGGGGGGAGCTATATATACTGAGGGGGGGGAGCTATATATACTGAGGGGGGGGAGCTATATATACTGAGGGGGGGGAGCTATATATACTGAGGGGGGGGAGCTATATATACTGAGGGGGGGGAGCTATATATACTGAGGGGGGGGAGCTATATATACTGAGGGGGGGGAGCTATATATACTGAGGGGGGGGAGCTATATATACTGAGGGGGGGAGCTATATATACTGAGGGGGGGGAGCTATATATACTGAGGGGGGGAGCTATATATACTGAGGGGGGGGAGCTATATATACTGAGGGGGGGAGCTATATATACTGAGGGGGGGGAGCTATATATACTGAGGGGGGGGAGCTATATATACTGAGGGGGGGGAGCTATATATACTGAGGGGGGGGAGCTATATATACTGAGGGGGGGGAGCTATATATACTGAGGGGGGGGAGCTATATATACTGAGGGGGGGGAGCTATATATACTGAGGGGGGGAGCTATATATACTGAGGGGGGGGGAGCTATATATACTGAGGGGGGGGAGCTATATATACTGAGGGGGGGGAGCTATATATACTGAGGGGGGGGAGCTATATATACTGAGGGGGGGGAGCTATATATACTGAGGGGGGGGAGCTATATATACTGAGGGGGGGGAGCTATATATACTGAGGGGGGGGAGCTATATATACTGAGGGGGGGGAGCTATATATACTGAGGGGGGGGAGCTATATATACTGAGGGGGGGGAGCTATATATACTGAGGGGGGGGAGCTATATATACTGAGGGGGGGGAGCTATATATACTGAGGGGGGGGAGCTATATATACTGAGGGGGGGGAGCTATATATACTGAGGGGGGGGAGCTATATATACTGAGGGGGGGGAGCTATATATACTGAGGGGGGGGAGCTATATATACTGAGGGGGGGGAGCTATATATACTGAGGGGGGGGAGCTATATATACTGAGGGGGGGGAGCTATATATACTGAGGGGGGGGAGCTATATATACTGAGGGGGGGGAGCTATATATACTGAGGGGGGGGAGCTATATATACTGAGGGGGGGGAGCTATATACTGAGGGGGGGGAGCTATATACTGAGGGGGGGAGCTATATACTGAGGGGGGGAGCTATATACTGAGGGGGGGAGCTATATACTGAGGGGGGGAGCTATATACTGAGGGGGGGAGCTATATACTGAGGGGGGCTCTATATGCTGAGGGGAGGGCTATATACTGAGGGGGGGAGCTATATACTGAGGGGGGGAGCTATATACTGAGGGGGGGAGCTATATACTGAGGGGGGGAGCTATATACTGAGGGGGGGAGCTATATACTGAGGGGGGCTCTATATGCTGAGGGGAGGGCTATATACTGAGGGGGGGAGCTATATACTGAGGGGGGCTCTATATGCTGAGGGGAGGGCTATATACTGAGGGGGGCTCTATATGCTGAGGGGAGGGCTATATACTGAGGGGGGGAGCTATATACTGAGGGGGGGAGCTATATACTGAGGGGGGGAGCTATATACTGAGGGGAGGGCTATATGCTGAGGGGACTCTATATGCTGAGGGGGGCTCTATATACTGAGGGGGGCTCTATATACTGAGGGGGGGCTCTATATACTGAGGGGGGGCTCTATATACTGAGGGGGGGGAGCTATATACTGAGGGGGGCTCTATATACTGAGGGGGGCTCTATATGCTGAGGGGAGAGCTATATACTGAGGGGGGCTCTATATGCTGAGGGGAGAGCTATATACTGAGGGGGGCTCTATATGCTGAGGGGAGAGCTATATACTGAGGGGGGCTCTATATACTGAGGGGGGCTCTATATACTGAGGGGGGCTCTATATACTGAGGGGGGCTCTATATACTGAGGGGAGGGCTATATACTGAGGGGGGCTCTATATACTGAGGGGGGCTCTATATACTGAGGGGGGGAGCTATATACTGAGGGGGGGCTCTATATACTGAGGGGGGGAGCTATATACTGAGGGGGGGAGCTATATACTGAGGGGGGCTCTATATACTGGGGGGGGAGCTATATACTGAGGGGGGCTCTATATACTGAGGGGAGAGCTATATACTGAGGGGAGGGCTATATACTGAGGGGGGCTCTATATACTGAGGGGGGGAGCTATATACTGAGGGGGGGAGCTATATACTGAGGGGGGGAGCTATATGCTGAGGGGGGCTCTATATGCTGAGGGGAGGGCTATATACTGAGGGGGGCTCTATATGCTGAGGGGAGGGCTATATACTGAGGGGGGAGCTATATACTGAGGGGGGGAGCTATATACTGAGGGGGGGGCTATATGCTGAGGGGGGCTCTATATGCTGAGGGGGGCTCTATATGCTGAGGGGAGGGCTATATACTGAGGGGGGGAGCTATATACTGAGGGGGGGAGCTATATACTGAGGGGGGGAGCTATATACTGAGGGGGGGAGCTATATACTGAGGGGGGCTCTATATGCTGAGGGGGGCTCTATATACTGAGGGGGGCTCTATATGCTGAGGGGAGGGCTACATACTGAGGGGGGCTCTATATGCTGAGGGGAGGGCTATATACTGAGGGGGGGAGCTATATACTGAGGGGGGGAGCTATATACTGAGGGGGGGAGCTATATACTGAGGGGGGCTCTATGTGCTGAGGGGGGCTCTATATGCTGAGGGGAGGGCTATATACTGAGGGGGGCTCTATATACTGAGGGGGGGAGCTATATACTGAGGGGGGGAGCTATATACTGAGGGGGGGAGCTATATACTGAGGGGGGGAGCTATATACTGAGGGGGGGAGCTATATACTGAGGGGGGGAGCTATATACTGAGGGGGGGAGCTATATACTGAGGGGGGGAGCTATATACTGAGGGGGGGAGCTATATACTGAGGGGGGGAGCTATATACTGAGGGGGGGAGCTATATACTGAGGGGGGCTCTATATGCTGAGGGGAGGGCTATATACTGAGGGGGGCTCTATATGCTGAGGGGAGGGCTATATACTGAGGGGGGAGCTATATACTGAGGGGGGGAGCTATATACTGAGGGGGGGGCTATATACTGAGGGGGGGGCTATATGCTGAGGGGGGCTCTATATGCTGAGGGGGGCTCTATATGCTGAGGGGAGGGCTATATACTGAGGGGGGCTCTATATACTGAGGGGGGGAGCTATATACTGAGGGGGGGAGCTATATACTGAGGGGGGGAGCTATATACTGAGGGGGGGAGCTATATACTGAGGGGGGCTCTATATGCTGAGGGGGGCTCTATATACTGAGGGGGGCTCTATATGCTGAGGGGAGGGCTACATACTGAGGGGGGCTCTATATGCTGAGGGGAGGGCTATATACTGAGGGGGGGAGCTATATACTGAGGGGGGGAGCTATATACTGAGGGGGGGAGCTATATACTGAGGGGGGCTCTATGTGCTGAGGGGGGCTCTATATGCTGAGGGGAGGGCTATATACTGAGGGGGGCTCTATATACTGAGGGGGGGAGCTATATACTGAGGGGGGGAGCTATATACTGAGGGGGGGAGCTATATACTGAGGGGGGGAGCTATATACTGAGGGGGGGAGCTATATACTGAGGGGGGGAGCTATATACTGAGGGGGGGAGCTATATACTGAGGGGGGGAGCTATATACTGAGGGGGGGAGCTATATACTGAGGGGGGGAGCTATATACTGAGGGGGGCTCTATATGCTGAGGGGAGGGCTATATACTGAGGGGGGGAGCTATATACTGAGGGGAGGGCTATATACTGAGGGGGGGAGCTATATACTGAGGGGGGGAGCTATATACTGAGGGGGGGAGCTATATACTGAGGGGGGCTCTATATGCTGAGGGGAGGGCTATATACTGAGGGGGGGAGCTATATACTGAGGGGGGCTCTATATGCTGAGGGGGCTCTATATGCTGAGGGGAGGGCTATATACTGAGGGGGGCTCTATATGCTGAGGGGGAGGGCTATATACTGAGGGGGGGAGCTATATACTGAGGGGGGGAGCTATATACTGAGGGGGGGAGCTATATACTGAGGGGAGGGCTATATGCTGAGGGGACTCTATATGCTGAGGGGGGCTCTATATGCTGAGGGGGGCTCTATATGCTGAGGGGAGGGCTATATACTGAGGGGGGCTCTATATACTGAGGGGGGGCTCTATATACTGAGGGGGGGAGCTATATACTGAGGGGGGGAGCTATATACTGAGGGGGGGAGCTATATACTGAGGGGGGGAGCTATATACTGAAGGGGGGAGCTATATATACTGAGGGGGGAGCTATATATACTGAGGGGGGGAGCTATATATACTGAGGGGGGGAGCTATATATACTGAGGGGGGGAGCTATATATACTGAGGGGGGGAGCTATATATACTGAGGGGGGGAGCTATATATACTGAGGGGGGGAGCTATATACTGAGGGGGGGAGCTATATACACTGAGGGGGGGAGCTATATATACTGAGGGGGGGAGCTATATACACTGAGGGGGGGAGCTATATATACTGAGGGGGGGAGCTATATACACTGAGGGGGGGAGCTATATACACTGAGGGGGGGAGCTATATACACTGAGGGGGGGAGCTATATACACTGAGGGGGGGAGCTATATACACTGAGGGGGGGAGCTATATATACTGAGGGGGGGAGCTATATATACTGAGGGGGGGAGCTATATATACTGAGGGGGGGAGCTATATATACTGAGGGGGGGAGCTATATATACTGAGGGGGGGAGCTATATATACTGAGGGGGGGAGCTATATATACTGAGGGGGGGAGCTATATATACTGAGGGGGGGAGCTATATATACTGAGGGGGGGAGCTATATATACTGAGGGGGGGAGCTATATATACTGAGGGGGGGAGCTATATATACTGAGGGGGGGAGCTATATATACTGAGGGGGGGAGCTATATATACTGAGGGGGGGAGCTATATATACTGAGGGGGGGAGCTATATATACTGAGGGGGGGGAGCTATATATACTGAGGGGGGGAGCTATATATACTGAGGGGGGGGAGCTATATATACTGAGGGGGGGGAGCTATATATACTGAGGGGGGGAGCTATATATACTGAGGGGGGGGAGCTATATATACTGAGGGGGGGAGCTATATATACTGAGGGGGGGAGCTATATATACTGAGGGGGGGGAGCTATATATACTGAGGGGGGGAGCTATATATACTGAGGGGGGGGAGCTATATATACTGAGGGGGGGAGCTATATATACTGAGGGGGGGAGCTATATATACTGAGGGGGGGAGCTATATATACTGAGGGGGGAGCTATATATACTGAGGGGGGGAGCTATATATACTGAGGGGGGGGAGCTATATATACTGAGGGGGGGAGCTATATATACTGAGGGGGGGAGCTATATATACTGAGGGGGGGAGCTATATATGCTGAGGGGGGCTCTATATGCTGAGGGGGGCTCTATATGCTGAGGGGAGGGCTATATACTGAGGGGGGCTCTATTTACTGAGGGGGGCTCTATATACTGAGGGGGGGAGCTATATACTGAGGGGGGCTCTATATACTGAGGGGGGGAGCTATATACTGAGGGGGGCTCTATATACTGAGGGGGAGAGCTATATACTGAGGGGGAGAGCTATATACTGAGGGGGGCTCTATATACTGAGGGGGAGAGCTATATACTGAGGGGGAGAGCTATATACTGAGGGGGGCTCTATATGCTGAGGGGAGAGCTATATACTGAGGGGAGGGCTATATACTGAGGGGGGCTCTATATACTGGGGGGGAGCTATATACTGAGGGGGGCTCTATATACTGAGGGGAGAGCTATATACTGAGGGGAGGGCTATATACTGAGGGGGGCTCTATATACTGAGGGGGGAGCTATATACTGAGGGGGGGAGCTATATACTGAGGGGGGGAGCTATATGCTGAGGGGGGCTCTATATGCTGAGGGGGGCTCTATATGCTGAGGGGAGGGCTATATACTGAGGGGGGCTCTATATGCTGAGGGGAGGGCTATATACTGAGGGGGGAGCTATATACTGAGGGGGGGAGCTATATACTGAGGGGGGGGCTATATGCTGAGGGGGGCTCTATATGCTGAGGGGGGCTCTATATGCTGAGGGGAGGGCTATATACTGAGGGGGGCTCTATATACTGAGGGGGGGAGCTATATACTGAGGGGGGGAGCTATATACTGAGGGGGGGAGCTATATACTGAGGGGGGGAGCTATATACTGAGGGGGGCTCTATATGCTGAGGGGGGCTCTATATGCTGAGGGGAGGGCTATATACTGAGGGGGGGCTCTATATGCTGAGGGGAGGGCTATATACTGAGGGGGGCTCTATATGCTGAGGGGAGGGCTATATACTGAGGGGGGGAGCTATATACTGAGGGGGGGAGCTATATACTGAGGGGGGGAGCTATATACTGAGGGGGGCTCTATATGCTGAGGGGGGCTCTATATGCTGAGGGGAGGGCTATATACTGAGGGGGGCTCTATATACTGAGGGGGGGAGCTATATACTGAGGGGGGGAGCTATATACTGAGGGGGGGAGCTATATACTGAGGGGGGGAGCTATATACTGAGGGGGGGAGCTATATACTGAGGGGGGGAGCTATATACTGAGGGGGGGAGCTATATACTGAGGGGGGGAGCTATATACTGAGGGGGGGAGCTATATACTGAGGGGGGGAGCTATATACTGAGGGGGGGAGCTATATACTGAGGGGGGCTCTATATGCTGAGGGGAGGGCTATATACTGAGGGGGGGAGCTATATACTGAGGGGGGGAGCTATATACTGAGGGGGGGAGCTATATACTGAGGGGGGGAGCTATATACTGAGGGGGGCTCTATATGCTGAGGGGAGGGCTATATACTGAGGGGGGGAGCTATATACTGAGGGGGGGAGCTATATACTGAGGGGGGGAGCTATATACTGAGGGGGGCTCTATATGCTGAGGGGAGGGCTATATACTGAGGGGGGGAGCTATATACTGAGGGGGGCTCTATATGCTGAGGGGGCTCTATATGCTGAGGGGAGGGCTATATACTGAGGGGGGCTCTATATGCTGAGGGGAGGGCTATATACTGAGGGGGGGAGCTATATACTGAGGGGGGGAGCTATATACTGAGGGGGGGAGCTATATACTGAGGGGAGGGCTATATGCTGAGGGGACTCTATATGCTGAGGGGGGCTCTATATGCTGAGGGGGGCTCTATATGCTGAGGGGAGAGCTATATGCTGAGGGGAGGGCTATATACTGAGGGGGGCTCTATATGCTGAGGGGAGGGCTATATACTGAGGGGGGCTCTATATGCTGAGGGGAGGGCTATATACTGAGGGGGGAGCTATATACTGAGGGGGGGAGCTATATACTGAGGGGGGGGCTATATGCTGAGGGGGGCTCTATATGCTGAGGGGGGCTCTATATGCTGAGGGGAGGGCTATATACTGAGGGGGGCTCTATATGCTGAGGGGAGGGCTATATACTGAGGGGGGCTCTATATGCTGAGGGGGGCTCTATATGCTGAGGGGGGCTCTATATGCTGAGGGGAGGGCTATATACTGAGGGGGGCTCTATATACTGAGGGGGGGAGCTATATACTGAGGGGGGGAGCTATATACTGAGGGGGGGAGCTATATACTGAGGGGGGGAGCTATATACTGAGGGGGGGAGCTATATACTGAGGGGGGAGCTATATACTGAGGGGGGGAGCTATATACTGAGGGGGGGAGCTATATACTGAGGGGGGGAGCTATATACTGAGGGGGGCTCTATATGCTGAGGGGAGGGCTATATACTGAGGGGGGGAGCTATATACTGAGGGGGGCTCTATATGCTGAGGGGGGCTCTATATGCTGAGGGGAGGGCTATATACTGAGGGGGGCTCTATATGCTGAGGGGAGGGCTATATACTGAGGGGGGGAGCTATATACTGAGGGGGGGAGCTATATACTGAGGGGGGGAGCTATATGCTGAGGGGACTCTATATGCTGAGGGGGGCTCTATATGCTGAGGGGAGGGCTATATACTGAGGGGGGCTCTATATACTGAGGGGGGGAGCTATATACTGAGGGGGGGAGCTATATACTGAGGGGGGGAGCTATATTCTGAGGGGGGGAGCTATATACTGAGGGGGGGAGCTATATACTGAGGGGGGGGAGCTATATACTGAGGGGGGGAGCTATATATACTGAGGGGGGGAGCTATATATACTGAGGGGGGGAGCTATATATACTGAGGGGGGGAGCTATATATACTGAGGGGGGGAGCTATATACTGAGGGGGGGAGCTATATATACTGAGGGGGGGAGCTATATATACTGAGGGGGGGAGCTATATATACTGAGGGGGGGAGCTATATATACTGAGGGGGGGAGCTATATACACTGAGGGGGGGAGCTATATACACTGAGGGGGGGAGCTATATACACTGAGGGGGGGAGCTATATATACTGAGGGGGGGAGCTATATATACTGAGGGGGGGAGCTATATATACTGAGTGGGGGAGCTATATATACTGAGGGGGGGAGCTATATATACTGAGGGGGGGAGCTATATATACTGAGGGGGGGAGCTATATATACTGAGGGGGGGAGCTATATATACTGAGGGGGGGAGCTATATATACTGAGGGGGGGAGCTATATATACTGAGGGGGGGAGCTATATATACTGAGGGGGGGAGCTATATATACTGAGGGGGGGAGCTATATATACTGAGGGGGGGAGCTATATATACTGAGGGGGGGAGCTATATATACTGAGGGGGGGAGCTATATATACTGAGGGGGGGAGCTATATATACTGAGGGGGGGAGCTATATATACTGAGGGGGGGAGCTATATATACTGAGGGGGGGAGCTATATATACTGAGGGGGGGAGCTATATATACTGAGGGGGGGGAGCTATATATACTGAGGGGGGGGAGCTATATATACTGAGGGGGGGAGCTATATATACTGAGGGGGGGAGCTATATATACTGAGGGGGGGAGCTATATATACTGAGGGGGGGAGCTATATATACTGAGGGGGGGGAGCTATATATACTGAGGGGGGGAGCTATATATACTGAGGGGGGCTCTATATGCTGAGGGGGGCTCTATATGCTGAGGGGGCTCTATATGCTGAGGGGAGGGCTATATACTGAGGGGGGCTCTATTTACTGAGGGGGGCTCTATTTACTGAGGGGGGGAGCTATATACTGAGGGGGGCTCTATATACTGAGGGGGGGAGCTATATACTGAGGGGGGCTCTATATACTGAGGGGGAGAGCTATATACTGAGGGGGAGAGCTATATACTGAGGGGGGCTCTATATGCTGAGGGGAGAGCTATATACTGAGGGGGGCTCTATATACTGAGGGGGGCTCTATATACTGAGGGGGGGAGCTATATACTGAGGGGGGGAGCTATATACTGAGGGGGGCTCTATTTACTGAGGGGGGGAGCTATATACTGAGGGGGGCTCTATATACTGAGGGGGGGAGCTATATACTGAGGGGGGCTCTATATACTGAGGGGGAGAGCTATATACTGAGGGGGAGAGCTATATACTGAGGGGGGCTCTATATGCTGAGGGGAGAGCTATATACTGAGGGGGGCTCTATATACTGAGGGGGGCTCTATATACTGAGGGGGGGAGCTATATACTGAGGGGGGGAGCTATATACTGAGGGGGGGAGCTATATACTGAGGGGGGGAGCTATATACTGAGGGGGGGAGCTATATACTGAGGGGGGGAGCTATATACTGAGGGGGGGAGCTATATACTGAGGGGGGAGCTATATACTGAGGGGGGGAGCTATATACTGAGGGGGGGAGCTATATACTGAGGGGGGGAGCTATATACTGAGGGGGGGAGCTATATACTGAGGGGGGGAGCTATATACTGAGGGGGGGAGCTATATACTGAGGGGGGAGCTATATACTGAGGGGGGGAGCTATATACTGAGGGGGGGAGCTATATACTGAGGGGGGGAGCTATATACTGAGGGGGGGAGCTATATACTGAGGGGGGGAGCTATATACTGAGGGGGGGAGCTATATACTGAGGGGGGAGCTATATACTGAGGGGGGAGCTATATACTGAGGGGGGAGCTATATACTGAGGGGGGGAGCTATATACTGAGGGGGGGAGCTATATACTGAGGGGGGGAGCTATATACTGAGGGGGGGAGCTATATACTGAGGGGGGGAGCTATATACTGAGGGGGGAGCTATATACTGAGGGGGGAGCTATATACTGAGGGGGGAGCTATATACTGAGGGGGGGAGCTATATACTGAGGGGGGGAGCTATATACTGAGGGGGGGAGCTATATACTGAGGGGGGGAGCTATATACTGAGGGGGGAGCTATATACTGAGGGGGGAGCTATATACTGAGGGGGGAGCTATATACTGAGGGGGGGAGCTATATACTGAGGGGGGGAGCTATATACTGAGGGGGGGAGCTATATACTGAGGGGGGAGCTATATACTGAGGTGGGGAGCTATATACTGAGGGGGGGAGCTATATACTGAGGGGGGGAGCTATATACTGAGGTGGGGAGCTATATACTGAGGGGGGGAGCTATATACTGAGGGGGGGAGCTATATACTGAGGGGGGGAGCTATATACTGAGGGGGGGAGCTATATACTGAGGGGGGGAGCTATATACTGAGGGGGGGAGCTATATACTGAGGGGGGGAGCTATATACTGAGGGGGGGAGCTATATACTGAGGGGGGGAGCTATATACTGAGGGGGGGAGCTATATACTGAGGGGGGGAGCTATATACTGAGGGGGGGAGCTATATACTGAGGGGGGGAGCTATATATACTGAGGGGGGGGAGCTATATATACTGAGGGGGGGGAGCTATATATACTGAGGGGGGGAGCTATATATACTGAGGGGGGGAGCTATATATACTGAGGGGGGGAGCTATATATACTGAGGGGGGGGAGCTATATATACTGAGGGGGGGGAGCTATATATACTGAGGGGGGGGAGCTATATATACTGAGGGGGGGGAGCTATATATACTGAGGGGGGGAGCTATATATACTGAGGGGGGGAGCTATATATACTGAGGGGGGGAGCTATATATACTGAGGGGGGGAGCTATATATACTGAGGGGGGGAGCTATATATACTGAGGGGGGGAGCTATATATACTGAGGGGGGGAGCTATATATACTGAGGGGGGGAGCTATATATACTGAGGGGGGGAGCTATATATACTGAGGGGGGGAGCTATATATACTGAGGGGGGGAGCTATATATACTGAGGGGGGGGAGCTATATGCTGAGGGGGGCTCTATATGCTGAGGGGAGGGCTATATACTGAGGGGGGCTCTATATACTGAGGGGGGCTCTATATACTGAGGGGGGCTCTATATACTGAGGGGGGGGGAGCTATATACTGAGGGGGGCTCTATATACTGAGGGGGAGATCTATATACTAGGGGGGCTCTATATGCTGAGGGGAGAGCTATATACTGAGGGGAGAGCTATATACTGAGGGGGGCTCTATATACTGAGGGGGGCTCTATATACTGAGGGGGGCTCTATATACTGAGGGGGGCTCTATATACTGAGGGGGGGAGCTATATACTGAGGGGGGAGCTATATACTGAGGGGGGGAGCTATATACTGAGGGGGGGAGCTATATACTGAGGGGGGGAGCTATATACTGAGGGGGGGAGCTATATACTGAGGGGGGGAGCTATATACTGAGGGGGGGAGCTATATACTGAGGGGGGGAGCTATATACTGAGGGGGGGAGCTATATACTGAGGGGGGGCGCTATATGCTGAGGTTGGCTCTATATGCTGAGGGGGGCTCTATATGCTGAGGGGAGGGCTATATACTGAGGGGGGCTCTATATACTGAGGGAGGCTCTATATACTGAGGGGGGCTCTATATACTGAGGGGGGCTCTATATACTGAGGGGGGCTCTATATACTGAGGGGGGGCTCTATATACTGAGGGGGGGAGCTATATACTGAGGGGGGCTCTATATACTGAGGGGGGGCTCTATATACTGAGGGGGGGAGCTATATACTGAGGGGGGCTCTATATGCTGAGGGGAGAGCTATATACTGAGGGGAGAGCTATATACTGAGGGGGGCTCTATATACTGAGGGGGGCTCTATATACTGAGGGGGGCTCTATATACTGAGGGGGGCTCTATATACTGAGGGGAGGGCTATTTACTGAGGGGGGCTCTATATACTGAGGGGGGCTCTATATACTGAGGGGGGGAGCTATATACTGAGGGGGGGCTCTATATACTGAGGGGGGGAGCTATATACTGAGGGGGGGAGCTATATACTGAGGGGGGGAGCTATATACTGAGGGGGGCTCTATATACTGAGGGGAGGGCTATATACTGAGGGGGGCTCTATATACTGAAGGGGGCTCTATATACTGAGGGGGGGAGCTATATACTGAGGGGGGGCTCTATATACTGAGGGGGGGAGCTATATGCTGAGGGGGGCTCTATATGCTGAGGGGAGGGCTATATACTGAGGGGGGCTCTATTTGCTGAGGGGAGAGCTATATACTGAGGGGGGGAGCTATATACTGAGGGGGGGAGCTATATACTGAGGGGGGGAGCTATATACTGAGGGGGGGAGCTATATACTGAGGGGGGAGCTATATACTGAGGTGGGGAGCTATATACTGAGGTGGGGAGCTATATACTGAGGGGGGGAGCTATATACTGAGGGGGGAGCTATATACTGAGGGGGGAGCTATATACTGAGGGGGGGAGCTATATACTGAGGGGGGGAGCTATATACTGAGGGGGGGAGCTATATACTGAGGGGGGGAGCTATATACTGAGGGGGGGAGCTATATACTGAGTTGGGAGCTATATACTGAGGGGGGAGCTATATACTGAGGGGGGGAGCTATATACTGAGTTGGGAGCTATATACTGAGGGGGGAGCTATATACTGAGGGGAGGGCTATATGCTGAGGGGGGCTCTATATGCTGAGGGGGGCTCTATATGCTGAGGGAAGGGCTCTATATGCTGAGGGAAGGGCTATATACTGAGGGGGGCTCTATATACTGAGGGGGGCTCTATATACTGAGGGGGGCTCTATATACTGAGGGGGGCTCTATATACTGAGGGGGGCTCTATATACTGAGGGGGGGGAGCTATATACTGAAGGGGGCTGTATATACTGAGGGGGAGAGCTATATACTGAGGGGGAGAGCTATATACTGAGGGGGAGAGCTATATACTGAGGGGGGCTCTATATGCTGAGGGGAGAGCTATATACTGAGGGGAGAGCTATATACTGAGGGGAGGGCTATATGCTGTGGGGGGCTCTATATGCTGAGGGGAGAGCTATATGCTGAGGGGAGAGCTATATACTGAGGGGGGCGCTATATGCTGAGGGGAGAGCTATATACTGAGGGGGGCTCTATATACTGAGGGGGGCTCTATATACTGAGGGGGGCTCTATATACTGAGGGGGGCTCTATATACTGAGGGGAGGGCTATATACTGAGGGGGGCTCTATATACTGAGGGGGGCTCTATATACTGAGGGGGGGAGCTATATACTGAGGGGGGGAGCTATATACTGAGGGGGGCTCTATATACTGAGGGGGGCTCTATATACTGAGGGGAGAGCTATATACTGAGGGGAGAGCTATATACTGAGGGGGGCTCTATATGCTGAGGGGGGAGCTATATGCTGAGGGGGGCTCTATATGCTGAGGGGAGGGCTATATACTGAGGGGGGCTCTATATGCTGAGGGGAGGGCTATATACTGAGGGGGGGAGCTATATACTGAGGGGGGAGCTATATACTGAGGGGAGGGCTATATGCTGAGGGGGGCTCTATATGCTGAGGGGGGCTCTATATGCTGAGGGGAGGGCTATATACTGAGGGGGGGAGCTATATACTGAGGGGGGGAGCTATATACTGAGGGGGGGCTATATACTGAGGGGGGGAGCTATATACTGAGGGGGGGAGCTATATGCTGAGGGGGGAGCTATATGCTGAGGGGAGAGCTATATACTGAGGGGAGGGCTATATGCTGAGGGGGGCTCTATATGCTGAGGGGGGCTCTATATGCTGAGGGGGGCTCTATATGCTGAGGGGGGCTCTATATACTGAGGGGGGGCTCTATATACTGAGGGGGGGAGCTATATACTGAGGGGGAGAGCTATATACTGAGGGGGAGAGCTATATACTGAGGGGGGCTCTATATACTGAGGGGGGCTCTATATGCTGAGGGGAGAGCTATATACTGAGGGGAGAGCTATATACTGAGGGGGGCTCTATATGCTGAGGGGAGAGCTATATACTGAGGGGAGAGCTATATACTGAGGGGGGCTCTATATACTGAGGGGGGCTCTATATACTGAGGGGGCTCTATATACTGAGGGGGCTCTATATACTGAGGGGAGGGCTATATACTGAGGGGAGGGCTATATACTGAGGGGGGCTCTATATGCTGAGGGGGAGAGCTATATGCTGAGGGGAGAGCTATATACTGAGGGGGCTCTATATACTGAGGGGGGCTCTATATACTGAGGGGGGCTCTATATACTGAGGGGGGGCTCTATATACTGAGGGGGGGCTCTATATACTGAGGGGGGGAGCTATATACTGAGGGGGGGAGCTATATACTGAGGGGGGCTCTATATACTGAGGGGGGCTCTATATACTGAGGGGGGCTCTATATACTGAGGGGGGCTCTATATACTGAGGGGAGAGCTATATACTGAGGGGAGAGCTATATACTGAGGGGAGAGCTATATGCTGAGGGGGGCTCTATATGCTGAGGGGGGAGCTATATGCTGAGGGGGGCTCTATATGCTGAGGGGAGGGCTATATACTGAGGGGGGCTCTATATACTGAGGGGAGGGCTATATACTGAGGGGGGCTCTATATACTGAGGGGAGAGCTATATGCTGAGGGGGAGAGCTATATGCTGAGGGGAGAGCTATATACTGAGGGGAGAGCTATATGCTGAGGGGGGCTCTATATACTGAGGGGGAGAGCTATATGCTGAGGGGGCTCTATATGCTGAGGGGAGAGCTATATGCTGAGGGGAGAGCTATATACTGAGGGGAGGGCTATATACTGAGGGGGGCTCTATATACTGAGGGGGGCTCTATATACTGAGGGGGGCTCTATATACTGAGGGGGGGAGCTATATACTGAGGGGGGCTCTATATACTGTGGGGGAGAGCTATATTCTGAGGGGGGCTCTATATGCTGAGGGGAGAGCTATATACTGAGGGGGAGAGCTATATACTGAGGGGGGGAGCTATATACTGATGGGAGCTATATACTGAGGGGGAGCTATATACTGAGGGGGAGCTATATACTGAGGGAGGAGCTATACACTTGAGGGAGGAGCTACACAGTGAGGGGGGTAGCTATATAGTGAGGGGGGAAGCTATATAGTGAGGGGGGAGCTATATAGTGAGGGGGGAAGCTATATAGTGAGGGGGGAGCTATATACTGAGGGGGGGAAGCTATATACTGAGGGGGGGAAGCTATATACTGAGGGGGGAAGCTATATACTGAGGGGTGAAGCTATATACTGAGGGAGGAAGCTATATAGTGAGGAGAGAGCTTTATAGTGAGGGGGGAGCTATATACTTTAGTGGGGAGCTATATACTTAGGAGGGGGGAGAGCTGTATACTGAGGGGGACTCTGTATACTGAGGGGGGGCTGTTGTCACTGGTGTGTCAGAGGTGACAGTCGCTCTGCAGTTGCTTGTAGATCTCTACGTTTGGCATTGCAGACAGCTTCCTAGATAGAGGCTGTCTCTAGGACCCGGCTGCTACCTCCCTCTGGCTAATTAGCTCTCTGGCCTGGGTGTATAAATACCTGGTGTGTCTGAGAGGGAGGTTCCAGCGATATTCATTACTACTTGTGAAGCTTAGCAGGAGCAGTACCTCGTCCTCTCTGGAGCTTGGGGCCGTGTCCTCCTTTGGAGTCATCTACAGCTAAGCCATTTCCCCTGTTTTGTCCACCCTTGTTGTCTATGGAGTTTAGTGGAGATTGACTAGTGCTCATCTCCTCCCTTCCCTAGCCGTATGCCAGGGAGAGTAGGGCGAGGCACTCTTGCGTCGATTGCTGAGGAGGGAATATAGGGACGGTAGTTGAGACAGGGTGACGCTAGACCAGACTAGGAGGTCTCCACTTTCCCCCTTTCCCTAGTGTCTGGGCTCCCTTTTCCTCTTCCCTCTGTGTTGCACATGGCGTGAAAGCTGTATACAGTGAGGGGGCGCTGTATACAGTGAGGGGGGCTATATACTGAGGCGGTAGGGGGGCTGTATGCAGTGATGGGGGGGTGGTAGCTATAAACCATTATCACTTTCCCCCCGGTCTGTATATAATGAGGGGGGTGTGAGGGGATATAATATCATTATTACACCCCCTGGTCTGTATATAATGGGGGTGTGGTGAGGTGATATAATATCATTATTACACCCCCTGGTCTGTATATAATGGGGGTGTGGTGAGGTGATATAATATCATTATTACACCCCCTGGTCTGTATATAATGGGGGTGTGGTGAGGTGATATAATATCATTATTACACCCCCTGGTCTGTATATAATGGGGGTGTGGTGAGGTGATATAATATCATTATTACACCCCCTGGTCTGTATATAATGGGGGTGTGGTGAGGTGATATAATATCATTATTACACCCCCTGGTCTGTATATAATGGGGGTGTGGTGAGGTGATATAATATCATTATTACACCCCCCGGTCTGTATATATGTATATAATGAGGGGGTGTGAGGGGATATAATATCATTATTACACCCCCTGGTCTGTATATAATGGGGGTGTGGTGAGGTGATATAATATCATTATTACACCCCCTGGTCTGTATATAATGGGGGTGTGGTGAGGTGATATAATATCATTATTACACCCCCTGGTCTGTATATAATGGGGGTGTGGTGAGGTGATATAATATCATTATTACACCCCCTGGTCTGTATATAATGGGGGTGTGGTGAGGTGATATAATATCATTATTACACCCCCTGGTCTGTATATAATGAGGGGGGTGTGGTGAGGTGATATAATATCATTATTACACCCCCTGGTCTGTATATAATGAGGGAGGTGTGAGGGGATATAATATCATTATTACACCCCCTGGTCTGTATATAATGGAGGTGTGGTGAGGTGATATAATATCATTATTACACCCCTGGTCTGTATATAATGGGGGTGTGGTGAGGTGATATAATATCATTATTACACCCCCTGGTCTGTATATAATGGGGGTGTGGTGAGGTGATATAATATCATTATTACACCCCCTGGTCTGTATATAATGGGGGTGTGGTGAGGTGATATAATATCATTATTACACCCCCTGGTCTGTATATAATGGGGGTGTGGTGAGGTGATATAATATCATTATTACACCCCCTGGTCTGTATATAATGGAGGTGTGGTGAGGTGATATAATATCATTATTACACCCCCTGGTCTGTATATAATGGGGGTGTGGTGAGGTGATATAATATCATTATTACACCCCCTGGTCTGTATATAATGGGGGTTTGGTGAGGTGATATAATATCATTATTACACCCCCTGGTCTGTATATAATGGAGGTGTGGTGAGGTGATATAATATCATTATTACACCCCCCTGGTCTGTATATAATGAGGGGGGTGTGGGAGGATATAATATCATTATTACACCCCCCTGGTCTGTATATAATGAGGGAGGTGTGAGGGGATATAATATCATTATTACACCCCCCCGGTCTGTATATAATGAGGGGGGTGTGAGGGGATATAATATCATTATTACACCCCCTGGTCTGTATATAATGGGGGTGTGGTGAGGTGATATAATATCATTATTACACCCCCTGGTCTGTATATAATGGGGGTGTGGTGAGGTGATATAATATCATTATTACACCCCCTGGTCTGTATATAATGGGGGTGTGGTGAGGTGATATAATATCATTATTACACCCCCTGGTCTGTATATAATGGGGGTGTGGTGAGGTGATATAATATCATTATTACACCCCCTGGTCTGTATATAATGGGGGTGTGGTGAGGTGATATAATATCATTATTACACCCCCCCGGTCTGTATATAATGAGGGGGGTGTGAGGGGATATAATATCATTATTACACCCCCCGGTCTGTATATAATGAGGGGGGTGTGAGGGGATATAATATCATTATTACACCCCCCTGGTCTGTATATAATGAGGGGGGTGTGAGGGGATATAATATCATTATTACACCCCCCGGTCTGTATATAATGAGGGGGGTGTGAGGGGATATAATATCATTATTACACCCCCCTGGTCTGTATATAATGAGGGGGGTGTGAGAGGATATAATATCATTATTACACCCCCTGGTCTGTATATAATGAGGGGGGGTGTGAGAGGATATAATATCATTATTACACCCCCCTGGTCTGTATATAATGAGGGGGGTGTGAGGGGATGTAATATCATTATTACACCCCCCGGTCTGTATATAATGAGGGGGGTGTGAGGGGATATAATATCTTTATTACACTCCTCGGTCTGTATATAATGAGGGGGGTGTGAGGGGATATAATATCATTATTACACTCCTCGGTCTGTATATAATGAGGGGGGTGTGAGGGGATATAATATCATTATTACACCCCCTCAGTCTGTATATAATGAGGGGGGTGTGAGAGGATATAATATCATTATTACACCCCCTGGTCTGTATATAATGAGGGGGGGTGTGAGAGGATATAATATCATTATTACACCCCCTCAGTCTGTATATAATGAGGGGGGTGTGAGAGGATATAATATCATTATTACACCCCCTGGTCTGTATATAATGGGGGTGTGGTGAGGTGATATAATATCATTATTACACCCCCCCTGGTCTGTATATAATGAGGGGGGTGTGAGGGGATATAATATCATTATTACACCCCCTCAGTCTGTATATAATGAGGGGGGTGTGAGGGGATATAATATCATTATTACACCCCCCCTGGTCTGTATATAATGAGGGGGGTGTGAGGGGATGTAATATCATTATTACACCCCCCGGTCTGTATATAATGAGGGGGGTGTGAGGGGATATAATATCATTATTACACCCCCCGGTCTGTATATATGTATATAATGAGGGGGTGTGAGGGGATATAATATCATTATTACACCCCCCGGTCTGTATATAATGAGGGGGGTGTGAGGGGATGTAATATCATTATTACACCCCCCGGTCTGTATATAATGAGGGGGGTGTGAGAGGATATAATATCATTATTACACCCCCCGGTCTGTATATAATGAGGGGGGTGTGAGGGGATATAATATCATTATTACACCCCCCCAGTCTGTATATAATGAGGGGGGTGTGAGGGGATATAATATCATTATTACACCCCCCGGTCTGTATATAATGAGGGGGGTGTGAGAGGATATAATATCATTATTACACCCCCCGGTCTGTATATAATGAGGGGGGTGTTAGAGGATATAATATCATTATTACACCCCCCGGTCTGTATATAATGAGCGGGGTGTGAGGGGATATAATATCATTATTACACCCCCTCAGTCTGTATATAATGAGGGGGGTGTGAGGGGATATAATATCATTATTACACCCCCCCCGGTCTGTATATAATGAGGGGGGTGTGAGGGGATATAATATCATTATTACACCCCCCCGGTCTGTATATAATGAGGGGGGTGTGAGGGGATATAATATCATTATTACACCCCCCCGGTCTGTATATAATGAGGGGGGTGTGAGAGGATATAATATCATTATTACACCCCCCCCGGTCTGTATATAATGAGGGGAGTGTGAGGGGACATACTATCATTATTACACCCACCGGTCTGTATATAATGAGGGGGGTGTGAGGGGATATAATATCATTATTACACCCCCCCGGTCTGTATATAATGAGGGGGGTGTGAGGGGATATAATATCATTATTACACCCACCGGTCTGTATATAATGAGGGGGGTGTGAGGGGATATACTATCATTATTACACCCACCGGTCTGTATATAATGAGGGGGGTGTGAGGGGATATAATATCATTATTACACCCCCCCCGGTCTGTATATAATGAGGGGGGTGTGAGGGGATATAATATCATTATTACACCCCCCCGGTCTGTATATAATGAGGGGGGTGTGAGTGGATATAATATCATTATTACACCCCCCCCCAGGTCTGTATATAATGAGGGGGGTGTGAGGGGATATACTATCATTATTACACCCACCGGTCTGTATATAATGAGGGGGGTGTGAGTGGATATAATATCATTATTACACCCCCCCCCAGGTCTGTATATAATGAGGGGGGTGTGAGGGGATATAATATCATTATTACACCCCCCGGTCTGTGTATAATGAGGGGGGTGTGAGTGGATATAATATCATTATTACACCCCCCCCCAGGTCTGTATATAATGAGGGGGGTGTGAGGGGATATAATATCATTATTACACCCCCCCAGTCTGTATATAATGAGGGGGGTGTGAGGGGATATAATATCATTATTACACCCCCCCGGTCTGTATATAATGAGGGGGGTGTGAGGGGATATAATATCATTATTACACCCCCCGGTCTGTATATAATGAGTGGGGTGTGAGGGGATATAATATCATTATTACACCCCCCGGTCTGTATATGAGGGGGGTGTGAGGGGATATAATATCATTATTACACCCCCCGGTCTGTATATAATGAGTGGGGTGTGAGGGGATATAATATCATTATTACACCCCCCCGGTCTGTATATAATGAGGGGGGTGTGAGGGGATATAATATCATTATTACACCCCCCCTCGGTCTGTATATAACGTGCTGCCTTCTCTTCCTCTCAGGCTTCTGTGTGACGATGACGGAGCCGGAGCTGTTGCTGGACTCTAATATCCGCCTGTGGGTCGTGCTCCCCATCGTCTTCATCACTTTCTTTGTTGGGATGATACGTCACTACGTCTCCATCCTGCTGCAGAGCGACAAGAAGCTGACACAGGAGCAGGTGTCCGACAGGTGCGAGAGGTCGCCCCCTGCTGGTGACAACATCTCCGCTGCCGGCGCTCGTCTCTCTCTCTGTGCTGCCAGCGCTCGTCTCTCTCTCTGTGCTGCCGGCGCTCGTCTCTCTCTCTCTGTGCTGCCGGCGCTCGTCTCTCTCTCTCTCTGTGCTGCCGGCGCTCGTCTCTCTCTCTCTCTCTCTCTCTCTCTCTGTGCTGCCGGCGCTCGTCTCTCTCTCTCTCTGTGCTGCCGGCGCTAGTCTCTCTCTCTCTCTCTGTGCTGCCGGCGCTCGTCTCTCTCTCTCTGTGCTGTCGGCGCTCGTCTCTCTCTCTCTGTGCTGCCGGCGCTCGTCTCTCTCTCTCTGTGCTGCCGGCGCTCGTCTCTCTCTCTCTGTGCTGCCGGCGCTCGTCTCTCTCTCTCTGTGCTGCCGGCGCTCGTCTCTCTCTCTCTGTGCTGCCGGCGCTCGTCTCTCTCTCTCTGTGCTGTCGGCGCTCGTCTCTCTCTCTCTGTGCTGCCGGCGCTCGTCTCTCTCTCTCTCTCTGTGCTGCCGGCGCTCGTCTCTCTCTCTCTCTCTGTGCTGCCGGCGCTCGTCTCTCTCTCTCTCTCTCTGTGCTGCCGGCGCTCGTCTCTCTCTCTCTCTCTCTGTGCTGCCGGCGCTCGTCTCTCTCTCTCTCTCTCTGTGCTGCCGGCGCTCGTCTCTCTCTCTCTGTGCTGTCGGCACTCGTCTCTCTCTCTCTCTGTGCTGCCGGCGCTCGTCTCTCTCTCTCTCTGTGCTGCCGGCGCTCGTCTCTCTCTCTCTCTGTGCTGTCGGCGCTCGTCTCTCTCTCTCTGTGCTGTCTGCGCTCGTCTCTCTCTCTCTGTGCTGTCGGCGCTAGTCTCTCTCTCTCTGTGCTGCCGGCGCTCGTCTCTCTCTCTCTCTCTGTGCTGCCGGCGCTCGTCTCTCTCTCTCTCTCTGTGCTGTCGGCGCTCGTCTCTCTCTCTCTCTCTCTGTGCTGTCTGCGCTCGTCTCTCTCTGTGCTGCCGGCGCTCGTCTCTCTCTCTCTCTCTCTCTCTCTCTCTCTGTGCTGCCGGCGCTCGTCTCTCTCTGTGCTGCCGGCGCTCGTCTCTCTCTCTCTCTCTGTGCTGCCGGCGCTCGTCTCTCTCTGTGCTGCCGGCGCTCGTCTCTCGCTCGTCTCTCTCTGTGCTGCCGGCGCTCGTCTCTCTCTCTGTGCTGCCGGCGCTCGTCTCTCTCTCTCTGTGCTGCCGGCGCTCGTCTCTCTCTCTCTCTGTGCTGCCGGCGCTCGTCTCTCTCTCTCTGTGCTGTCGGCGCTCGTCTCTCTCTCTCTGTGCTGCCGGCGCTCGTCTCTCTCTCTCTCTCTGTGCTGTCGGCGCTCGTCTCTCTCTCTCTGTGCTGTCGGCGCTCGTCTCTCTCTCTGTGCTGTCGGCGCTCGTCTCTCTCTCTCTGTGCTGTCGGCGCTCGTCTCTCTCTCTCTGTGCTGTCGGCGCTCGTCTCTCTCTCTCTCTCTGTGCTGCCGGCGCTCGTCTCTCTCTCTCTCTCTCTGTGCTGCCGGCGCTCGTCTCTCTCTCTCTCTCTCTGTGCTGCCGGCGCTCGTCTCTCTCTCTCTCTCTCTGTGCTGCCGGCGCTCGTCTCTCTCTCTCTCTCTGTGCTGCCGGCGCTCGTCTCTCTCTCTCTCTCTGTGCTGCCGGCGCTCGTCTCTCTCTCTCTCTCTGTGCTGCCGGCGCTCGTCTCTCTCTCTCTCTGTGCTGCCGGCGCTCGTCTCTCTCTCTCTCTGTGCTGCCGGCGCTCGTCTCTCTCTCTCTGTGCTGCCGGCGCTCGTCTCTCTGTCTCTCTCTGTGCTGCCGGCGCTCGTCTCTCTGTCTCTCTCTGTGCTGCCGGCGCTCGTCTCTCTCTCTCTCTGTGCTGCCGGCGCTCGTCTCTCTCTCTCTCTGTGCTGCCGGCGCTCGTCTCTCTCTCTCTCTGTGCTGCCGGCGCTCGTCTCTCTCTCTCTCTGTGCTGCCGGCGCTCGTCTCTCTCTCTCTCTGTGCTGCCGGCGCTCGTCTCTCTCTCTCTCTGTGCTGCCGGCGCTCGTCTCTCTCTCTCTCTGTGCTGCCGGCGCTCGTCTCTCTCTCTCTCTTTGCTGCCGGCGCTCGTCTCTCTCTCTCTCTTTGCTGCCGGCGCTCGTCTCTCTCTCTCTCTGTGCTGCCGGCGCTCGTCTCTCTCTCTCTCTGTGCTGCCGGCGCTCGTCTCTCTCTCTCTCTGTGCTGCCGGCGCTCGTCTCTCTCTCTCTCTGTGCTGCCGGCGCTCGTCTCTCTCTCTCTCTGTGCTGCCGGCGCTCGTCTCTCTCTCTCTCTGTGCTGCCGGCGCTCGTCTCTCTCTCTCTCTGTGCTGCCGGCGCTCGTCTCTCTCTCTCTCTGTGCTGCCGGCGCTCGTCTCTCTCTCTCTCTCTGTGCTGCCGGCGCTCGTCTCTCCGCTGCAGATGACGTTTTTTCTTTTTACAGTCAGGTGCTGATTCGCAGCAGAATTCTCAGAGAGAATGGGAAATACCTCAGTAAGCAGGTAAGAGACGACGTGCGCCCCCTCGCCTTCTCTCCTCGGGCCCCCTCTCCTCGCCTCCCCAGCTTCATCCTCTGCTGCCCCCCAGCTCGATCTTCCCCCCAGCTCGATCTTCCCCCCAGCTCGATCTTCCCCCCAGCTCGATCTTCCCCCCAGCTCGATCTTCCCCCCAGCTTGATCTTCCCCCCAGCTTGATCTTCCCCCCAGCTCGATCTTCCCCCCCAGCTTGATCTTCCCCCCAGCTCGATCTTCCCCCCCAGCTCGATCTTCCCCCCAGCTCGATCTTCCCCCCAGCTTCCCCCTTTAGCTTCCCCTTCGGCCGCCCCCTCACCGGCAGCGCACACATAACCGTCTTCTATCTTTTCAGTCATTTCTTATGAGAAAGTTTTTTTTCAACAACGCAGAAGACGGATTCTTCAAAAAGACCAAGAGGAAAGTCGTCCCCCCGTCCCCCATGACAGGTGAGCATGTTCCTCCGTACCTGGCAGACCCCACATGGCCACATCTTACACTTCATTACGCTTCATTATTATATACGCTGCTCAAAAAAATACAGGGACCCCTGAAATCCCCCCTCCTAGATGTGAATGAATGAAATCTTCTCATTGAATACTTTGTTCTGTAGAAGCTGAATGTGCTGACACCAAAATCACCCAAAAATCATCAATGGAAATCACATTTATTAACCAATAGAGGCCTGGATGTGGAGTCACCCCCAAAATTACAGTGGAAAAACCCACTACAGGCTGATCCAACTGTGATGTAATGTCCTTAAAACAAGTCACAATGAGGCTGAGTATTGTGTGTGGCCTCCACGTGCCTGTATGACCTCCCTACAACGCCTGGGCATGCTCCTGATGAGGCTCAGTATTGTGTGTGGCCTCCACGTGCCTGTATGACCTCCCTACAACGCCTGGGCATGCTCCTGATGAGGCTGAGTATTGTGTGTGGCCTCCACGTGCCTGTATGACCTCCCTACAACGCCTGGGCATGCTCCTAATGAGGCTCAGTATTGTGTGTGGCCTCCACGTGCCTGTATGACCTCCCTTCAACACCTGGGCACGCTCCTGATGAGGCTGAGTATTGTGTGTGGCCTCCACGTGCCTGTATTGCCTCCCTTCAACACCTGGGCACGCTCCTGATGAGGCTGAGTATTGTGTGTGGCCTCCATGTGCCTGTATGACCACCCTACAATGCCTGGGCATGCTCCTGATGAGGCTGAGTATTGTGTGTGGCCTCCACGTGCCTGTATGACCTCCCTACAACGCCTGGGCATGCTCCTGATGAGGCTGAGTATTGTGTGTGGCCTCCATGTGCCTGTATGACCTCTCTACAACGCCTGGGCATGCTCCTGATGAGGCTGAGTATAGTGTGTGGCCTCCACGTGTCTGTATGACCTCCCTACAACGCCTGGGCATGCTCCTGATGAGGGTGAGTATTGTGTGTGGCCTCCACGTGCCTGTATGACCTCTCTACAACGCCTGGGTATGCTCCTGATGAGGCTGAGTATTGTGTGTGGCCTCCACGTGTCTGTATGACCTCCCTACAACGCCTGGGCATGCTCCTGATGAGGCTGAGTATTGTGTGTGGCCTCCACGTGCCTGTATGACCTCCCTACAACGCCTGGGCATGCCCCTGATGAGGCTGAGTATTGTGTGTGGCCTCCACGTGCCTGTATGACCTCCCTACAACGCCTGGCATGCTCCTGATGAGGCTGAGTATTGTGTGTGGCCTCCACGTGCCTGTATGACCTCCCTACAACGCCTGGGCGTGCTCCTGATGAGGCTGAGTATTGTGTGTGGCCTCCACGTGCCTGTATGACCTCCCTACAACGCCTGGGCATGCTCCTGATGAGGCTGAGTATTGTATGTGGCCTCCACGTGCCTGTATGACCACCCTACAACGCCTGGGCATGCTCCTGATGAGGCTGAGTATTGTGTGTGGCCTCCACGTGCCTGTATGACCTCCCTACAACGCCTGGGCATGCTCCTGATGAGGCTGAGTATTGTGTGTGACCTCCACGTGCCTGTATGACCTCCCTACAACGCCTGGGCATGCTCCTGATGAGGCTGAGTATTGTGTGTGGCCTCCACGTGCCTGTATGACCTCTCTACAACGCCTGGGTATGCTCCTGATGAGGCTGAGTATTGTGTGTGGCCTCCACGTGCCTGTATGACCTCCCTACAACGCCTGGCATGCTCCTGATGAGGCTGAGTATTGTGTGTGGCCTCCACGTGCCTGTATGACCTCCCTACAACGCCTGGGCGTGCTCCTGATGAGGCTGAGTATTGTGTGTGGCCTCCACGTGCCTGTATGACCTCCCTACAACGCCTGGACGTGCTCCTGATGAGGCTGAGTATTGTGTGTGGCCTCCACGTGCCTGTATGACCTCCCTACAACGCCTGGCATGCTCCTGATGAGGCTGAGTATTGTGTGTGGCCTCCACGTGTCTGTATGACCTCCCTACAACGCCTGGACATGCGCCTGATGAGGCTTAGTATTGTGTGTGGCCTCCACATGCCTGTATGACCTCCCTACAACGCCTGGGCATGCGCCTGATGAGGCTGAGTATTGTGTGTGGCCTCCACGTGCCTGTATGACCTCCCTACAACGCCTGGGCATGCTCCTGATGAGGCTGAGTATTGTGTGTGGCCTCCACGTGCCTGTATGACCACCCTACAACGCCTGGGCATGCTCCTGATGAGGCTGAGTATTGTGTGTGGCCTCCACGTGCCTGTATGACCTCCCTACAACGCCTGGGCATGCTCCTGATGAGGCTGAGTATTGTGTGTGGCCTCCACGTGCCTGTATGACCTCCCTACAACGCCTGGGCATGCTCCTGATGAGGCTGAGTATTGTGTGTGGCCTCCACGTGCCTGTATGACCTCCCTACAACGCCTGGGCATGCTCCTGATGAGGCTGAGTATTGTGTGTGGCCTCCACGTGCCTGTATGACCTCCCTACAACGCCTGGGCATGCTCCTAATGAGGCTCATTATTGTGTGTGGCCTCCACGTGCCTGTATGACCTCCCTTCAACACCTGGGCACGCTCCTGATGAGGCTGAGTATTGTGTGTGGCCTCCACGTGCCTGTATGACCTCCCTACAACGCCTGGGCATGCTCCTGATGAGGCTGAGTATAGTGTGTGGCCTCCACGTGTCTGTATGACCTCCCTACAACGCCTGGGCATGCTCCTGATGAGGCTGAGTATTGTGTGTGGCCTCCACGTGCCTGTATGACCTCTCTACAACGCCTGGGTATGCTCCTGATGAGGCTGAGTATTGTGTGTGGCCTCCACGTGTCTGTATGACCTCCCTACAACACCTGGGCATGCTCCTGATGAGGGTGAGTATTGTGTGTGGCCTCCATGTGCCTGTATGACCTCCCTACAACGCCTGGGCATGCCCCTGATGAGGCTGAGTATTGTGTGTGGCCTCCACGTGCCTGTATGACCTCCCTACAACGCCTGGCATGCTCCTGATGAGGCTGAGTATTGTGTGTGGCCTCCACGTGCCTGTATGACCTCCCTACAACGCCTGGCATGCTCCTGATGAGGCTGAGTATTGTGTGTGGCCTCCACGTGCCTGTATGACTTCCCTACAACGCCTGGGCGTGCTCCTGATGAGGCTGAGTATTGTGTGTGGCCTCCACGTGCCTGTATGACCTCCCTACAACGCCTGGGCATGCTCCTGATGAGGCTGAGTATTGTGTGTGGCCTCCACGTGCCTGTATGACCACCCTACAACGCCTGGGCATGCTCCTGATAAGGCTGAGTATTGTGTGTGACCTCCACGTGCCTGTATGACCTCCCTACAACGCCTGGGCATGCTCCTGATGAGGCTGAGTATAGTGTGTGGCCTCCACGTGTCTGTATGACCTCCCTACAACGCCTGGGCATGCTCCTGATGAGGCTGAGTATTGTGTGTGGCCTCCACGTGCCTGTATGACCTCCCTACAACGCCTGGCATGCTCCTGATGAGGCTGAGTATTGTGTGTGGCCTCCACGTGCCTGTATGACCTCCCTACAACGCCTGGACGTGCTCCTGATGAGGCTGAGTATTGTGTGTGGCCTCCACGTGCCTGTATGACCTCCTCTACAACGCCTGGACATGCGCCTGATGAGGCTTAGTATTGTGTGTGGCCTCCACGTGCCTGTATGACCTCCCTACAACGCCTGGGCATGCGCCTGATGAGGCTGAGTATTGTGTGTGGCCTCCACGTGCCTGTATGACCTCCCTACAACGCCTGGGCATGCTCCTGATGAGGCTGAGTATTGTGTGTGGCCTCCACGTGCCTGTATGACCTCCCTACAACGCCTGGGCATGCTCCTGATAAGGCTGAGCATTGTGTGTGGCCTCCACGTGCCTGTATGACTACCCTACAACGCCTGGGCATGCAACTGATGAGGCTGAGTATTGTGTGTGGCCTCCACGTGCCTGTATGACCTCCCTACAACGCCTGGGCATGCTCCTGATGAGGCTGAGTATTGTGTGTGGCCTCCACGTGCCTGTATGACCTCCCTACAACGCCTGGGCATGCTCCTGATGAGGCTGAGTATTGTGTGTGGCCTCCACGTGCCTGTATGACCTCCCTACAACACCTGGGTATGCTCCTGATGAGGCTGAGTATTGTGTGTGGCCTCCACGTGCCTGTATGACCTCCCTACAACGCCTGGGCATGCTCCTGATGAGGCTGAGTATTGTGTGTGGCCTCCACGTGTCTGTATGACCTCCCTACAACGCCTGGGCATGCTCCTGATGAGGCTGAGTATTGTGTGTGGCCTCCACGTGCCTGTATGACCTCCCTACAACACCTGGGCATGCTCCTGATGAGGCTGAGTATTGTGTGTGGCCTCCACGTGCCTGTATGACCTCCCTACAACGCCTGGCATGCTCCTGATGAGGCTGAGTATTGTGTGTGGCCTCCACGTGCCTGTATGACCTCTCTACAACGCCTGGGTATGCTCCTGATGAGGCTGAGTATTGTGTGTGGCCTCCACGTGCCTGTATGACCTCCCTACAACGCCTGGCATGCTCCTGATGAGGCTGAGTATTGCGTGTGGCCTCCACGTGCCTGTATGACCTCCCTACAACGCCTGGGCATGCTCCTGATGAGGCTGAGTATTGTGTGTGGCCTCCACGTACCTGTATGACCTCCCTACAACGCCTGGGCATGCTCCTGATGAGGCTGAGTATTGTGTATGACCTCCACGTGCCTGTATGACCTCCCTACAACGCCTGGACATGCTCCTGATGAGGCTGAGTATTGTGTGTGGCCTCCACGTGCCTGTATGACCTCCCTACAACGCCTGGACATGCTCCTGATGAGGCTGAGTATTGTGTGTGGCCTCCACGTGCCTGTATGGCCTCCCTTCAACACCTGGGCATGCTCCTGATGAGGCTGAGCATTGTGTGTGGCCTCCACGTGCCTGTATGACCTCCCTACAACGCCTGGGCATGCTCCTGATGAGGCTGAGTATTGTGTGTGGCCTCCACGTGCCTGTATGACCTCCCTACAACGCCTGGGCATGCTCCTGATGAGGCTGAGTATTGTGTGTGGCCTCCACGTGCCTGTATGACCTCCCTACAACGCCTGGGCACGCTCCTGATGAGGCTGAGTATTGTGTATGACCTCCACGTTGCCTGTATGACCTCCCTACAACGCCTGGACATGCTCCTGATGAGGCTGAGTATTGTGTGTGGCCTCCACGTGTCTGTATGACCTCCCTACAACGCCTGGGCATGCTCCTGATGAGGCTGAGTATTGTGTATGACCTCCACGTGCCAGTATGACCTCCCTACAACGCCTGGGCATGCTCCTGATGAGGCTGAGTATTGTGTGTGGCCTCCACTTGCCTGTATGACCTCTCTGCAACGCCTGGGCATGCTCCTGATGAGGCTGAGTATTGTGTGTGGCCTCCACGTGCCTGTATGACCTCCCTACAACTCTTGGGCACGCTCCTGATGAGGCTGAGCATTGTGTGTGGCCTCCACGTGCCTGTATGACCTCCCTACAACGCCTGGGCATGCTCCTGATGAGGCTGAGTATTGTGTGTGGCCTCCACGTGCCTGTATGACCTCCCTACAACTCTTGGGCACGCTCCTGATGAGGCTGAGTATTGTGTGTGGCCTCCACGTGCCTGTATGACCCCCCAAAACGCCTGGGCATGCTCCTGATGAGGCTGAGTATTGTGTGTGGCCTCCACGTGCCTGTATGACCTCCCTACAACGCCTGGGCATGCTCCTGATGAGGCTGAGTATTGTGTGTGGCCTCCACGTGCCTGTATGACCTCCCTACAACGCCTGGGCATGCTCCTGATGAGGCTGAGTATTGTGTGTGGCCTCCACGTGCCTGTATGACCTACCTACAACGCCTGGGCATGCTCCTGATGAGGCTGAGTATTGTGTGTGGCATCCACGTGCCTGTATGACCTCCCTACAACGCCTGGGCATGCTCCTGATGAGGCTGAGTATTGTGTGTTGCCTCCACGTGCCTGTATGGCCTCCCTACAACGCCTGGGCATGCAACTGATGAGGCTGAGTATTGTGTGTGGCCTCCACGTGCCTGTATGACCTCCCTACAACGCCTGGGCATGCTCCTGATGAGGCTGAGTATTGTGTGTTGCCTCCACGTGCCTGTATGACCTCCCTACAACGCCTGGGCATGCAACTGATGAGGCTGAGTATTGTGTGTGGCCTCCACGTGCCTGTATGACCTCCCTACAACGCCTGGGCATGCTCCTGATGAGGCTGAGTATTGTGTGTGGCCTCCACGTGCCTGTATGACCTCTCTACAACGCCTGGGCATGCTACTGATGAGGCTGAGTATTGTGTGTGGCCTCCACGTGCCTGTATGACCTCCCTACAACGCCTGGGCATGCTCCTGATGAGGCTGAGTATTGTGTGTGGCCTCCACGTGCCTGTATGACCTCCCTACAACGCCTGGGCATGCTCCTGATGAGGCTGAGTATTGTGTGTGGCCTCCACGTGCCTGTATGACCTCCCTACAATGCCTGGGCATGCTCCTGATGAGGCTGAATATTGTGTGTGGCCTCCACGTGCCTGTATGACCTCCCTACAACGCCTGGGCATGCTCCTGATGAGGCTGAGTATTGTGTGTGGCCTCCACGTGCCTGTATGACCTCCCTACAACGCCTGGGCATGCTCCTGATGAGGCTGAGTATTGTGTGTGGCCTCCACGTGCCTGTATGACCTCCCTACAACGCCTGGGCATGCTCCTGATGAGGCTGAGTATTGTGTGTGGCCTCCACGTGCCTGTATGACCTCCCTACAACGCCTGGGCATGCTCCTGATGAGGCTGAGTATTGTGTGTGGCCTCCACGTGCCTGTATGACCTCCCTACAACGCCTGGGCATGCTCCTGATGAGGCTGAGTATTGTGTGTGGCCTCCACGTGCCTGTATGACCTCCCTACAACGCCTGGGCATGCTCCTGATGAGGCTGAGTATTGTGTGTGGCCTCCACGTGCCTGTATGACCTCCCTACAACGCCTGGGCATGCTCCTGATGAGGCTGAGTATTGTGTGCGACTTCCACGTGCCTGTATGGCCTCCCTACAACGCCTGGGCATGCTCCTGATAAGGCTGAGTATTGTGTGCGGCCTCCACGTGCCTGTATGGCCTCCCTACAACGCCTGGGCATGCTCCTGATGAGGCTGAGTATTGTGTGTGGCCTCCACGTGCCTATATGACCTCCCTACAACGCCTGGGCATGCTCCTGATGAGGCTGAGTATTGTGTGTGGCCTCCACGTGCCTGTATGACCTCCCTACAACGCCTGGGCATGCAACTGATGAGGCTGAGTATTGTGTGTGGCCTCCACGTGCCTGTATGACCTCCCTACAACGCCTGGGCATGCTCCTGATGAGGCTGAGTATTGTGTGTGGCCTCCACGTGCCTGTATGACCTCCCTACAACGCCTTTGCATGCTCCTGATGAGGCTGAGTATTGTGTGTGGCCTCCACGTGCCTGTATGACCTCCCTACAACGCCTGGGCATGCAACTGATGAGGCTGAGTATTGTGTGTGGCCTCCACGTGCCTATATGACCTCCCTACAACGCCTGGGCATGCTCCTGATGAGGCTGAGTATTGTGTGTGGCCTCCACGTGCCTGTATGACCTCCCTACAACGCCTGGGCATGCTCCTGATGAGGCTGAGTATTGTGTGTGGCCTCCACGTACCTGTATGACCACCCTACAACGCCTGGGCATGCTCCTGATGAGGCTGAGTATTGTGTGTGGCCTCCACGTGCCTGTATGACCTCCCTACAACGCCTGGGCATGCTCCTGATGAGGCTGAGTATTGTGTGTGGCCTCCACGTTCCTGTATGACCTCCCTACAACGCCTGGGCACGCTCCTGATGAGGCTGAGTATTGTGTGTGGCCTCCACGTGCCTGTATGACCTCCCTACAACGCCTGGGCATGCTCCTGATGAGGCTGAGTATTGTGTGTGGCCTCCACGTTCCTGTATGACCTCCCTACAACGCCTGGGCACGCTCCTGATGAGGCTGAGCATTGTGTGTGGCCTCCACGTGCCTTTATGACCTCCCTACAACGCCTGGGCATGCTCCAGATGAGGCTGAGTATTGTGTGTGGCCTCCACGTGCCTGTATGACCTCCCTACAACGCCTGGGCATGCTCCTGATGAGGCTGAGTATTGTGTGTGGCCTCCACGTGCCTGTATGACCTCCCTACAACGCCTGGGCATGCTCCTGATGAGGCTGAGTATTGTGTGTGGCCTCCACGTGCCTGTATGACCTCCCTACAACGCCTGGGCATGCTCCTGATGAGGCTGAGTATTGTGTGTGGCCTCCACGTGCCTGTATGACCTCCCTACAACACCTGGGCATGCTCCTGATGAGGCTGAGTATTGTGTGTGGCCTCCACGTGCCTGTATGACCTCCCTACAACGCCTGGGCATGCTCCTGATGAGGCTGAGTATTGTGTGTGGCCTCCACGTGCCTGTATGACCTCCCTACAACGCCTGGGCATGCTCCTGATGAGGTTGAGTAGTGTGTGTGGCCTCCACGTGCCTGTATGACCTCCCTACAACGCCTGGGCATGCTCCTGATGAGGCTGAGTATTGTGTGTGGCCTCCACGTGCCTGTATGACCTCCCTACAACGCCTGGGCATGCACCTGATGAGGCTGAGTATTGTGTGTGGCCTCCACGTGCCTGTATGACCTCCCTACAACGCCTGGGCATGCTCCTGATGAGGCTGAGTATTGTGTGTGGCCTCCACGTGTCTGTATGACCTCTCTACAACGCCTGGGTATGCTCCTGATGAGGCTGAGTATTGTGTGTGGCCTCCACGTGTCTGTATGACCTCCCTACAACGCCTGGGCATGCTCCTGATGAGGGTGAGTATTGTGTGTGGCCTCCACGTGCCTGTATGACCTCCCTACAACGCCTGGGCATGCTCCTGATGAGGTTGTCGTGTGTGTGGCCTCCACGTGTCTGTATGACCTCCCTACAACGCCTCGGCATGCTCCTGATGAGGTTGAGTAGTGTGTGTGGCCTCCACGTGCCTGTATGACCTCCCTACAACGCCTGGGCATGCTCCTGATGAGGCTGAGTATTGTGTGTGGCCTCCACGTGCCTGTATGACCTCCCTACAACGCCTGGGCGTGCTCCTGATGAGGCTGAGTATTGTGTGTGGCCTCCACGTGCCTGTATGACCTCCCTACAACGCCTGGGTATGCTCCTGATGAGGCTGAGTATTGTGTGTGGCCTCCACGTGCCTGTATGACCTCCCTACAACGCCTGGGCATGCTCCTGATGAGGCTGAGTATTGTGTGTGCCCTCCACGTACCTGTATGACCTCCCTACAACGCCTGGGCATGCTCCTGATGAGGCTGAGTATTGTGTATGACCTCCACGTGCCTGTATGACCTCCCTACAACGCCTGGACATGCTCCTGATGAGGCTGAGTATTGTGTGTGGCCTCCACGTGCCTGTATGACCTCCCTACAACGCCTGGACATGCTCCTGATGAGGCTGAGTATTGTGTGTGGCCTACACGTGCCTGTATGACCTCCCTACAACGCCTGGGCATGCTCCTGATGAGGCTGAGTATAGTGTGTGGCCTCCCTACAACGCCTGGGCATGCTCCTGATGAGGCTGAGTATTGTGTGTGGCCTCCACGTGCCTGTATGACCTCCCTACAACGCCTGGGCATGCTCCTGATGAGGCTGAGTATTGTGTATGACCTCCACGTGCCTGTATGACCTCCCTACAACGCCTGGGCATGCTCCTGATGAGGCTGAGTATTGTGTGTGGCCTCCACGTGCCTGTATGACCTCCCTACAACGCCTGGGCATGCTCCTGATGAGGCTGAGTATTGTGTGTGGCCTCCACGTGCCTGTATGGCCTCCCTTCAACGCCTGGGCATGCTCCTGATAAGGCTGAGCATTGTGTGTGGCCTCCACGTGCCTGTATGACCTCCCTACAACGCCTGGGCATGCTCCTGATGAGGCTGAGTATTGTGTATGACCTCCACGTTGCCTGTATGACCTCCCTACAACGCCTGGGAATGCTCCTGATGAGGCTGAGTATTGTGTGTGGCCTCCACGTGCCTGTATGACCTCCCTACAACGCCTGGGCATGCTCCTGATGAGGCTGAGTATTGTGTGTGGCCTCCACGTGCCTGTATGACCTCTCTACAACGCCTGGGCATGCTCCTGATGAGGCTGAGTATTGTGTGCGGCCTCCACGTGCCTGTATGACCTCCCTACAACGCCTGGGAATGCTCCTGATGAGGCTGAGTATTGTGTGTGTCCTCCACGTGCCTGTATGACCTCCCTACAACGCCTGGGCATGCTCCTGATGAGGCTGAGTATTGTGTGTGGCCTCCACGTGCCTGTATGACCTCCCTACAACGCCTGGGCATGCTCCTGATGAGGCTGAGTATTGTGTGTGGCCTCCATGTGCCTGTATGACCTCCCTACAACGCCTGGGCATGCTCCTGATGAGGCTGAGTATTGTGTGTGGCCTCCACGTGCCTGTATGACCTCCCTACAACGCCTGGGCATGCAACTGATGAGGCTGAGTATTGTGTGTGGCCTCCACGTGCCTGTATGACCTCCCTACAACGCCTGGGCATGCTCCTGATGAGGCTGAGTATTGTGTGTGGCCTCCACGTGCCTGTATGACCTCCCTACAACGCCTGGGCATGCTCCTGATGAGGCTGAGTATTGTGTGTGGCCTCCACGTGCCTGTATGACCTCCCTACAACGCCTGGGCATGCTCCTGATGAGGCTGAGTATTGTGTGTGGCCTCCACGTGCCTGTATGACCTCCCTACAACGCCTGGGCATGCTCCTGATGAGGCTGAGTATTGTGTGTGGCCTCCACGTGCCTGTATGACCTCCCTACAATGCCTGGGCATGCTCCTGATGAGGCTGAGTATTGTGTGTGGCCTCCACGTGCCTGTATGACCTCCCTATAACGCCTGGGCATGCTCCTGATGAGGCTGAGTATTGTGTGTGGCCTCCACGTGCCTGTATGACCTCCCTACAACGCCTGGGCATGCTCCTGATGAGGCTGAGTATTGTGTGTGGCCTCCACGTGCCTGTATGACCTCCCTATAACGCCTGGGCACGCTCCTGATGAGGCTGAGTATTGTGTGTGGCCTCCACGTGCCTGTATGACCTCCCTATAACGCCTGGGCATGCTCCTGATGAGGCTGAGTATTGTGTGTGGCCTCCACGTGCCTGTATGACCTCCCTACAATGCCTGGGTATGCTCCTGATGAGGCTGAGTATTGTGTGTGGCCTCCACGTGCCTGTATGACCTCCCTATAACGCCTGGGCATGCTCCTGATGAGGCTGAGTATTGTGTGTGGCCTCCACGTGCCTGTATGACCTCCCTACAACGCCTGGGCATGCTCCTGATGAGGCTGAGTATTGTGTGTGGCCTCCACGTGCCTATATGACCTCCCTACAACGCCTGGGCATGCTCCTGATGAGGCTGAGTATTGTGTGTGGCCTCCACGTGCCTGTATGGCCTCCCTACAACGCCTGGGCATGCTCCTGATGAGGCTGAGTATTGTGTGTGGCCTCCACGTGCCTATATGACCTCCCTACAACGCCTGGGCATGCTCCTGATGAGGCTGAGTATTGTGTGTGGCCTCCACGTGCCTGTATGGCCTCCCTTCAACACCTGGGCATGCTCCTGATAAGGCTGAGTATTGTGTGTGGCCTCCACGTGCCTGTATGACCTCCCTACAACGCCTGGGCATGCTCCTGATGAGGCTGAGCATTGTGTGTGGCCTCCAGGTGCCTGTATGACCTCCCTACTACGCCTGGGCATGCTCCTGATGAGGCTGAGTATTGTGTGTGGCCTCCACGTGCCTGTATGACCTCCCTACAACGCCTGGGCATGTTCCTGATGAGGCTGAGCATTGTGTGTGGCCTCCACGTGCCTGTATGACCTCCCTACAACGCCTGGGCACGCTCCTGATGAGGCTGAGTATTGTGTGTGGCCTCCACGTGCCTGTATGACCTCCCTACAACACCTGGGCATGCTCCTGATGAGGCTCAGTATTGTGAGTGGCCTCCACGTGCCTGTATGACCTCCCTACAACGCCTGGGCATGCGCCTGATGAGGCTGAGTATTGTGTGTGGCCTCCACGTGCCTGTATGACCTCCCTACAATGCCTGGGCATGCGCCTGATGAGGCTGAGTATTGTGTGTGGCCTCCACGTGCCTATATGACCTCCCTACAACGCCTGGGCATGCTCCTGATGAGGCTGAGTATTGTGTGTGGCCTCCACGTGCCTGTATGACCTCCCTACAACGCCTGGGCATGCTCCTGATGAGGCTGAGTATTGTGTGTGGCCTCCACGTGCCTGTATGACCTCCCTATAACGCCTGGGCACGCTCCTGATGAGGCTGAGTATTGTGTGTGGCCTCCACGTGCCTGTATGACCTCCCTACAATGCCTGGGTATGCTCCTGATGAGGCTGAGTATTGTGTGTGGCCTCCACGTGCCTGTATGACCTCCCTACAACGCCTGGGCATGCTCCTGATGAGGCTGAGTATTGTGTGTGGCCTCCACGTGCCTGTATGGCCTCCCTACAACGCCTGGGCATGCTCCTGATGAGGCTGAGTATTGTGTGTGGCCTCCACGTGCCTGTATGACCTCTCTACAACGCCTGGGCATGCTCCTGATGAGGCTGAGTATTATGTGTGGTCTCCACGTGCCTGTATGACCTCCCTACAACGCCTGGGCATGCTCCTGATGAGGCTGAGTATTGTGTGTGGCCTCCACGTGCCTATATGACCTCCCTACAACGCCTGGGCATGCTCCTGATGAGGCTGAGTATTGTGTGTGGCCTCCACGTGCCTGTATGGCCTCCCTACAACGCCTGGGCATGCTCCTGATGAGGCTGAGTATTGTGTGTGGCCTCCACGTGCCTGTATGACCTCCCTACAACGCCTGGGCATGCTCCTGATGAGGCTGAGTATTGTGTGTGGCCTCCACGTGCCTATATGACCTCCCTACAACGCCTGGGCATGCTCCTGATGAGGCTGAGTATTGTGTGTGGCCTCCACGTGCCTGTATGGCCTCCCTTCAACACCTGGGCATGCTCCTGATAAGGCTGAGTATTGTGTGTGGCCTCCACGTGCCTGTATGACCTCCCTACAACACCTGGGCATGCTCCTGATGAGGCTGAGTATTGTGTGTGGCCTCCACGTGTCTGTATGACCTCCCTACAACGCCTGGGCATGCTGCTGATGAGGCTGAGCATTGTGTGTGGCCTCCAGGTGCCTGTATGACCTCCCTACTACGCCTGGGCATGCTCCTGATGAGGCTGAGTATTGTGTGTGGCCTCCACGTGCCTGTATGACCTCCCTACAACGCCTGGGCATGCTCCTGATGAGGCAGAGTATTGTGTGTGGCCTCCACGTGCCTGTATGACCTCCCTACAACGCCTGGGCATGCTCCTGATGAGGCTGAGCATTGTGTGTGGCCTCCAGGTGCCTGTATGACCTCCCTACTACGCCTGGGCATGCTCCTGATGAGGCTGAGCATTGTGTGTGGCCTCCACGTGCCTGTATGACCTCTCTACAACGCCTGGGCACGCTCCTGATGAGGCTGAGTATTGTGTGTGGCCTCCACGTGCCTATATGACCTCCCTACAACGCCTGGGCATGCGCCTGATGAGGCTGAGTATTGTGTGTGGCCTCCACGTGCCTGTATGACCTCCCTACAATGCCTGGGCATGCGCCTGATGAGGCTGAGTATTGTGTGTGGCCTCCACGTGCCTATATGACCTCCCTACAACGCCTGGGCATGCTCCTGATGAGGCTGAGTATTGTGTGTGGCCTCCACGTGCCTGTATGACCTCCCTACAACGCCTGGGCATGCTCCTGATGAGGCTGAGTATTGTGTGTGGCCTCCACGTGCCTGTATGACCTCCCTATAACGCCTGGGCACGCTCCTGAAGAGGCTGAGTATTGTGTGTGGCCTCCACGTGCCTGTATGGCCTCCCTTCAACACCTGGGCATGCTCCTGATAAGGCTGAGTATTGTGTGTGGCCTCCACGTGCCTGTATGACCTCCCTACAACACCTGGGCATGCTCCTGATGAGGCTGAGTATTGTGTGTGGCCTCCACGTGTCTGTATGACCTCCCTACAACGCCTGGGCATGCTGCTGATGAGGCTGAGCATTGTGTGTGGCCTCCAGGTGCCTGTATGACCTCCCTACTACGCCTGGGCATGCTCCTGATGAGGCTGAGTATTGTGTGTGGCCTCCACGTGCCTGTATGACCTCCCTACAACGCCTGGGCATGCTCCTGATGAGGCAGAGTATTGTGTGTGGCCTCCACGTGCCTGTATGACCTCCCTACAACGCCTGGGCATGCTCCTGATGAGGCTGAGCATTGTGTGTGGCCTCCAGGTGCCTGTATGACCTCCCTACTACGCCTGGGCATGCTCCTGATGAGGCTGAGCATTGTGTGTGGCCTCCACGTGCCTGTATGACCTCTCTACAACGCCTGGGCACGCTCCTGATGAGGCTGAGTATTGTGTGTGGCCTCCACGTGCCTATATGACCTCCCTACAACGCCTGGGCATGCGCCTGATGAGGCTGAGTATTGTGTGTGGCCTCCACGTGCCTGTATGACCTCCCTACAATGCCTGGGCATGCGCCTGATGAGGCTGAGTATTGTGTGTGGCCTCCACGTGCCTATATGACCTCCCTACAACGCCTGGGCATGCTCCTGATGAGGCTGAGTATTGTGTGTGGCCTCCACGTGCCTGTATGACCTCCCTACAACGCCTGGGCATGCTCCTGATGAGGCTGAGTATTGTGTGTGGCCTCCACGTGCCTGTATGACCTCCCTATAACGCCTGGGCACGCTCCTGAAGAGGCTGAGTATTGTGTGTGGCCTCCACGTGCCTGTATGACCTCCCTACAACGCCTGGGCATGCTCCTGATGAGGCTGAGTATTGTGTGTGGCCTCCATGTGCCTGTATGACCTCCCTACAACGCCTGGGTATGCTCCTGATGAGGCTGAGTATTGTGTGTGGCCTCCACGTGCCTGTATGACCTCCCTACAACGCCTGGGCATGCAACTGATGAGGCTGAGTATTGTGTGTGGCCTCCACGTGCCTGTATGACCTCCCTACAACGCCTGGGCATGCTCCTGATGAGGCTGAGTATTGTGTGTGGCCTCCACGTGCCTGTATGACCTCCCTACAACGCCTGGGCATGCTCCTGATGAGGCTGAGTATTGTGTGTGGCCTCCACGTGCCTGTATGACCTCCCTACAACGCCTGGGCATGCTCCTGATGAGGCTGAGTATTGTGTGTGGCCTCCACGTGCCTGTATGACCTCCCTACAATGCCTGGGCATGCTCCTGATGAGGCTGAGTATTGTGTGTGGCCTCCACGTGCCTGTATGACCTCCCTATAACGCCTGGGCATGCTCCTGATGAGGCTGAGTATTGTGTGTGGCCTCCACGTGCCTGTATGACCTCCCTACAACGCCTGGGCATGCTCCTGATGAGGCTGAGTATTGTGTGTGGCCTCCACGTGCCTGTATGACCTCCCTATAACGCCTGGGCACGCTCCTGATGAGGCTGAGTATTGTGTGTGGCCTCCACGTGCCTGTATGACCTCCCTACAATGCCTGGGTATGCTCCTGATGAGGCTGAGTATTGTGTGTGGCCTCCACGTGCCTGTATGACCTCCCTATAACGCCTGGGCATGCTCCTGATGAGGCTGAGTATTGTGTGTGGCCTCCACGTGCCTGTATGACCTCCCTACAACGCCTGGGCATGCTCCTGATGAGGCTGAGTATTGTGTGTGGCCTCCACGTGCCTATATGACCTCCCTACAACGCCTGGGCATGCTCCTGATGAGGCTGAGTATTGTGTGTGGCCTCCACGTGCCTGTATGGCCTCCCTACAACGCCTGGGCATGCTCCTGATGAGGCTGAGTATTGTGTGTGGCCTCCACGTGCCTGTATGACCTCCCTATAACGCCTGGGCACGCTCCTGATGAGGCTGAGTATTGTGTGTGGCCTCCACGTGCCTGTATGACCTCCCTACAATGCCTGGGTATGCTCCTGATGAGGCTGAGTATTGTTTGTGGCCTCCACGTGCCTGTATGACCTCCCTACAACGCCTGGGCATGCTCCTGATGAGGCTGAGTATTGTGTGTGGCCTCCACGTGCCTATATGACCTCCCTACAACGCCTGGGCATGCTCCTGATGAGGCTGAGTATTGTGTGTGGCCTCCACGTGCCTGTATGGCCTCCCTACAACGCCTGGGCATGCTCCTGATGAGGCTGAGTATTGTGTGTGGCCTCCACGTGCCTATATGACCTCCCTACAACGCCTGGGCATGCTCCTGATGAGGCTGAGTATTGTGTGTGGCCTCCACGTGCCTGTATGGCCTCCCTTCAACACCTGGGCATGCTCCTGATAAGGCTGAGTATTGTGTGTGGCCTCCACGTGCCTGTATGACCTCCCTACAACACCTGGGCATGCTCCTGATGAGGCTGAGTATTGTGTGTGGCCTCCACGTGTCTGTATGACCTCCCTACAACGCCTGGGCATGCTGCTGATGAGGCTGAGCATTGTGTGTGGCCTCCAGGTGCCTGTATGACCTCCCTACTACGCCTGGGCATGCTCCTGATGAGGCTGAGTATTGTGTGTGGCCTCCACGTGCCTGTATGACCTCCCTACAACGCCTGGGCATGCTCCTGATGAGGCAGAGTATTGTGTGTGGCCTCCACGTGCCTGTATGACCTCCCTACAACGCCTGGGCATGCTCCTGATGAGGCTGAGCATTGTGTGTGGCCTCCAGGTGCCTGTATGACCTCCCTACTACGCCTGGGCATGCTCCTGATGAGGCTGAGCATTGTGTGTGGCCTCCACGTGCCTGTATGACCTCTCTACAACGCCTGGGCACGCTCCTGATGAGGCTGAGTATTGTGTGTGGCCTCCACGTGCCTATATGACCTCCCTACAACGCCTGGGCATGCGCCTGATGAGGCTGAGTATTGTGTGTGGCCTCCACGTGCCTGTATGACCTCCCTACAATGCCTGGGCATGCGCCTGATGAGGCTGAGTATTGTGTGTGGCCTCCACGTGCCTATATGACCTCCCTACAACGCCTGGGCATGCTCCTGATGAGGCTGAGTATTGTGTGTGGCCTCCACGTGCCTGTATGACCTCCCTACAACGCCTGGGCATGCTCCTGATGAGGCTGAGTATTGTGTGTGGCCTCCACGTGCCTGTATGACCTCCCTATAACGCCTGGGCACGCTCCTGATGAGGCTGAGTATTGTGTGTGGCCTCCACGTGCCTGTATGACCTCCCTACAATGCCTGGGTATGCTCCTGATGAGGCTGAGTATTGTGTGTGGCCTCCACGTGCCTGTATGACCTCCCTACAACGCCTGGGCATGCTCCTGATGAGACTGAGTATTGTGTGTGGCCTCCACGTGCCTATATGACCTCCCTACAACGCCTGGGCATGCTCCTGATGAGGCTGAGTATTGTGTGTGGCCTCCACGTGCCTGTATGGCCTCCCTACAACGCCTGGGCATGCTCCTGATGAGGCTGAGTATTGTGTGTGGCCTCCACGTGCCTATATGACCTCCCTACAACGCCTGGGCATGCTCCTGATGAGGCTGAGTATTGTGTGTGGCCTCCACGTGCCTGTATGACCTCCCTACAACGCCTGGGCACGCTCCTGATGAGGCTGAGTATTGTGTGTGGCCTCCACGTGCCTATATGACCTCCCTACAACGCCTGGGCATGCGCCTGATGAGGCTGAGTATTGTGTGTGGCCTCCACGTGCCTGTATGACCTCCCTACAATGCCTGGGCATGCGCCTGATGAGGCTGAGTATTGTGTGTGGCCTCCACGTGCCTATATGACCTCCCTACAACGCCTGGGCATGCTCCTGATGAGGCTGAGTATTGTGTGTGGCCTCCACGTGCCTGTATGACCTCCCTACAACGCCTGGGCATGCTCCTGATGAGGCTGAGTATTGTGTGTGGCCTCCACGTGCCTGTATGACCTCCCTACAACGCCTGGGCATGCTCCTGATGAGGCTGAGTATTGTGTGTGGCCTCCACGTGCCTATATGACCTCCCTACAACGCCTGGGCACGCTCCTGATGAGGCTGAGTATTGTGTGTGGCCTCCACGTGCCTGTATGACCTCCCTACAACGCCTGGGCATGCTCCTGATGAGGCTGAGCATTGTGTGTGGCCTCCACGTGCCTGTATGACCTCCCTACAACGCCTGGGCACGCTCCTGATGAGGCTGAGTATTGTGTGTGGCCTCCACGTGCCTGTATGACCTCCCTACAATGCCTGGGCATGCGCCTGATGAGGCTGAGTATTGTGTGTGGCCTCCACGTGCCTATATGACCTCCCTACAACGCCTGGGCATGCTCCTGATGAGGCTGAGTATTGTGTGTGGCCTCCACGTGCCTGTATGACCTCCCTACAACGCCTGGGCATGCTCCTGATGAGGCTGAGTATTGTGTGTGGCCTCCACGTGCCTGTATGACCTCCCTACAATGCCTGGGCATGCTCCTGATGAGGCTGAGTATTGTGTGTGGCCTCCACGTGCCTGTATGACCTCCCTACAACGCCTGGGCATGCTCCTGATGAGGCTGAGTATTGTGTGTGGCCTCCACGTGCCTGTATGACCTCCCTACAACGCCTGGGCATGCTCCTGATGAGGCTGAGTATTGTGTGTGGCCTCCACGTGCCTGTATGACCACCCTACAACGCCTGGGCATACTCCTGATGAGGCTGAGTATTGTGTGTGGCCTCCACGTGCCTGTATGACCTCCCTACAACGCCTGGGCATGCTCCTGATGAGGCTGAGTATTGTGTGTGGCCTCCACGTGCCTGTATGACCTCCCTACAACGCCTGGGCATGCTCCTGATGAGGCTGAGTATTGTGTGTGGCCTCCACGTGCCTGTATGACCTCCCTACAACGCCTGGGCATGCTCCTGATGAGGCTGAGTATTGTGTGTGGCCTCCACGTGCCTGTATGACCTCCCTACAACGCCTGGGCATGCTCCTGATGAGGCTGAGTATTGTGTGTGGCCTCCACGTGCCTGTATGACCACCCTACAACGCCTGGGCATGCTCCTGATGAGGCTGAGTATTGTGTGTGGCCTCCACGTGCCTGTATGACCACCCTACAACGCCTGGGCATACTCCTGATGAGGCTGAGTATTGTGTGTGGCCTCCACGTGCCTGTATGACCTCCCTACAACGCCTGGGCATGCTCCTGATGAGGCTGAGTATTGTGTGTGGCCTCCACGTGCCTGTATGACCTCCCTACAACGCCTGGGCATGCTCCTGATGAGGCTGAGTATTGTGTGTGGCCTCCACGTGCCTGTATGACCTCCCTACAACGCCTGGGCATGCTCCTGATGAGGCTGAGTATTGTGTGTGGCCTCCACGTGCCTGTATGACCTCCCTATAACGCCTGGGCACGCTCCTGATGAGGCTGAGTATTGTGTGTGGCCTCCACGTGCCTGTATGACCTCCCTACAATGCCTGGGTATGCTCCTGATGAGGCTGAGTATTGTGTGTGGCCTCCACGTGCCTGTATGACCTCCCTACAACGCCTGGGCATGCTCCTGATGAGGCTGAGTATTGTGTGTGGCCTCCACGTGCCTGTATGGCCTCCCTACAACGCCTGGGCATGCTCCTGATGAGGCTGAGTATTGTGTGTGGCCTCCACGTGCCTGTATGACCTCTCTACAACGCCTGGGCATGCTCCTGATGAGGCTGAGTATTATGTGTGGTCTCCACGTGCCTGTATGACCTCCCTACAACGCCTGGGCATGCTCCTGATGAGGCTGAGTATTGTGTGTGGCCTCCACGTGCCTATATGACCTCCCTACAACGCCTGGGCATGCTCCTGATGAGGCTGAGTATTGTGTGTGGCCTCCACGTGCCTGTATGGCCTCCCTACAACGCCTGGGCATGCTCCTGATGAGGCTGAGTATTGTGTGTGGCCTCCACGTGCCTATATGACCTCCCTACAACGCCTGGGCATGCTCCTGATGAGGCTGAGTATTGTGTGTGGCCTCCACGTGCCTGTATGGCCTCCCTTCAACACCTGGGCATGCTCCTGATAAGGCTGAGTATTGTGTGTGGCCTCCACGTGCCTGTATGACCTCCCTACAACACCTGGGCATGCTCCTGATGAGGCTGAGTATTGTGTGTGGCCTCCACGTGTCTGTATGACCTCCCTACAACGCCTGGGCATGCTGCTGATGAGGCTGAGCATTGTGTGTGGCCTCCAGGTGCCTGTATGACCTCCCTACTACGCCTGGGCATGCTCCTGATGAGGCTGAGTATTGTGTGTGGCCTCCACGTGCCTGTATGACCTCCCTACAACGCCTGGGCATGCTCCTGATGAGGCAGAGTATTGTGTGTGGCCTCCACGTGCCTGTATGACCTCCCTACAACGCCTGGGCATGCTCCTGATGAGGCTGAGCATTGTGTGTGGCCTCCAGGTGCCTGTATGACCTCCCTACTACGCCTGGGCATGCTCCTGATGAGGCTGAGCATTGTGTGTGGCCTCCACGTGCCTGTATGACCTCTCTACAACGCCTGGGCACGCTCCTGATGAGGCTGAGTATTGTGTGTGGCCTCCACGTGCCTATATGACCTCCCTACAACGCCTGGGCATGCGCCTGATGAGGCTGAGTATTGTGTGTGGCCTCCACGTGCCTGTATGACCTCCCTACAATGCCTGGGCATGCGCCTGATGAGGCTGAGTATTGTGTGTGGCCTCCACGTGCCTATATGACCTCCCTACAACGCCTGGGCATGCTCCTGATGAGGCTGAGTATTGTGTGTGGCCTCCACGTGCCTGTATGACCTCCCTACAACGCCTGGGCATGCTCCTGATGAGGCTGAGTATTGTGTGTGGCCTCCACGTGCCTGTATGACCTCCCTATAACGCCTGGGCACGCTCCTGATGAGGCTGAGTATTGTGTGTGGCCTCCACGTGCCTGTATGACCTCCCTACAACGCCTGGGCATGCTCCTGATGAGGCTGAGTATTGTGTGTGGCCTCCATGTGCCTGTATGACCTCCCTACAACGCCTGGGTATGCTCCTGATGAGGCTGAGTATTGTGTGTGGCCTCCACGTGCCTGTATGACCTCCCTACAACGCCTGGGCATGCAACTGATGAGGCTGAGTATTGTGTGTGGCCTCCACGTGCCTGTATGACCTCCCTACAACGCCTGGGCATGCTCCTGATGAGGCTGAGTATTGTGTGTGGCCTCCACGTGCCTGTATGACCTCCCTACAACGCCTGGGCATGCTCCTGATGAGGCTGAGTATTGTGTGTGGCCTCCACGTGCCTGTATGACCTCCCTACAACGCCTGGGCATGCTCCTGATGAGGCTGAGTATTGTGTGTGGCCTCCACGTGCCTGTATGACCTCCCTACAACGCCTGGGCATGCTCCTGATGAGGCTGAGTATTGTGTGTGGCCTCCACGTGCCTGTATGACCTCCCTACAACGCCTGGGCATGCTCCTGATGAGGCTGAGTATTGTGTGTGGCCTCCACGTGCCTGTATGACCTCCCTACAATGCCTGGGCATGCTCCTGATGAGGCTGAGTATTGTGTGTGGCCTCCACGTGCCTGTATGACCTCCCTATAACGCCTGGGCATGCTCCTGATGAGGCTGAGTATTGTGTGTGGCCTCCACGTGCCTGTATGACCTCCCTACAACGCCTGGGCATGCTCCTGATGAGGCTGAGTATTGTGTGTGGCCTCCACGTGCCTGTATGACCTCCCTATAACGCCTGGGCACGCTCCTGATGAGGCTGAGTATTGTGTGTGGCCTCCACGTGCCTGTATGACCTCCCTACAATGCCTGGGTATGCTCCTGATGAGGCTGAGTATTGTGTGTGGCCTCCACGTGCCTGTATGACCTCCCTATAACGCCTGGGCATGCTCCCGATGAGGCTGAGTATTGTGTGTGGCCTCCACGTGCCTGTATGACCTCCCTACAACGCCTGGGCATGCTCCTGATGAGGCTGAGTATTGTGTGTGGCCTCCACGTGCCTATATGACCTCCCTACAACGCCTGGGCATGCTCCTGATGAGGCTGAGTATTGTGTGTGGCCTCCACGTGCCTGTATGGCCTCCCTTCAACACCTGGGCATGCTCCTGATAAGGCTGAGTATTGTGTGTGGCCTCCACGTGCCTGTATGACCTCCCTACAACACCTGGGCATGCTCCTGATGAGGCTGAGTATTGTGTGTGGCCTCCACGTGTCTGTATGACCTCCCTACAACACCTGGGCATGCTCCTGATGAGGCTGAGTATTGTGTGTGGCCTCCACGTGTCTGTATGACCTCCCTACAACGCCTGGGCATGCTGCTGATGAGGCTGAGCATTGTGTGTGGCCTCCAGGTGCCTGTATGACCTCCCTACTACGCCTGGGCATGCTCCTGATGAGGCTGAGTATTGTGTGTGGCCTCCACGTGCCTGTATGACCTCCCTACAACGCCTGGGCATGCTCCTGATGAGGCAGAGTATTGTGTGTGGCCTCCACGTGCCTGTATGACCTCCCTACAACGCCTGGGCATGCTCCTGATGAGGCTGAGCATTGTGTGTGGCCTCCAGGTGCCTGTATGACCTCCCTACTACGCCTGGGCATGCTCCTGATGAGGCTGAGCATTGTGTGTGGCCTCCACGTGCCTGTATGACCTCTCTACAACGCCTGGGCACGCTCCTGATGAGGCTGAGTATTGTGTGTGGCCTCCACGTGCCTATATGACCTCCCTACAACGCCTGGGCATGCGCCTGATGAGGCTGAGTATTGTGTGTGGCCTCCACGTGCCTGTATGACCTCCCTACAATGCCTGGGCATGCGCCTGATGAGGCTGAGTATTGTGTGTGGCCTCCACGTGCCTATATGACCTCCCTACAACGCCTGGGCATGCTCCTGATGAGGCTGAGTATTGTGTGTGGCCTCCACGTGCCTGTATGACCTCCCTACAACGCCTGGGCATGCTCCTGATGAGGCTGAGTATTGTGTGTGGCCTCCACGTGCCTGTATGACCTCCCTATAACGCCTGGGCACGCTCCTGATGAGGCTGAGTATTGTGTGTGGCCTCCACGTGCCTGTATGACCTCCCTACAATGCCTGGGTATGCTCCTGATGAGGCTGAGTATTGTGTGTGGCCTCCACGTGCCTGTATGACCTCCCTACAACGCCTGGGCATGCTCCTGATGAGACTGAGTATTGTGTGTGGCCTCCACGTGCCTATATGACCTCCCTACAACGCCTGGGCATGCTCCTGATGAGGCTGAGTATTGTGTGTGGCCTCCACGTGCCTGTATGGCCTCCCTACAACGCCTGGGCATGCTCCTGATGAGGCTGAGTATTGTGTGTGGCCTCCACGTGCCTATATGACCTCCCTACAACGCCTGGGCATGCTCCTGATGAGGCTGAGTATTGTGTGTGGCCTCCACGTGTCTGTATGACCTCCCTACAACGCCTGGGCATGCTCCTGATGAGGCTGAGTATTGTGTGTGGCCTCCACGTGCCTGTATGACCTCCCTACAACGCCTGGGCACGCTCCTGATGAGGCTGAGTATTGTGTGTGGCCTCCACGTGCCTATATGACCTCCCTACAACGCCTGGGCATGCGCCTGATGAGGCTGAGTATTGTGTGTGGCCTCCACGTGCCTGTATGACCTCCCTACAATGCCTGGGCATGCGCCTGATGAGGCTGAGTATTGTGTGTGGCCTCCACGTGCCTATATGACCTCCCTACAACGCCTGGGCATGCTCCTGATGAGGCTGAGTATTGTGTGTGGCCTCCACATGCCTGTATGACCTCCCTACAACGCCTGGGCATGCTCCTGATGAGGCTGAGTATTGTGTGTGGCCTCCACGTGCCTGTATGACCTCCCTACAACGCCTGGGCATGCTCCTGATGAGGCTGAGTATTGTGTGTGGCCTCCACGTGCCTATATGACCTCCCTACAACGCCTGGGCACGCTCCTGATGAGGCTGAGTATTGTGTGTGGCCTCCACGTGCCTGTATGACCTCCCTACAACGCCTGGGCATGCTCCTGATGAGGCTGAGCATTGTGTGTGGCCTCCACGTGCCTGTATGACCTCCCTACAACGCCTGGGCACGCTCCTGATGAGGCTGAGTATTGTGTGTGGCCTCCACGTGCCTGTATGACCTCCCTACAATGCCTGGGCATGCGCCTGATGAGGCTGAGTATTGTGTGTGGCCTCCACGTGCCTATATGACCTCCCTACAACGCCTGGGCATGCTCCTGATGAGGCTGAGTATTGTGTGTGGCCTCCACGTGCCTGTATGACCTCCCTACAACGCCTGGGCATGCTCCTGATGAGGCTGAGTATTGTGTGTGGCCTCCACGTGCCTGTATGACCTCCCTACAACGCCTGGGCATGCTCCTGATGAGGCTGAGTATTGTGTGTGGCCTCCACGTGCCTGTATGACCTCCCTACAACGCCTGGGCATGCTCCTGATGAGGCTGAGTATTGTGTGTGGCCTCCACGTGCCTGTATGACCTCCCTACAACGCCTGGGCATGCTCCTGATGAGGCTGAGTATTGTGTGTGGCCTCCACGTGCCTGTATGACCACCCTACAACGCCTGGGCATACTCCTGATGAGGCTGAGTATTGTGTGTGGCCTCCACGTGCCTGTATGACCTCCCTACAACGCCTGGGCATGCTCCTGATGAGGCTGAGTATTGTGTGTGGCCTCCACGTGCCTGTATGACCTCCCTACAACGCCTGGGCATGCTCCTGATGAGGCTGAGTATTGTGTGTGGCCTCCACGTGCCTGTATGACCTCCCTACAACGCCTGGGCATGCTCCTGATGAGGCTGAGTATTGTGTGTGGCCTCCACGTGCCTGTATGACCTCCCTACAACGCCTGGGCATGCTCCTGATGAGGCTGAGTATTGTGTGTGGCCTCCACGTGCCTGTATGACCACCCTACAACGCCTGGGCATGCTCCTGATGAGGCTGAGTATTGTGTGTGGCCTCCACGTGCCTGTATGACCACCCTACAACGCCTGGGCATACTCCTGATGAGGCTGAGTATTGTGTGTGGCCTCCACGTGCCTGTATGACCTCCCTACAACGCCTGGGCATGCTCCTGATGAGGCTGAGTATTGTGTGTGGCCTCCACGTGCCTGTATGACCTCCCTACAACGCCTGGGCATGCTCCTGATGAGGCTGAGTATTGTGTGTGGCCTCCACGTGCCTGTATGACCTCCCTACAACGCCTGGGCATGCTCCTGATGAGACTCAGTATTGTGTGTGGCCTCCACGTGCCTGTATGACCTCTCTACAACGCCTGGGTATGCTCCTGATGAGGCTGAGTATTGTGTGTGGCCTCCACGTGCCTGTATGACCTCCCTACAACGCCTGGGCATGCTCCTGATGAGGCTGAGTATTGTGTGTGGCCTCCACGTGCCTGTATGACCTCCCTACAACGCCTGGGTATGCTCCTGATGAGGCTGAGTATTGTGTGTGGCCTCCACTTGCCTGTATGACCTCTCTACAACGCCTGGGCATGCTCCTGATGAGGCTGAGCATTGTGTGTGGCCTCCTCGTGCCTGTATGACCTCCCTACAACGCCTGGGCACGCTCCTGATGAGGCTGAGTATTGTGTGTTGCCTCCACGTGCCTGTATGACCTCCCTACAACGCCTGGGCACGCTCCTGATGAGGCTGAGCATTGTGTGTGGCCTCCACGTGCCTGTATGACCTCCCTACAACGCCTGGGCATGCTCCAGATGAGGCTGAGTATTGTGTGTGGCCTCCACGTGCCTGTATGACCTCCCTACCACGCCTGGGCATGCTCCTGATGAGGCTGAGTATTGTGTGTGGCCTCCACGTGCCTGTATGACCTCCCTACAACGCCTGGGCACGCTCCTGATGAGGCTGAGCATTGTGTGTGGCCTCCACGTGCCTGTATGACCTCCCTACAACGCCTGGGCATGCTCCTGATGAGGCTGAGTATTGTGTGTGGCCTCCACGTGTCTGTATGACCTCCCTACAACGCCTGGGCATGCTCCTGATGAGGATGAATATTGTGTGTGGCCTCCACGTGCCTGTATGACCTCCCTACAACACCTGGGCATGCTCCTGATGAGGCTGAGTATTGTGTGTGGCCTCCACGTGCCTGTATGACCTCCCTACAACGCCTGGGCATGCTCCTGATGAGGCTGAGTATTGTGTGTGGCCTCCACGTGCCTGTATGACCTCTTTACAACGCCTGGGCATGCTCCTGATGAGGCTGAGTATTGTGTGTGGCCTCCACGTGCCTGTATGACCTCCCTACAACACCTGGGCATGCAACTGATGAGGCTGAGTATTGTGTGTGGCCTCCACGTGCCTGTATGACCTCCCTACAATGCCTGGGCATGCTCCTGATGAGGCTGAGTATTGTGTGTGGCCTCCACGTGCCTGTATGACCTCCCTACAACGCCTGGGCATGCTCCTGATGAGGCTGAGTATTGTGTGTGGCCTCCACGTGCCTGTATGACCTCCCTACAACACCTGGGCATGCAACTGATGAGGCTGAGTATTGTGTGTGGCCTCCACGTGCCTGTATGACCTCCCTACAATGCCTGGGCATGCTCCTGCTGATGCTGAGTATTGTGTGTGGCCTCCACGTGCCTGTATGACCTCCCTACAACGCCTGGGCATGCTCCTGATGAGGCTGAGTATTGTGTGTGGCCTCCACGTGCCTGTATGACCTCCCTACAACGCCTGGGCATGCTCCTGATGAGGCTGAGCATTGTGTGTGGCCTCCACGTGCCTGTATGACCTCCCTACAACGCCTGGGCATGCTCCTGATGAGGCTGAGTATTGTGTGTGGCCTCCACGTGCCTGTATGACCTCCCTACAACGCCTGGGCATGCTCCTGATGAGGCTGAGTATTGTGTGTGGCCTCCACGTGCCTGTATGACCTCCCTACAACGCCTGGGCATGCTCCTGATGAGGCTGAGTATTGTGTGTGGCCTCCACGTGCCTGTATGACCTCCCTACAACGCCTGGGCATGCTCCTGATGAGGCTGAGTATTGTGTGTGGCCTCCACGTGCCTGTATGACCTCCCTACAACGCCTGGTCATGCTCCTGATGAGGCTGAGTATTGTGTGTGGCCTCCACGTTCCTGTATGACCTCCCTACAACACCTGGGCATGCAACTGATGAGGCTGAGTATTGTGTGTGGCCTCCACGTGCCTGTATGACCTCCCTACAATGCCTGGGCATGCTCCTGATGAGGCTGAGTATTGTGTGTGGCCTCCACGTGCCTGTATGACCTCCCTACAACGCCTGGGCATGCTCCTGATGAGGCTGAGTATTGTGTGTGGCCTCCACGTGCCTGTATGACCTCCCTACAACACCTGGGCATGCAACTGATGAGGCTGAGTATTGTGTGTGGCCTCCACGTGCCTGTATGACCTCCCTACAATGCCTGGGCATGCTCCTGATGAGGCTGAGTATTGTGTGTGGCCTCCACGTGCCTGTATGACCTCCCTACAACGCCTGGGCATGCTCCTGATGAGGCTGAGTATTGTGTGTGGCCTCCACGTGCCTGTATGACCTCCCTACAACGCCTGGGCATGCTCCTGATGAGGCTGAGTATTGTGTGTGGCCTCCACGTGCCTGTATGACCTCCCTACAACGCCTGGTCATGCTCCTGATGAGGCTGAGTATTGTGTGTGGCCTCCACGTTCCTGTATGACCTCCCTACAACGCCTGGGCATGCTCCTGATGAGGCTGAGTATTGTGTGTGGCCTCCACGTGCCTGTATGACCTCCCTACAACGCCTGGTCATGCTCCTGATGAGGCTGAGTATTGTGTGTGGCCTCCACGTGCCTGTATGACCTCCCTATAACGCCTGGGCATGCTCCTGATGAGGCTGAGTATTGTGTGTGGCCTCCACGTGCCTGTATGACCTCCCTACAACGCCTGGGTATGCTCCTGATGAGGCTGAGTATTGTGTGTGGCCTCCACGTGCCTGTATGACCTCCCTACAACGCCTGGGCATGCTCCTGATGAGGTTGAGTAGTGTGTGTGGCCTCCACGTGCCTGTATGACCTCCCTACAACGCCTGGGCATGCTCCTGATGAGGTTGTCGTGTGTGTGGCCTCCACGTGCCTGTATGACCTCCCTACAATGCCTGGGCATGCTCCTGATGAGGCTGAGTATTGTGTGTGGCCTCCACGTGCCTGTATGACCTCCCTACAATGCCTGGGCATGCTCCTGATGAGGCTGAGTATTGTGTGTGGCCTCCACGTGCCTGTATGACCTCCCTATAACGCCTGGGCATGCTCCTGATGAGGCTGAGTATTGTGTGTGGCCTCCACGTGCCTGTATGACCTCCCTACAATGCCTGGGCATGCTCCTGATGAGGCTGAGTATGTGTGTGGCCTCCACGTGCCTGTATGACCTGCCTACAATGCCTGGGCATGCTCCTGATGAGGCTGAGTATGTGTGTGGCCTCCACGTGCCTGTATGACCTCCCTACAACACCTGGGCATGCAACTGATGAGGCTGAGTATTGTGTGTGGCCTCCACGTGCCTGTATGACCTCCCTACAACGCCTGGGCATGCTCCTGATGAGGCTGAGTATTGTGTGTGGCCTCCACGTGCCTGTGTGACCTTCCTACAACGCCTGGGCATGCTCCTGATGAGGCTGAGTATTGTGTGTGGCCTCCACGTGCCTGTATGACCTCCCTACAACGCCTGGGCATGCTCCTGATGAGGCTGAGTATTGTGTGTGGCCTCCACGTGCCTGTATGACCTCCCTACAACGCCTGGGCATGCTCCTGATGAGGCTGAGTATTGTGTGTGGCCTCCACGTGCCTGTATGACCTCCCTACAACGCCTGGGCATGCTCCTGATGAGGCTAGTATTGTGTGTGGCCTCCACGTGCCTGTATGGGCTCCCTTCAACGCCTGGGCATGTTCCTGATGAGGCCGAGTATTGTGTGTGGCCTCCACGTGCCTGTATGACCTCCCTACAACGCCTGGGCATGCTCCTGATGAGGCTGAGTATTGTGTGTGGCCTCCACGTGCCTGTATGACCTCCCTACAACGCCTGGGCATGCTCCTGATGAGGCTGAGTATTGTGTGTGGCCTCCACGTGCCTGTATGGGCTCCCTTCAACGCCTGGGCATGTTCCTGATGAGGCCGAGTATTGTGTGTGGCCTCCACGTGCCTGTATGACCTCCCTACAACGCCTGGGCATGCTCCTGATGAGGCCGAGTATTGTGTGTGGCCTCCACGTGCCTGTATGACCTCCCTACAACGCCTGGGCATGCTCCTGATGAGGCTAAGTATTGTGTGTGGCCTCCACGTGCCTGTATGACCTCCCTACAACACCTGGGCATGCAACTGATGAGGCTAAGTATTGTGTGTGGCCTCCACGTGCCTGTATGACCTCCCTACAACACCTGGGCATGCAACTGATGAGGCTGAGTATTGTGTGTGGCCTCCACGTGCCTGTATGACCTCTTTACAACGCCTGGGCATGCTCCTGATGAGGCTGAGTATTGTGTGTGGCCTCCACGTGCCTGTATGACCTCCCTACAACACCTGGGCATGCAACTGATGAGGCTGAGTATTGTGTGTGGCCTCCACGTGCCTGTATGACCTCCCTACAATGCCTGGGCATGCTCCTGATGAGGCTGAGTATTGTGTGTGGCCTCCACGTGCCTGTATGACCTCCCTACAACGCCTGGGCATGCTCCTGATGAGGCTGAGTATTGTGTGTGGCCTCCACGTGCCTGTATGACCTCCCTACAACACCTGGGCATGCAACTGATGAGGCTGAGTATTGTGTGTGGCCTCCACGTGCCTGTATGACCTCCCTACAATGCCTGGGCATGCTCCTGATGAGGCTGAGTATTGTGTGTGGCCTCCACGTGCCTGTATGACCTCCCTACAACGCCTGGGCATGCTCCTGATGAGGCTGAGTATTGTGTGTGGCCTCCACGTGCCTGTATGACCTCCCTACAACGCCTGGGCATGCTCCTGATGAGGCTGAGTATTGTGTGTGGCCTCCACGTGCCTGTATGACCTCCCTACAACGCCTGGGCATGCTCCTGATGAGGCTGAGCATTGTGTGTGGCCTCCACGTGCCTGTATGACCTCCCTACAACGCCTGGGCATGCTCCTGATGAGGCTGAGTATTGTGTGTGGCCTCCACGTGCCTGTATGACCTCCCTACAACGCCTGGGCATGCTCCTGATGAGGCTGAGTATTGTGTGTGGCCTCCACGTGCCTGTATGACCTCCCTACAACGCCTGGGCATGCTCCTGATGAGGCTGAGTATTGTGTGTGGCCTCCACGTGCCTGTATGACCTCCCTACAACGCCTGGGCATGCTCCTGATGAGGCTGAGTATTGTGTGTGGCCTCCACGTGCCTGTATGACCTCCCTACAACGCCTGGTCATGCTCCTGATGAGGCTGAGTATTGTGTGTGGCCTCCACGTTCCTGTATGACCTCCCTACAACGCCTGGGCATGCTCCTGATGAGGCTGAGTATTGTGTGTGGCCTCCACGTGCCTGTATGACCTCCCTACAACGCCTGGTCATGCTCCTGATGAGGCTGAGTATTGTGTGTGGCCTCCACGTGCCTGTATGACCTCCCTACAACGCCTGGGCATGCTCCTGATGAGGCTGAGTATTGTGTGTGGCCTCCACGTGCCTGTATGACCTCCCTACAACACCTGGGCATGCTCCTGATGAGGCTGAGTATTGTGTGTGGCCTCCACGTGCCTGTATGACCTCCCTACAACGCCTGGGCATGCTCCTGATGAGGCTGAGTATTGTGTGTGGCCTCCACGTGCCTGTATGACCTCTTTACAACGCCTGGGCATGCTCTTGATGAGGCTGAGTATTGTGTGTGGCCTCCACGTGCCTGTATGACCTCCCTACAACACCTGGGCATGCAACTGATGAGGCTGAGTATTGTGTGTGGCCTCCACGTGCCTGTATGACCTCCCTACAATGCCTGGGCATGCTCCTGATGAGGCTGAGTATTGTGTGTGGCCTCCACGTGCCTGTATGACCTCCCTACAACGCCTGGGCATGCTCCTGATGAGGCTGAGTATTGTGTGTGGCCTCCACGTGCCTGTATGACCTCCCTACAACACCTGGGCATGCAACTGATGAGGCTGAGTATTGTGTGTGGCCTCCACGTGCCTGTATGACCTCCCTACAACGCCTGGGCATGCTCCTGATGAGGCTGAGTATTGTGTGTGGCCTCCACGTGCCTGTATGACCTCCCTACAACGCCTGGGCATGCTCCTGATGAGGCTGAGTATTGTGTGTGGCCTCCACGTGCCTGTATGACCTCCCTACAACGCCTGGGCATGCTCCTGATGAGGCTGAGTATTGTGTGTGGCCTCCACGTGCCTGTATGACCTCCCTACAACGCCTGGGCATGCTCCTGATGAGGCTGAGTATTGTGTGTGGCCTCCACGTGCCTGTATGACCTCCCTACAACGCCTGGGCATGCTCCTGATGAGGCTGAGTATTGTGTGTGGCCTCCACGTGCCTGTATGACCTCCCTACAACGCCTGGTCATGCTCCTGATGAGGCTGAGTATTGTGTGTGGCCTCCACGTTCCTGTATGACCTCCCTACAACGCCTGGGCATGCTCCTGATGAGGCTGAGTATTGTGTGTGGCCTCCACGTGCCTGTATGACCTCCCTACAACGCCTGGTCATGCTCCTGATGAGGCTGAGTATTGTGTGTGGCCTCCACGTGCCTGTATGACCTCCCTATAACGCCTGGGCATGCTCCTGATGAGGCTGAGTATTGTGTGTGGCCTCCACGTGCCTGTATGACCTCCCTACAACGCCTGGGTATGCTCCTGATGAGGCTGAGTATTGTGTGTGGCCTCCACGTGCCTGTATGACCTCCCTACAACGCCTGGGCATGCTCCTGATGAGGTTGAGTAGTGTGTGTGGCCTCCACGTGCCTGTATGACCTCCCTACAACGCCTGGGCATGCTCCTGATGAGGTTGAGTAGTGTGTGTGGCCTCCACGTGCCTGTATGACCTCCCTACAACGCCTGGGCATGCTCCTGATGAGGTTGTCGTGTGTGTGGCCTCCACGTGCCTGTATGACCTCCCTACAATGCCTGGGCATGCTCCTGATGAGGCTGAGTATTGTGTGTGGCCTCCACGTGCCTGTATGACCTCCCTACAATGCCTGGGCATGCTCCTGATGAGGCTGAGTATTGTGTGTGGCCTCCACGTGCCTGTATGACCTCCCTATAACGCCTGGGCATGCTCCTGATGAGGCTGAGTATTGTGTGTGGCCTCCACGTGCCTGTATGACCTCCCTACAATGCCTGGGCATGCTCCTGATGAGGCTGAGTATGTGTGTGGCCTCCACGTGCCTGTATGACCTGCCTACAATGCCTGGGCATGCTCCTGATGAGGCTGAGTATGTGTGTGGCCTCCACGTGTCTGTATGACCTCCCTACAACGCCTGGGCATGCTCCTGATGAGGCTGAGTATGTGTGTGGCCTCCACGTGCCTGTATGACCTCCCTACAACACCTGGGCATGCAACTGATGAGGCTGAGTATTGTGTGTGGCCTCCACGTGCCTGTATGACCTCCCTACAACGCCTGGGCATGCTCCTGATGAGGCTGAGTATTGTGTGTGGCCTCCACGTGCCTGTGTGACCTTCCTACAACGCCTGGGCATGCTCCTGATGAGGCTGAGTATTGTGTGTGGCCTCCACGTGCCTGTATGACCTCCCTACAACGCCTGGGCATGCTCCTGATGAGGCTGAGTATTGTGTGTGGCCTCCACGTGCCTGTATGGGCTCCCTTCAACGCCTGGGCATGTTCCTGATGAGGCCGAGTATTGTGTGTGGCCTCCACGTGCCTGTATGACCTCCCTACAACGCCTGGGCATGCTCCTGATGAGGCCGAGTATTGTGTGTGGCCTCCACGTGCCTGTATGACCTCCCTACAACGCCTGGGCATGCTCCTGATGAGGCTAAGTATTGTGTGTGGCCTCCACGTGCCTGTATGACCTCCCTACAACGCCTGGGCATGCTCCTGATGAGGCTAAGTATTGTGTGTGGCCTCCACGTGCCTGTATGACCTCCCTACAACGCCTGGGCATGCTCCTGATGAGGCTGAGTATTGTGTGTGGCCTCCACGTGCCTGTATGACCTCCCTACAACGCCTGGGCATGCTCCTGATGAGGCTAAGTATTGTGTGTGGCCTCCACGTGCCTGTATGACCTCCCTACAACGCCTGGGCATGCTCCTGATGAGGCTAAGTATTGTGTGTGGCCTCCACGTGCCTGTATGACCTCCCTACAACGTCTGGGCATGCTCCTGATGAGGCTGAGTATTGTGTGTTGCCTCCACGTGCCTGTATGACCTCCCTACAACGTCTGGGCATGCTCCTGATGAGGCTGAGTATTGTGTGTTGCCTCCACGTGCCTGTATGACCTCCCTACAACGCCTGGGCATGCTCCTGATGAGGCTAAGTATTGTGTGTGGCCTCCACGTGCCTGTATGACCTCCCTACAACGCCTGGGCATGCTCCTGATGAGGCTGAGTATTGTGTGTTGCCTCCACGTGCCTGTATGACCTCCCTACAACGCCTGGGCATGCTCCTGATGAGGCTGAGTATTGTGTGTGGCCTCCACGTGCCTGTATGACCTCCCTACAACACCTGGGCATGCAACTGATGAGGCTGAGTATTGTGTGTGGCCTCCACGTGCCTGTATGACCTCCCTACAACGCCTGGGCATGCTCCTGATGAGGCTCAGTATTGTGTGTGGCCTCCACGTGCCTGTATGACCTCCCTACAATGCCTGGGCATGCGCCTGATGAGGCTGAGTATTGTGTGTGGCCTCCACGTGCCTGTATAACCTCCCTACAACGCCTGGGCATGCTCCTGATGAGGCTGAGTATTGTGTGTGGCCTCCACGTGCCTGTATGACCTCCCTACAACGCCTGGGCATGCTCCTGATGAGGCTGAGTATTGTGTGTGGCCTCCACTTGCCTGTATGACCTCCCTACAACGCCTGGGCATGCTCCTGATGAGGTTGCGGATGGTCTCCTGTGGGATCTCCTCCCAGACCTGGACTAAAGCATCCGCCAACTCCTGGACAGTCTGTGGTGCAACGTGACGTTGGTGGATGGAGCGAGACATGATGTCCCTGATGTGCTCAATCGGATTCAGGTCTGGGTAACGGGCGGCCAGTCCATAGCTTCAATGCCTTCATCTTGCAGGAACTGCTGACACACTCCAGCCACATGAGGTCTGGCGTTGTCCTGCATTAGGAGGAATCCAGGGCCAACCGCACCAGCATATGGTCTCACAAGGGGTCTGAGGATCTCATCTCGGTACCTAATGGCAGTCAGGCTACCTCTGGCGAGCACATGGAGGGCAGTGCGGTTCTCCAAATAAATGCCACCCTACACCATTACTGACCCACTGCCAAACCGGTCATGCTTTAGGATGTTGCAGGCAGCAGATCGCTCTCCACGGCGTCTCCAGACTCTGTCACTTCTGTCACATGTGCTCATTGTGAACCTGCTTTCATCTGTGAAGAGCACAGGGCGCCAGTGGCCACTTTGCCAATCCTGGTGTTCTGTGGCAAAATGCCAAGCGTCCTGCACAGTGATGGGTTGTTAGCACAACCTCCATCTGTGGACGTCTGGCCCTCATACCACCCTCATGGAGTCGGTTTCTAACCGTTTGTGCAGACACATGCACATTTGTGGCTGCTGGAGGTCATTTTGCAGGGCTCTGGCAGTGCTCCTCCTGTTCCTCCTTGCACAAAGGCGGAGGTAGCGGTTCTGCTGCTGGGTTGTTGCCCTCCTACGGCCCCCTCCACGTCTCCTGGTGTACTGGCCTGTCTCCTGGTAGCGCCTCCAGCCTCTGGACACTACGCTGACAAACACAGCAAACCTTCTTGCCACAGCTCGCATTGATGTGCCATCCTGGATGAGCTGCACTACCTGAGCAACTTCTGTGGGTTGTAGAGTCCGTCTCATGCTACCACAAGTGTGAAAGCACAACCAACATTCAAAAGTGACCAGAACATCAGCCATAAAGCATTGGTACTGAGATGTGGTCTGCGGTCCTCACCTACTGAACCACTCCTTTATTGAGGGTGTCTTGATAATTGCCAATAATTTCCATCTATTGTCTATTCCATTTGCACAGCAGCAGGTGAAATTGATTGTCAATCAGTGTTGCTTCCTAAGTGGACAGTTTGATTTCACAGAAGTTTCATTTACTTGGAGTTATATTCTGTTGTTTCAGTGTTCCCTTTATTTTTTTGAGCAGTGTGTGTATATATATAATGTGTGTGTGTGTGTGTGTGTGTATATATATATATATAATGTGTGTGTATATGTATGGGGCACTCCACCCTGTCAGGTTGTATATACTATGTGAGGTGAGGCGGTATACAGTCATGGCCGATAGTGTTGACCCCCTTGAAATTGTTCCAGAAAATGCAGTATTTCACCCAGAATATTATTACAATTACACGCTTTATTATACACGGGTTTATTTCCTTTGTTTTGGAACAAAACAAAAAACAGAAAAAAAGACAAATTGGAGATAATTTCACACAAAACCCCAAAAATGTTCCGGACACAATTGTTTCCCCCCCTTATTATTTGGTTGCGCCCTTTGGAATAAATCCCTGCGATCAGTGGCTTCCTATAACCATCAGCTTCTTGCTCCTCAGCCGGGATCTTGGACTCTTCTTGCAATCTGCTCCAGGTCTCATACGTGAAGACGTCTTCTCCCCACAGTAATTGTAAGATCTCTCCACAGGGGATCAATGGGGTTTAGATCCAGACTCATTGCTGCCTCTTCACATCTCTCCAGCTCTTTGTTTTCATCCCTTTCTGGGGGCTTCCTGAATTATGTTTGGGGTCATTGTCCTACTGGAACATTGTCACCAACTGCACCTTTAGCCCTATCCCACCTCTACCTTCCCTTATTCTCCCTTCTTTTGAAGTCCACTCTGGCCGCATCTACTCTCCCTCCGACCTCCAAGTGGCCGTCATATACCGACCCCCGGGCCCGATCACTGCCTTTATTGACCAATTCTCCACCTGGCTTCTTTACTTTCTCTCTGCTGACATTCCCACAATCATCATGGGCGATTTCAACATCCCCACTGACACCCACCAATCAGCAGCATCCAAACTACTGTCGCTTACTTCATTGGACTTACTCAGTGGTCCTCCTCAGCCACCCACACAGATGGACACACACTAGACCTCATCTTCACCCGACTCTGCTCCCCATCTAACCTCACAACCTCCCCCCTACCCCTATCTGAAGACCATCTACTCACGTTCTCATCCCTGTCCTTCCCACCTGTCACCCATGTCCAGCAACTAGCACACCTCCGCAGAAACCTTGCACATCTAGACCCCCACATACTCTCTGACTCTATTTTACCACTGATATCCATTCACTCCACGACACAGACAGCGCCACTGCTTTCTACAATGCCACTCTCGCATCAGCTATTGACTCTTGTGCATGGCAGAGCGCGACGAGTCAATAGGCAACCCTGGCACAACAACCTCACTAAACAGCTTTGACAAGCGTTCAGGGTTGCGGAGCGGCGTTGGAAGAAAACACATACCCAAGATGACTTCACTACATTCAAACAAGCAACGCTCGCATTCAAGTCAGCCCTCACCTCTGCTAAACAGGCCTACTTCACAACCCTCATATCTTCCCTATCCTACAACCCCGAACAGTTACTCCTCCGCCCTCCACTGCCCCCTCCGACCTTCCTCATCTTTGCTGAGGACTTTGCCACACACTTCAAAAATAAGTTTGACAAAACAAGGCAAGCCTTCATTGTCCGACCACCACAACCTCTTTTGTTTTCCAGACCATTGTCCTTCACCCATAACCTTCCTTCCCAACATCACGGAAGGAGACCTTACTCATCTCCTCTCCAAATCACACCTCACCACTTTTGCACTTGACCCCATCCCATCTCCTCCCCAACCTCATCCCCACACTCATCCCATCCCTAACCCATCTCTTCAACCTATCACTAACTTCTGGTACCTTCCCCACTGCCTTCAAACATGCCACATTCACTCCCATCCTCAAAAAACCATCCATCGACCCAACCACCTTGTCCAGCTATTGCCCCAGATCGCTGCTCCCATTTGCCTCCAAACTCCTTAAGTAACACGTTCACGCTGAACTTTCCTCTCACTTCTCATCTGACTCTCTCTTCTACAACTGACAATCCGGCTTCCGCCCCCACCATTCCACCGAAACTGCCCTTACCAAAATTACCAATGACTTACAGCCAAAGCTAACAGACAATTCTCTGTGCTCCTTCTTCTTGACCTGTCCTCTGCTTTCAACACAGTTGACCATTGCCTCCTACTACAGATCCTCTCTTCCTTTGGCGTCTAAAACCTTGCCCTATCCTGGATCTCCTCATACCTTTCTAGCTGCACATTTAGCATCTCCCACTCCCACACTACCTCCTCACTCCGCCCCCTATCTCTTGGGAGTCCCTCAAGGCTCTGTCCTAGGACCCCTACTCTTCTCAGTTTACACCCTTGGCCTGGGACAGCTCATAAAATCCCATGGCTTACAATACCATCTGTATTCTAATGACACCCAGATGTACCTTTGTGGCCCAGACGTCACCTCTCTGCTGTCCAGAATCCCAGCATGTCTATCAGCCATATCCTCCTTCTTCTCCTCCCGCTACCTCAAGCTCGGTGTGAACAAAACTGAACTCATCATCTTTCCCCCATCTCGCATATCTTCCCCACCTGATCTTTCTATCACAATAAATGACATCACACTTTCCCCTGTACCGGCAATCCGCTGCCTCGGAGTAACCCTTGACTATGCCCTGTCCTTCAAACCTCACATCCAAGCCCTCGCCACCTCCTGTTGCCTCCAGCTCAAAAATATTTCCAAAATCCGTCCATTCATCAACCCTCAATCTACTAAACTGCTTGTGCATGCCCTCATCATCTCCCGCCTTGACTACTGCAACATCCTCCGCTGTGGCCTACCTGCTAACACTCTCGCACCCCTCCAGTCCATCCTTAACTCTGCTGGGCGATTGGTTCATCTCTCTCCTCGCTACTCCTCTGCTACCCCCCTTTGCAAATCTCTTCACTGGCTCCCAATTGCCCAGCGTATCCAGTTCAAACTACTACCACTGACCTACAAAGCCAGCCATAACCTCTCTCCTCCATACATCTCTGAACTAATCTCCCGATATATTCCCTCACATAATCTCCGGTCCTCCCAACACCTCCTTCTCTCCTCCACACTTATTCGTTCCTCACCCAATCGCCTCCAAGATTTCTCCTGAATATCCCCCATCCCATGGAATTCTGTGCCTCAACATGTCCAATTATCCGCCACATTTGGATCTTTGAGACGGAACCTGAAAACCCATCTCTTCAAGAAAGCCTACCTTTTGCCATGATCCCGCTGCTTCCTCAATAACACCGGAGCTACTGCAACCCCCCCGACCTACTGTCTCTTTCCCCATTCCTGTAGAATGTAAGCCCGCAGGGGCAGGGTCCTCCTCCCTCTGTACCCGTCTATCATTGTTAGTTTTGTTTATTGTAAGTGATATCTGTATTTGGTATTTAACCCCTCCTTATGCATCAATGGCGCTATATAAATAAATAAGAATACTGGAAGACCCATGACCTAGGACACAAACCCAGCTTTCTGACACTGGGCCCTACATTGCCACCCAAAATCCTTTGGTAATTTTCAGATTTCATGATGCCTTGTGCCAGAGGCAGCAAAACAACCCCAAAGCATCTGTGAACCTCCACCATATTTGACTGTAGGTACTGTGTTCTTTTTTTTTTTGTAGACTTCATTCCGTTTTCAAATAGTAGAATGTCAGGCCCCCATTATAATTATATGGGGGACAAATGGTGGCATAGACCCCCTCTGATAATTTGTCTTGTGTAGTGGCCCCTTACCCCCTCTGCTCTGCTCTCTTTGTTCATACTCACCAGGGCAAAGGTCAGAGCCTAGGTCAATTGTGGCTTACAAGACTGTTTCAATCAGTTCCGGTCGCTTGTCTCCTCGATTTTGTTCTTGGCTCCTGATTGGTGGTTCCAAAACAATGTGTAAAGAATTGGCTAAAGGCAAGCTGTTCTGATCAGCCAGAAGTTGTCACAAGGGAAGATAGAGGACCAAGGAGAAGCCTGCAGAGAAGAGCTGCTCCAGAGCAATTTATCGTTGGCCGAAGAGGATGAAGTGATGGAGAGGAAGGAGGTCCGGCTTCAGAAGAAGGTGATCCAGGTGAGCAATCTCACCATGAAAACATGAAGGGGGGAAAGTAGGAGCGTATACTCGCCACTGCCAGCGCTGCGTGGTTGGAAGAAGAACCGCTCCAGGAAGAAGTCCCCGCCCAGCGTAAGATCAAAGGAAACATTGCGAGAACTCCGACATCAGCGAGCCAGAAGAGCCCAGCAGTGTCATCTAGACTCCGCAGACATAAAAGTGCGGTGGAGGCCCAGGGACGGACGTAGTGCTCCCGGTCTCCGGTTCATCCGGAGAGAGCGGGTAGAAGAGGCGCATCAGTAGCGATATGGGTCAGAATACCATTGGCTAAAGAAGATGAGGTTCTGGCCATGCACAGGAGAAGCAGTTATCCAGCCTTAAGGAGGACTGGCCGTTGGGAGTTACAGATCTAAGCTTTATATAAGGCCCGAATTGTTGACTTTAGATGAAATGTTCATTTCAGGTCCGCTAGTTATATGGATTATAGGCCATTCCTTCATTTTCCGGGCCCCAAATAGAGCAGCAAGGTGAAGTTACTCCGAGGAGGAATCCTTTGATTCCTCAGCAGTGAACGTTTTCTGGAGTGGTAAAAGGGGTCTGTGTTGGAATCGTCTCGGGAAAGCGTTAAAAACGTTACTCCAGTTATGGCCAACTCCAAATTTAGTAATGTTACATGGGGGCGAAATGATTTGGGGAAATCTAAGACCTTAGATTTGCTATGTGGGATGAAAAAATATATTGCCCTTTTTCAAATGTTTGTCCCCAAACATTTTGTATTTTCAGGAATTGTGCCAAGGCTGGCCTGGTCATCAGGGCGAAAACTGATTACTAGGGCTAGGGAAAGATTTCTACCTATACTGGCTGGTTTTTCATTCCTGTAATTAGATCTTTAAGGCTTTACACCGGGTTTCTGTCGCAGTGATGGAGGTCATTTGTCAGACATCGGGTTAGACCTTTTTAACCTTGGTTTGCAGAATTTAATAGAGAAGTGTCTGTGGTGTTTTTGGGGGGCCGAGCCTTGACATGTGGGATAATTGCCTGGCTTGTGCCAGGTGGATTTGGTAAATGGTGTGGTGATTCTTATATTTTTAAGGTTAGTTATTATATGTGAGTATAATTTTAAATAACTCACAATAAACCTAACGGCCTGTTTAATCCACAGATTAGTCTGTCCTTATTCTTTGAAGGTATCATTCTTACTATATAATTAGTGGGTCTTGTGCTGTCATGATGTGCATTACCAAAAAGCTCTATCGGCCTCATCTGTCCACAAGACGTTTTCCAGAAGGATTTTGACTTACTCACGTACATTTTGGCAAACTGCAGTCTAGCTTTTTTGTCTCTGTCAGCAGTGGGGTCCTCCGAGGTCTCCTGCCATAGCTTTTCATTCCATTCACATGTGGACGGGTAGTTCGCACTGACACTGATGTACCCTGAGCCTGAAGTACAGGTGCAATTTCTTCGGCACTTGTTTGGGGCTACTTATCCACTATCCGGACTATCCTGCATTGCATCCTTTCAGCAGTTTTTCTTCCGTTTAGGGAGATTATCTACAGAGCCATAGGGTGTAAACTTCTTGATTTATGTTGTGCACTGAGGACAAAAGAACATCAAGATCTCTGGAGATGGACTTAAAACCTTGAGATTGTTGAGAACCAAAATTGTTGAACAATATCAAGTCCTCAGACAGTTCTCTTCTCCTCTTTCTGTTCTCCATGCTTAGTGTGGCACACACAGTGCAAAGATTGAGGCAACTTCTCCCTCCCCTTTTTATCTGGTTTCAGGAGTGATTTTCATATTGCCTACACCTGTGAGTTTGAACGAGCATCACATGCTGGAAACTTGTCTACCTACAATTTTGGAAAGATGCCTACAATTTTTTCCTGCCCATTTTTGGGGCTTTGTGTTTCACAGGTGTGTCAGTTGTAATAGACAGTCACTCTGGATCTGGCTGTAGAAGGTCACTGCACTTGGCATTAGACGCCTTCATAACACCTCTGCCTTTAGGACCCAGCGGCGACCTCCCTCCTGCTTCTGATTTGACACACCCGTGCCTGCGAGTTAAAAACACTCCGTTTGCTCCAGGGAATCGCCGGTGATACTTCTATGTACAGGCTTGGAGCACTAGTAGTCAGCTAGCTGCTTCTCTGGTGCCCTTGGAGGACAGTTGGCGTTACTCCTCTGGTGTCTGCTCAAGCTAAGTTTATCCCCTTTGTCTACCTTGTTGTCTTTAGTTTTTAGGGTGGCTGACCAGTGCTCACCCCTCCCCCATCTATCTAGGACCAAGCTCTAGGGTCATGCAGGGTTTAGGGTCCTGCTCGGCGATAGCTGCAGAACCTATATAGGTCCGGTAGGGTAGGCAGGGTGTTATTAGATCTGCGTAGGGGTCTCCACTCCCCCTTCCCCTAGTGTTTGGGCTTCCTCCCCTCATCCCTTCGTGTTGCACTTAGTCTTTTCCACACCTTGTGTGAAATTCTATCCAATTTGCCTTTTTTTTCTGTTTTTTTTTTTTTTTCTGTTATTCCAATACCCACAAATGAAAAAAACCTGTGTATAACAAAGCATGTTGCAATGATTTCCTGAGAGAGAATTCATTTTCTGGAACAAATTCAAGGGTGCCAACACTTTCGGCCATGACTGTATAACATGGGTACAGGGGCACTCCACCGAATCACTTTGTATTTAGTATGTGAGGTTTAGCTGTATATGACAAGGTTATGGGGCATCCGCACATTCACTGTAATTTGATGGAGGACTGATTTTTTTTTACTCTGACCTCTCAGATCCCACAATGCTGACGGATATGATGAAGGGGAATGTGACTAATGTGCTGCCCATGATCCTCATCGGAGGATGGATCAATATGACCTTCTCTGGATTTGTGACAAGTGAGTGATGAAGAAGGAAGAGCAGGAGGAGGATGAATTGGAGGATGAAGGGGACGAGAAGTAGGCGGTGGATGAGCAGAAGTATGAGGATTGAGGAGTATGATGAGGAAGAGATCAATGGGGAGGAAGAGGAGGATGGGGAAGATGATCATTGAGGAGGATGAGTTCTGGATGAGGAGGAGCAGGAGGATGATGGGGGGGAGCAGGAAGTGGAGAAGGAGGATACCGACGAGGAGGAGTATGAAGTGGAGACTGAGAATGGCGTAGGATGAAGTGAAGGAGGATGGCAACGAGGCGTAGGACGAAGTGAAGAAGGAGGATGGGGATGAGCAGTAGGAAGTGGAGGATGAGGTGGAGGAGGAGGAGAATGGGGATGAGGATCTATAGCAGGAGGGTGATGTGGAAGAGGATGATCGTTGGGGAGGAGCGTAAAGAGGAGGAGGAGTGATAAGGAGGGGGAGGAGGATGAATGTGACTAGTAGGATGATGAAGAGTAGAATGAGGAGTAGGATGGGGTTGATGAATAGAAAGCGCAGAGGGATGGAGGATGAAGTGGAGGAGTAGGGACTGGAGGATAGGGGTGGAGGATGATGGGGAGGAGGATAAGGAAGGAAGGATGATAATTGGAGAGGTGGAGCAAGAAGATGAGGATGATGAGGCATAGGAGAAAGTGGGGGAGAAGGATGAAGGCGACGTGGAGGAAGATGAGGATGCAGGATGGCGATGTGGAGGAGGAAGATGAAGTGGAGAAGGAGGATGGTGACGAGGTAGAGGATGACAAAGTGGTGGAAGATGGCAACATGGGGGAGGATGGTGACGAGTAGAATGAGATCCTCTTCTAATTGTCTCATTCTCTGGTTGTTTTAGCTAAAGTCCCCTTCCCCCTCACCCTGCGCTTCAAGCCCATGTTACAGCAGGGGATCGAGCTGCTGTCACTGGACGCCTCCTGGTAAGAAACGCAGACTGTCCGGAGGTGCTCTGTTATTACATGGCTCAGCACCATCGCTGTGTTTCTACAGTCACCATGACCCGAGCGCCACATATGACACCACTCCTATCCACAACTCTCAGCACTTGCTACATAAAGAAGTCAATGTATTTCCTAAATATGGAAAATGCTAAAAACGTCCAACATGGTAGGAGGGAGCGACGTTGCCGGAGAGAAGACATCCGAGCACCGAGGGGGGGACAGACCTAGTGCAGATAGAAGAACACCATTGTAGAAGCAGAAAGCTGCGGAAAGGGACAATAAGAGCACAGAATTGTATCTGCATCATGGATGACACAGACCACGGCACAGCGGTGTGTGTGACGGCACCACATGTACAGGGAGATGTGTGACGACACCACATGTGCACGGAGATGTGTGACAGCACCACATGTACAGGGAGATGTGTGACGACACCACATGTACAGGGAGATGTGTGACGACACCACGTGTACAGGGAGATGTGTGACGACACCACGTGTACAGGGAGATGTGTGACGACACCACGTGTACAGGGAGATGTGTGACGACACCACGTGTACAGGGAGATGTGTGACGACACCACATGTACAGGGAGATGTGTGACGACACCACGTGTACAGGGAGATGTGTGACGACACCACATGTACAGGGAGATGTGTGACGGCACCACGTGTACAGGGAGATGTGTGACGGCACCACGTGTAGAGGGAGATGTGTGACGGCACCACGTGTACAGGGAGATGTGTGACGACACCACGTGTACAGGGAGATGTGTGACGACACCACGTGTAGAGGGAGATGTGTGACGGCACCACGTGTACAGGGAGATGTGTGACGACACCACGTGTACAGGGAGATGTGTGACGACACCACGTGTACAGGGAGATGTGTGACGACACCACGTGTAGAGGGAGATGTGTGACGACACCACGTGTAGAGGGAGATGTGTGACGACACCACGTGTAGAGGGAGATGTGTGACGACACCACGTGTAGAGGGAGATGTGTGACGGCACCACGTGTAGAGGGAGATGTGTGACGGCACCACGTGTAGAGGGAGATGTGTGACGACACCACGTGTAGAGGGAGATGTGTGACGGCACCACGTGTAGAGGGAGATGTGTGACGGCACCACGTGTAGAGGGAGATGTGTGACGGCACCACATGTACAGGGAGATGTGTGACGACACCACATGTACAGGGAGATGTGTGACGGCACCACATGTACAGGGAGATGTGTGACGACACCACATGTACAGGGAGATGTGTGACGGCACCACATGTACAGGGAGATGTGTGACGGCACCACATGTACAGGGAGATGTGTGACGACACCACATGTACAGGGAGATGTGTGACGACACCACGTGTACAGGGAGATGTGTGACGACACCACGTGTACAGGGAGATGTGTGACGACACCACGTGTAGAGGGAGATGTGTGACGGCACCACGTGTAGAGGGAGATGTGTGACGGCACCACGTGTAGAGGGAGATGTGTGACGGCACCACGTGTAGAGGGAGATGTGTGACGACACCACGTGTAGAGGGAGATGTGTGACGGCACCACGTGTAGAGGGAGATGTGTGACGGCACCACGTGTAGAGGGAGATGTGTGACGGCACCACGTGTAGAGGGAGATGTGTGACGGCACCACGTGTAGAGGGAGATGTGTGACGGCACCACGTGTAGAGGGAGATGTGTGACGGCACCACGTGTAGAGGGAGATGTGTGACGACACCACATGTGCACGGAGATGTGTGACGGCACCACGTGTAGAGGGAGATGTGTGACGGCACCACGTGTAGAGGGAGATGTGTGACGACACCACATGTGCACGGAGATGTGTGACGGCACCACGTGTAGAGGGAGATGTGTGACGACACCACATGTGCACGGAGATGTGCTCCATTACTGGTTGTCATCTGATTACATCCTCGGTGTTAATGACAGAGATGCACGCTGTATCCACCTTGTATCTCTATGGTGACTGCGCAGCGGTCCGGCGATCGTCCTGTGTTCTCCATCCTGGGACGTGGCCTCCTGTGTCAGTGATGCATTGTCACCGGACACCATGATCACCAGATCTCCTCTCCTCTGTGACCTCTTTCTGAGGGGCGACCTCCATGTATCCGTCCCCAACCACAGGCTCTGACCTGAAAACACGCATCACTGGCACAGTGGGGTCCATATCCGAGGCTGGACAGCACCGGAAGACCACCGAAACATCACTGAACATCTATAGTGTGCGGAGAAAGCGCGGGCTGATCGTCATCTCTTCATGATTGTGTCTGTCCTTTGTGAATTGCCCCCTATTAGGTGCAGTCAGGCGGGAAATGGACCGTTATAGAGGGAGTTGTGCCCCGCATCCAGCAGTCATGGGTGTCCGGCCGTCCCCTGTGCCCCGCGTCCAGCAGTCATGGGCGTCCGGCCGCCCCCTGTGCCCCACGTCTAGCAGTCATGGGTGTCCGGCCGCCCCCTGTGCCCCGCGTCCAGCGGTCATGGGTGTCCGGCCGTCCCCTGTGCCCCGCGTCCAGCGGTCATGGGCGTCCGGCCGCCCCCTGTGCCCCACGTCCAGCGGTCATGGGCGTCCGGCCGCCCCCTGTGCCCCGCGTCCAGCGGTCATGGGCGTCCGGCCGCCCCCTGTGCCCAGCGTCCAGCGGTCATGGGTGTCCGGCCGCCCCCTGTGCCCCGCGTCCAGCGGTCATGGGTGTCCGGCCGCCCCCTGTGCCCCGCGTCCAGCGGTCATGGGTGTCCGGCCGCCCCCTGTGCCCCGCATCCAGCGGTCATGGGTGTCCGGCCGCCCCCTGTGCCCCGCGTCCAGCGGTCATGGGTGTCCGGCCGCCCCCTGTGCCCCGCGTCCAGCGGTCATGGGTGTCCGGCCGCCCCCTGTGCCCCGCGTCCAGCGGTCATGGGTGTCCGGCCGCCCCCTGTGCCCCGCGTCCAGCGGTCATGGGTGTCCGGCCGCCCCCTGTGCCCCGCGTCCAGCGGTCATGGGTGTCCGGCCGCCCCCTGTGCCCCGCGTCCAGCGGTCATGGGTGTCCGGCCGCCCCCTGTGCCCCGCGTCCAGCGGTCATGGGTGTCCGGCCGCCCCCTGTGCCCCGCGTCCAGCGGTCATGGGTGTCCGGCCGCCCCCTGTGCCCCGCGTCCAGCGGTCATGGGTGTCCGGCCGCCCCCTGTGCCCCGCGTCCAGCGGTCATGGGTGTCCGGCCGCCCCCTGTGCCCCGCGTCCAGCGGTCATGGGTGTCCGGCCGCCCCCTGTGCCCCGCGTCCAGCGGTCATGGGTGTCCGGCCGCCCCCTGTGCCCCGCGTCCAGCGGTCATGGGTGTCCGGCCGCCCCCTGTGCCCCGCGTCCAGCGGTCATGGGTGTCCGGCCGCCCCCTGTGCCCCGCGTCCAGCGGTCATGGGTGTCCGGCCGCCCCCTGTGCCCCGCGTCCAGCGGTCATGGGTGTCCGGCCGCCCCCTGTGCCCCGCGTCCAGCGGTCATGGGTGTCCGGCCGCCCCCTGTGCCCCGCGTCCAGCGGTCATGGGTGTCCGGCCGCCCCCTGTGCCCCGCGTCCAGCGGTCATGGGTGTCCGGCCGCCCCCTGTGCCCCGCGTCCAGCGGTCATGGGTGTCCGGCCGCCCCCTGTGCCCCGCGTCCAGCGGTCATGGGTGTCCGGCCGCCCCCTGTGCCCCGCGTCCAGCGGTCATGGGTGTCCGGCCGCCCCCTGTGCCCCGCGTCCAGCGGTCATGGGTGTCCGGCCGCCCCCTGTGCCCCGCGTCCAGCGGTCATGGGTGTCCGGCCGCCCCCTGTGCCCCGCGTCCAGCGGTCATGGGTGTCCGGCCGCCCCCTGTGCCCCGCGTCCAGCGGTCATGGGTGTCCGGCCGCCCCCTGTGCCCCGCGTCCAGCGGTCATGGGTGTCCGGCCGCCCCCTGTGCCCCGCGTCCAGCGGTCATGGGTGTCCGGCCGCCCCCTGTGCCCCGCGTCCAGCGGTCATGGGTGTCCGGCCGCCCCCTGTGCCCCGCGTCCAGCGGTCATGGGTGTCCGGCCGCCCCCTGTGCCCCGCGTCCAGCGGTCATGGGTGTCCGGCCGCCCCCTGTGCCCCGCGTCCAGCGGTCATGGGTGTCCGGCCGCCCCCTGTGCCCCGCGTCCAGCGGTCATGGGTGTCCGGCCGCCCCCTGTGCCCCGCGTCCAGCGGTCATGGGTGTCCGGCCGCCCCCTGTGCCCCGCGTCCAGCGGTCATGGGTGTCCGGCCGCCCCCTGTGCCCCGCGTCCAGCGGTCATGGGTGTCCGGCCGCCCCCTGTGCCCCGCGTCCAGCGGTCATGGGTGTCCGGCCGCCCCCTGTGCCCCGCGTCCAGCGGTCATGGGTGTCCGGCCGCCCCCTGTGCCCCGCGTCCAGCGGTCATGGGTGTCCGGCCGCCCCCTGTGCCCCGCGTCCAGCGGTCATGTTTGCCCCATCCCTCTGCACAGCAGTGATCTGCCCCGGTGCGCACCGCTGATCGCTTCACTTCTCTCTGCAGGGTCAGCTCAGCCTCCTGGTACTTTCTGAATGTGTTTGGATTGAGGAGCATTTACTCACTGATCCTGGGCCAGGACAATGGTAAGAAGTGATCAGCAGCGCCCCCCACTGCCTGGGCTGTGATGCGCAGATCATTACTCACATCACAGTCTGACCCTCTTCTTCCTCTGCCTGGTGAGGACCATGAACGGTGGCAGGGCAGCGCGGTAGTGTGAAGGGGGATGATGGGAGGTGTAGTATCCCGTGTGTCATGTCTGGGGCGCAGGGGGACGATGGGAGGTGTAGTATCCCGTGTGTCATGTCTGGGGCACAGGAGGACGATGGGAGGTGTAGTATCCCGTGTGTCATGTCTGGGGCGCAGGGGGACGATGGGAGGTGTAGTATCCCGTGTGTCATGTCTGGGGCGCAGGGGGACGATGGGAGGTGTAGTATCCCGTGTGTCATGTCTGGGGCGCAGGGGGATGATGGGAGGTGTAGTATCCCGTGTGTCATGTCTGGGGCGCAGGGGGATGATGGGAGGTGTAGTATCCAGTCTTTCACGTCTGGGGCGCAGGGGGACGATGGGAGGTGTAGTATCCAGTCTTTCACGTCTGGGGCGCAGGGGGACGATGGGAGGTGTAGTATCCAGTCTTTCACGTCTGGGGCGCAGGGGGACGATGGGAGGTGTAGTATCCAGTCTTTCACGTCTGGGGCGCAGGGGGACGATGGGAGGTGTAGTATCCAGTCTTTCACGTCTGGGGCGCAGGGGGACGATGGGAGGTGTAGTATCCAGTCTTTCACGTCTGGGGCGCAGGGGGATGATGGGAGGTGTAGTATCCAGTCTTTCACGTCTGGGGCGCAGGGGGATGATGGGAGGTGTAGTATCCAGTCTTTCACGTCTGGGGCGCAGGGGGATGATGGGAGGTGTAGTATCCAGTCTTTCACGTCTGGGGCGCAGGGGGATGATGGGAGGTGTAGTATCCAGTCTTTCACGTCTGGGGCGCAGGGGGATGATGGGAGGTGTAGTATCCCGTGTGTCATGTCTGGGGCACAGGAGGACGATGGGAGGTGTAGTATCCCGTGTGTCATGTCTGGGGCGCAGGGGGACGATGGGAGGTGTAGTATCCCGTGTGTCATGTCTGGGGCACAGGGGGATGATGGGAGGTGTAGTATCCCGTGTGTCATGTCTGGGGCGCAGGGGGACGATGGGAGGTGTAGTATCCCGTGTGTCATGTCTGGGGCGCAGGGGGACGATGGGAGGTGTAGTATCCAGTCTTTCACGTCTGGGGCGCAGGGGGACGATGGGAGGTGTAGTATCCCGTGTGTCATGTCTGGGGCGCAGGGGGACGATGGGAGGTGTAGTATCCCGTGTGTCATGTCTGGGGCACAGGGGGATGATGGGAGGTGTAGTATCCCGTGTGTCATGTCTGGGGCGCAGGGGGACGATGGGAGGTGTAGTATCCCGTGTGTCATGTCTGGGGCGCAGGGGGACGATGGGAGGTGTAGTATCCAGTCTTTCACGTCTGGGGCGCAGGGGGATGATGGGAGGTGTAGTATCCCGTGTGTCATGTCTGGGGCACAGGAGGACGATGGGAGGTGTAGTATCCCGTGTGTCATGTCTGGGGCGCAGGGGGACGATGGGAGGTGTAGTATCCCGTGTGTCATGTCTGGGGCACAGGGGGATGATGGGAGGTGTAGTATCCCGTGTGTCATGTCTGGGGCGCAGGGGGACGATGGGAGGTGTAGTATCCCGTGTGTCATGTCTGGGGCGCAGGGGGACGATGGGAGGTGTAGTATCCAGTCTTTCACGTCTGGGGCGCAGGGGGATGATGGGAGGTGTAGTATCCCGTGTGTCATGTCTGGGGCACAGGAGGACGATGGGAGGTGTAGTATCCCGTGTGTCATGTCTGGGGCGCAGGGGGACGATGGGAGGTGTAGTATCCCGTGTGTCATGTCTGGGGCGCAGGGGGACGATGGGAGGTGTAGTATCCCGTGTGTCATGTCTGGGGCACAGGGGGATGATGGGAGGTGTAGTATCCTGTGTTTCATTCCCAGCTGCGGACCAGTCCCGGGTGATGCAGGAGCAGATGACCGGCGCGGCGATGGCGATGCCCGCTGACACTAACAAGGCGTTTAAGGTGAGTGCTGCCATCTTGTTGGCTGCGGCCCTGGGACCGGGCGATGGGGGATCCGCCGGCTGATTCCACAGTGCGCACACACCTGTCTCTCTCTCTCTCTCTCTGTTATCAGACGGAGTGGGAAGCGCTGGAGCTCACTGACCACCAGTGGGCGCTGGACGACCTGGAGGAAGAACTGATGGGGATGGACCTGAACTTTGAGGGGATGTTTAAGAGAGAACTGCAGACCTCCATGTTCTGAGTCGGTGGGCACCTACGGTAGAGAAGGATGGTGGTTGTAGTCTGCCTTCAGTTTCCCTGTGGGTCACTTCAGACCTCACCTGACCACTTGAGCATAGTCTGCGGCCCCCTCACTCCTGATTACAGTATGGAGACCCCGGGGCTGTAATGTCGGCCACATTCTGCTAATACTCCCATCATTGCTGGTTAGTAATTAGGTCATTGATTCCTGCTGTGAATCGGGGGCTCCGGTGGTCTCGGCCCCTTGTTTATCCTCAGTTTTTGTTACGTTATTTATCTCTAACCTAATAAATCTTTTATAATTACCAGTTGTTTGCCGTCGTCGTCCTGCGCGCGGGGGTCGCCTGCCGTCGTCCTGCGCGCGGGGGTCGCCTGCCGCCGTCCTGCGCGCGGGGGTCGCCTGCCGCCGTCCTGCGCGCGGGGGTCGCCTGCCGCCGTCCTGCGCGCGGGGGTCGCCTGCCGCCGTCCTGCGCGCGGGGGTCGCCTGCCGCCGTCCTGCGCGCGGGGGTCGCCTGCCGCCGTCCTGCGCGCGGGGGTCGCCTGCCGCCGTCCTGCGCGCGGGGGTCGCCTGCCGCCGTCCTGCGCGCGGGGGTCGCCTGCCGCCGTCCTGCGCGCGGGGGTCGCCTGCCGCCGTCCTGCGCGCGGGGGTCGCCTGCCGCCGTCCTGCGCGCGGGGGTCGCCTGCCGCCGTCCTACGCGCGGGGGTCGTCTGCCGTCGTCCTACGCGCGGGGGTCGTCCGCTGTTGTTGCAGTGGGATAACCTCCTGTAGTGCTGCTGCACAGATCTGACTAAGGCCATGTTCACACACAGTATTCGCTGTGGTCTTTTTTTTCCCTGCAATCCTCGTGGCAGTAAATACGCTACATTCAAAACAACCAGTTTTTCAGCGCGTTGTTTGGGTGCAGATCACACGACGCTTTGTCTACAGAACATGTTTAATAAAGTTAGTTTTATTCACCAAAAATGACGTTGCGTTTTTTGCAGCTTTTTTTACTTGCTTGTTACTTTCTATGGGTAAAAAAGAAATGCTGCAAAAATACTGAAAAAATTGGCGTCTGCCGACTTCAAACACTGCAGGTCTCAAATTCAGAGAGGAAAAAAGTGTCTGCAGGAGATTTCTGAGATCTTGCAGCTTTTGATATGCATCGAAAAATGGCACGTGTGAACATGGCCCAAAGGTCTGCACAAGTGTTTGCTGCATTTTTGCTGCTTTTTTTGCCACAAAACCTGAAGGATTTCTTAGTGGCAGCAAAGTAATGAGATTCGAGATGTCTCGTGGACGCAGCTTGTTTTTTTCCTTGCAGATGTGAAGCAGTCAAATATTTGCAGCATCTGTACTTTGAGTGTTTCTCTGCAGCGAATACTGAACGTGGTCACTGCGATCCCTGGAGGAGGTCACCGGGCGCCCTGGAGGGAGACACCGCACTCCCCGGAGGTCACCGGGCGCGCTGGAAGGCAGACACCGCATGCCCTGGAGGCAGACACCGGGCACCCTGGAGACAGACACCGCGCGCCCCGGAGGACATCGCCGGGCGCCCTGGAGACAGACACCGCGCGCCCCGGAGGACGTCGCCGGGCGCCCCGGAGGTAGACACCGGACGCCCCAGAGGAGGTCGCCGGGCGCCCCGAAGTAGGGCAAGGGGCGCCCCGGAGGCAGACACCGGGAGCCCCAGAGGAGATCGCCGGGCGCCCTGGAGGAAGACAACGTGCACCCCGAAATGGTCACCGGGCACCCTGGAGACAGACGCTGCACGCCCTAGAGGAGGTCACCAGCGCCCTGGAGGCAGACACCGGGCGCCCCAGAGGTCGTCACAGGGCGATCTGGAGACAGACACCGCGTGGCCGTTTGCCTTGTGCAACCCATGTCAGGAATGGCAGAAAAGCGCTTTACAGGAGTCTGGATCTGTCCAGCATGGAGAGAGATCTGCATTCACAGCGGTCACTTCCCCATTCTGGTCCGGCGCAGTGCACAGGTGACGCCGAGGTGAAGGCCCCCACTTATGGCAGCTTGTCAGGGGGGCTGTGATGCTATGCAGGGTCTTGTTCCTCCAGCCACAGTGGGGGATCACCATTAGTAGGATGACTAGTCTGCAGAAACAAAGCCCCCATGAATAGTCAGCCACTAATTAGCGGATCACAGGACAAGTCATAAAAATAGTGAATTTCTGCAGATTGCAAAAAAAAAAAAAGTTATCAAGGAGTCATCTCCGTACACGGTATAATCGGTTGTCTCCGCACGTCGCAGTCCTCTCATCACGCGGTACAATCGCAGTCCTCTCATCACGCGGTACAATCGCAGTCCTCTCATCACGCGGTACAATCGCAGTCCTCTCATCACGCGGTACAATCGCAGTCCTCTCATCACGCGGTACAATCGCAGTCCTCTCATCACGCGGTACAATCGCAGTCCTCTCATCACGCGGTACAATCGCAGTCCTCTCATCACGCGGTACAATCGCAGTCCTCTCATCACGCGGTACAATCGCAGTCGTCTCCGCACGCGGTACAATCGCAGTCGTCTCCGCACGCGGTACAATCGCAGTCGTCTCCGCACGCGGTATATTTGTAGTCCTCTCCGCACGCGGTACAATCGCAGTCCTTTCTGCACGCGGTACAATCGCAGTCGTCTCCGCACGCGGTATATTTGTAGTCCTCTCCGCACGCGGTACAATCGCAGTCGTCTCTGCACGTGGTATATTTGTAGTCCTCTCCGCACGCGGTACAATCGCAGTCCTCTCCGCACGTGGTACAATCGCAGTCCTCTCCGCACGCGGTACAATCGCAGACGTCTCCGCACGCGGTACAATCGCAGTCGTCTCCGCACGCGGTACAATCGCAGTCGTCTCCGCACGCGGTACAATCGCAGTCGTCTCCGCACGCGGTACAATCGCAGTCGTCTCCGCACGCGGTACAATCGCAGTCGTCTCCGCACGCGGTACAATCGCAGTCCTCTCCGCACACGGTATATTTGTAGCCCTCTCCGCACGCGGTACAATCGCAGTCGTCTCTGCACGCGGTATATTTGTAGTCCTCTCCGCACGCGGTACAGTCGCAGTCCTCTCCGCACGCGGTATATTTGCAGTCGTCTCCGCACGCGGTACAATCGCAGTCGTCTCCGCATGCGGTACAATCGCAGTCGTCTCCGCACGCGGTACAATAGCAGTCCTCTCATCACGCGGTACAATCGCAGTCCTCTCATCACGCGGTACAATCGCAGTAGTCTCCGCACGCGGTACAATCGCAGTCCTCTCCGCACGCGGTATATTTGTAGCCCTCTCCGCACGCGGTACAATCGCAGCCCTCTCCGAACGCGGTACAATCGCAGTCGTCTAATCACGCGGTACAATCTCAGTCCTTTCCCCACGCAGTATATTTGCAGTCCTTTCTGCACGCAGTATATTTGCAGTCCTCTCCGCACACGGTACAATCGCAGTCCTTTCTGCACGCAGTATATTTGCAGTCCTTTCCGCACGCAGTATATTTGCAGTCCTCTCCGCACGCGGTACAATCACAGTCCTCTCCGCACACGGTACAATCGCAGTCGTTTCCACACGCAGTATATTTGCAGTCCTCTCCGCACGCGGTACAATCGCAGTCCTCTCCACACACGGTACAATCGCAGTCGTCTCATCTCGCGGTACAATCGCAGTCCTTTCTGCACGCAGTATATTTGCAGTCCTCTCCGCATGCGGTACAATCGCAGTCGTCTTATCTCGCGGTACAATCGCAGTCTTCTCCGCACGCGGTACAATCGCAGTCTTCTCCGCACGCGGTACAATCGCAGTCCTCTCCGCACGCGGTACAATCGCAGTCCTCTCCGCACGCGGTACAATCGCAGTCCTCTCCGCACGCGGTACAATCGCAGTCCTCTCCGCACGCGGTACAATCGCAGTCCTCTCCGCACGCGGTTCAATCGCAGTCCTCTCCGCACGCGGTACAATCGCAGTCCTCTCCGCACGCGGTACAATCACAGTCCTCTCCGCACACGGTACAATCGCAGTCGTTTCCACACGCAGTATATTTGCAGTCCTCTCCGCACGCGGTACAATCGCAGTCCTCTCCACACACGGTACAATCGCAGTCGTCTCATCTCGCGGTACAATCGCAGTCCTTTCTGCACGCAGTATATTTGCAGTCCTCTCCGCATGCGGTACAATCGCAGTCGTCTTATCTCGCGGTACAATCGCAGTCTTCTCCGCACGCGGTACAATCGCAGTCTTCTCCGCACGCGGTACAATCGCAGTCCTCTCCGCACGCGGTACAATCGCAGTCCTCTCCGCACGCGGTACAATCGCAGTCCTCTCCGCACGCGGTACAATCGCAGTCCTCTCCGCACGCGGTACAATCGCAGTCCTCTCCGCACGCGGTTCAATCGCAGTCCTCTCCGCACGCGGTACAATCGCAGTCCTCTCCGCACGCGGTACAATCACAGTCCTCTCCGCACACGGTACAATCGCAGTCGTTTCCACACGCAGTATATTTGCAGTCCTCTCCGCACGCGGTACAATCGCAGTCCTCTCCACACACGGTACAATCGCAGTCGTCTCATCTCGCGGTACAATCGCAGTCCTTTCTGCACGCAGTATATTTGCAGTCCTCTCCGCATGCGGTACAATCGCAGTCGTCTTATCTCGCGGTACAATCGCAGTCTTCTCCGCACGCGGTACAATCGCAGTCTTCTCCGCACGCGGTACAATCGCAGTCCTCTCCGCACGCGGTACAATCGCAGTCCTCTCCGCACGCGGTACAATCGCAGTCCTCTCCGCACGCGGTACAATCGCAGTCCTCTCCGCACGCGGTACAATCGCAGTCCTCTCCGCACGCGGTTCAATCGCAGTCCTCTCCGCACGCGGTACAATCGCAGTCCTCTCCGCAAGTGGCACAATCGCAGTCCTCTCCGCAAGTGGCACAATCGCAGTCCTCTCCGCAAGTGGCACAATCGCAGTCCTCTCCGCAAGTGGCACAATCGCAGTCCTCTCCGCAAGTGGCACAATCGCAGTTCTCTCATCACGTGGTACAATCGCCGTCCTTTCCACACGCAGTATATTTGCAGTCCTCTCCGCACGCGGTACAATCGCAGTCGTCTCATCACGCGGTACAATCGCAGTCCTTTCCCCACGCAGTATATTTGCAGTCCTCTCCGCACGCAGTATATTTTCAGTCCTCTCCGCACGCAGTATATTTTCAGTCCTTTCCGCACGCGGTACAATCGCAGTCCTTTCTGCACGCGGTACAATCGCAGTCCTTTCTGCACGCGGTACAATCGCAGTCCTTTCTGCACGCGGTACAATCGCAGTCCTTTCTGCACGCGGTACAATCGCAGTCCTTTCTGCACGCGGTACAATCGCAGTCCTTTCTGCACGCGGTACAATCGCAGTCCTTTCTGCACGCGGTACAATCGCAGTCCTTTCCGCACGCGGTACAATCGCAGTCCTTTCCGCACGCGGTACAATCGCAGTCCTTTCCGCACGCGGTACAATCGCAGCCCTCTCCGCACGCGGTACAATCGCAGCCCTCTCCGCACGCGGTACAATCGCAGTCGTCTCATCACGCGGTACAATCGCAGTCCTTTCCGCACGCGGTATATTTGCAGTCCTCTCCGCACGCGGTATATTTGCAGTCCTCTCCGCACGCGGTATATTTGCAGTCCTTTCCGCACGCGGTACAATCGCAGTCCTTTCCGCACGCGGTACAATCGCAGTCCTTTCCGCACGCGGTACAATCGCAGTCCTCTCCACACACGGTACAATCGCAGTCCTCTCCGCACGTGGTACAATCGCAGTTCTCTCATCACGTGGTACAATTGCCGTCCTTTCCACACGCAGTATAATCGCAGTCGTCTCATCACGCGGTACAATCGCAGTCCTTTCCCCACGCAGTATATTTGCAGTCCTCTCCGCACGCGGTACAATCGCAGTCCTCTCCGCACGCGGTACAATCGCAGTCGTCTCATCTCGCGGTACAATCGCAGTCCTTTCCGCACGCAGTATATTTGCAGTCCTCTCCACACGCGGTACAATCGCAGTCCTCTCCGCACGCGGTACAATCGCAGTCGTCTCATCTCGCGGTACAATCGCAGTCCTTTCCGCACGCAGTATATTTGCAGTCCTCTCCACACGCGGTACAATCGCAGTCCTCTCCGCACGCGGTACAATCGCAGTCCTCTCCGCACGCGGTACAATCGCAGTCCTCTCCGCACGCGGTACAATCGCAGTCCTCTCCGCACGCGGTACAATCGCAGTCCTCTCCGCACGCGGTACAATCGCAGTCCTCTCCGCACGCGGTACAATCGCAGTCCTCTCCGCACGCGGTACAATCGCAGTCCTCTCCGCACGCGGTACAATCGCAGTCCTCTCCGCACGCGGTACAATCGCAGTCCTCTCCGCACGCGGTACAATCGCAGTCCTCTCCGCACGCGGTACAATCGCAGTCCTCTCCGCACGCGGCACAATCGCAGTCCTCTCCGCACGCGGTACAATCGCAGTTCTCTCATCACGTGGTACAATCGCCGTCCTTTCCACACGCGGTATAATCGCAGTCCTCTCATCACGCGGTACAATCGCAGTCCTTTCCACACGCAGTATATTTGCAGTCCTCTCCGCACGCGGTACAATCGCAGTCGTCTCCGCACGCGGTACAATCGCAGTTCTCTCATCACGTGGTACAATCGCCGTCCTTTCCACACGCGGTATAATCGCAGTCCTCTCATCACGCGGTACAATCGCAGTCCTTTCCACACGCAGTATATTTGCAGTCCTCTCCGCACGCGGTACAATCGCAGTCGTCTCATCACGTGGTACAATCGCAGTCCTTTCCCACGCAGTATATTTGCAGTCCTCTCCGCACGCAGTATATTTGCAGTCCTCTCCGCACGCAGTATATTTGCAGTCCTCTCCGCACGCAGTATATTTGCAGCCCTCTCCGCACGCGGTACAATCGCAGCCCTCTCTGCACGCGGTACAATCGCAGCCCTCTCCGCACGCGGTACAATCGCAGTCCTTTCCGCACGTGGTATATTTGCAGTCCTCTCCGCACGCGGTATATTTGCAGTCCTTTCCGCACGCGGTACAATCGCAGTCCTTTCCGCACGCGGTACAATCGCAGTCCTTTCCGCACGCGGTACAATCGCAGTCCTTTCCGCACTCGGTACAATCGCAGTCCTTTCCGCACTCGGTACAATCGCAGTCCTTTCCGCACGCGGTACAATCGCAGTCCTTTCCGCACGCGGTACAATCGCAGTCCTTTCCGCACGCGGTACAATCGCAGTCCTTTCCGCACGCGGTACAATCGCAGTCCTTTCCGCACGCGGTACAATCGCAGTCCTTTCCGCACGCGGTACAATCGCAGTCCTTTCCGCACGCGGTACAATCGCAGTCCTCTCCGCACCCGGTACAATCGCAGTCCTCTCCGCACCCGGTACAATCGCAGTCCTCTCCGCACCCGGTACAATCGCAGTCCTCTCCGCACCCGGTACAATCGCAGTCCTCTCCGCACCCGGTACAATCGCAGTCCTCTCCGCACCCGGTACAATCGCAGTCCTCTCCGCACCCGGTACAATCGCAGTCCTCTCCGCACCCGGTACAATCGCAGTCCTCTCCGCACCCGGTACAATCGCAGTCCTCTCCGCACCCGGTACAATCGCAGTCCTCTCCGCACGCAGTATATTTGCAGTCCTCTCCGCACGCAGTATATTTGCAGTCCTTTCTGCACGCAGTATATTTGCAGTCCTCTCCGCACACGGTACAATCGCAGTCTTTTCCCCACGCAGTATATTTGCAGTCCTCTCCGCACACGGTACAATCTGTAACGGGTCTGGGAGGTGGAACCTCTGTGCAACTATACAAGGGGGCAGTCCTTGTGAGGAAGCGGGTGGCTCCCAGGTTAGACGGGCAGGTATTCACGGCAAGTGACAGGGACAGTCTCTGGGTAGAATGGCAGCGGGCTGGTGGCTGGTGAGCGCTCCTAGGTGAGCGGGCGAGAGTCTCTGGACAGGCAGGTGGTCACGGCAAGTGACAGCAGAGCCTCCAGGTAGGCTAGCAGGCAGGTAGCAGGTGAGCGCTCCCAGGGACGCCGACGTTACAGTACCCCCCCTTTAGGCCCCCCCTTTTTTAGGCCAGAGAGAAATTTAGCAAGGATGAGAGGGGCATGGATGTTCTCCCGGGGCTCCCATGTTCTCTCCTCAGGACCAAACCCCTTCCAATCTACCAAAAAAAAGGTCTTTCCTCTTACCCTCTTAGTGGCCAGAATACTTTCTACCTCAAAGACGTCTTCAGCGGAAATCGGAGCAGGAGGAGTACCTGGATTGTTGGAAAAAGAGTTAAAGACAACGGGTTTGAGGAGAGATACGTGGAAGGAGTTGGGAATCCGTAAGGTGGCCGGGAGTTTTAAGTTGTAGGCCACTGGATTAATTTGCCTGAGGATTTCGAAAGGACCGATGAAGCGAGGACCTAACTTGTTGGAGGGTATCTTGAGCCGAACATGTTTGGAAGAGAGCCAAACCTTGTCTCCCGGACGGAATTGAGGCGGATCCAGACGTCTCTTATCAGCATATCGCTTCATCCGCTCGGAGGACTGAAGAAGTGCAGACCTAGTACTCTCCCAAATGGTAGAAAACTCGCTGACAAGAGACTGCGCGGCAGGGTTGTCCACAGGGCGGAGACGGGAAACGGAATCCGGAGGTGCTGGCCAAAGACAATAAAGAACGGGGATTTGGAAGAGGATTCGCTCTCGTGGTTATTGTGTCGGGGTCGTAACGACAATCCACTCGTCCTCTAGTCACTCCAAATTAAGGCTATGAGCATGGGTCAATTATTCAAAGAATGAGTCCGACAACGAGCTGGTTCAAACTCAGAGCATACTCAGAAGACTACTGGCAAGCCACGATCTCAGCAATGTTCTGCCTTTATTTCCGCATGCACAAACCTAAATACACTACATAATGGGGAGGGGAAAGGGATTGTTCGGGGCGGGGTAAGCCATAAATGTCTAGTATCCGGCCACTCATGATTGGTCCATGTCTCCTTAACTCAGTCTCTGGGCAGATATTGCAACCGTCAGTTGATGATCCGGTTTCATTTCTCTGAAATAGGTGTTGGTTGATACTGGCGCCATCTTAGCATAAGTTTCGATCTAAGTAACACGTATCAAGGAAAGCTTATTGTTATAAGACACAAAATGGTGGTTAGTACATAAGCAAAGCGTATAAAAGTATAAAAGTGGATAAAAAAATATTCTTTCTGACCCTGACAATTGTAAGAGAATTCGGCCCAACGGAGGAGGTCCACCCAATCAGAATGGTGGGCATTAACAAAGTGCCGGAGATAGCTGGTAAGGATCTGATTGATCCGCTCCACTTGACCATTGGACTGAGGGTGGTAAGCGGAGGAGAAGTCCAGGGTGACGTCCAGCAGTTTACCTGTGGCTCTCCAGAAGCGTGAGGTAAACTGAACCCCTCGATCCGACACGATGTGGAGGGGTAGGCCATGGAGACGGAAGATATGGCGAATAAAGTCCTTAGCCAGCTCAGGTGCAGACGGAAGAGCAGGCAGGGGAATGAAGTGGGCCATTTTAGAGAAGCGGTCAGCGACCACCCAAATGACAGTACACCCGGCAGAGACAGGAAGATCGGTAATGAAGTCCATAGTGATGTGTTGCCACGGGGCAACAGGTATGGGAAGCGGCAGGAGATGACCAGCTGGTAAGTGTCTGGGAACTTTGTTGCGGCCACAAGATGAACAGGCAGAGACGAAGTCTACCACATCCTTACGCAGGGTAGACCACCAGTAATGCCGGGAAATGAGTAGGAAGGTCTTCTTTTGGCCGGCTAGTTTAGAAGAATGACCCCAGCGAAGAACCCTCTCACGGTCTGGAGGCGCCACGAACGTCTTGCCGGGTGGAAGACGAGTCAAATCCAAGGGGGCCACATTCATCACCTTGGAGGGGTCGATAATGTGCATAGGCTCCTATTCTTGGTCGGAGGACAGGAAGGATCGGGACAAGGCATCAGCTTTGACATTTTTGTCCGCCGGGCGGAAATGAAGGATGAAATCGAAGCGGGCAAAAAACAAAGACCACCGGGCCTGACATGGATTAAGTCTCTGGGCATTTTGGAGATATGCCAGGTTCTTGTGATCCGTGTAGATGATCACCGGGTATAGAGCCCCTTCAAGCAGGTAACGCCATTCCTCCAGCGCCAATTTAACGGCAAGCAGTTCTCGGTCTCCTATGGAGTAATTGCGCTCAGAGGAGGAGAAGATTTTAGAGAAAAAGCCGCAGGTTACCATTCTCCCGGAGGAAGACTTTTGGGTGAGCACCGCTCCGGCTCCAGAGGAGGAGGCATCAACCTCCAGGTAGAACTGTTTGTTGCAGTCCGGACGGTGCAGCACAGGGGCAGAGGAGAAGGCTTGTTTCAGGGAAAGGAAGGCCTCCTCAGCTTCGGATGACCATACCTTGGGATTTGCTCCCTTACGGGTGAGCGCAGATATGGTCGCAGTCCGTGACGAGAAGTGAGGAATGAAGAGACGATAGTAATTAGCGAAGCCCAGGAATCGCTGTATCGCCTTCAAGCCCTCCGGACGGAGCCACTTTAGGACAGCAAAGAGCTTCTCGGGATCCATTCGCAAGCCTGTCTGGGAGATAACATAGCCCAGGAAAGGAAGAGAGGTCTGCTCAAAAAGGCACTTCTCGTATTTAGCATAGAGGTGGTTCTGCCTGAGCCTAAGCAGGACCTGACGAACATCCCTCCGGTGTGTGGGAAGATCCGGAGAGAAGACCAAGATGTCGTCCAGGTATACCACCACGCAGGAGTAAAGAAGGTCACGGAAGATGTCGTTGACCAGTTCTTGGAAGACGGCGGGAGCATTGCAGAGACCGTAGGGCATCACACGGTACTCATAGTGTCCGTCCCGGGTATTAAATGCTGTTTTCCACTTGTCTCCCTGACGGATACGGACCAGGTTATATGCTCCGCGTAGATCCAGCTTGGAGAAGATCCTGGCGCCTTTAAGACGATCAAATAACTCAGAGATGAGCGGAAGGGGGTATTTATTTTTAACCGTGATGAGATTGAGTCCTCTGTAGTCAATACAGGGACGTAGCGAGCCGTCTTTCTTTTTGACAAAGAAGAATCCGGCTCCAGCCGGGGAGATAGATTTTCGGATAAATCCCCTAGCCAGATTCTCTTCAATGTACTCAGACATGGCCCGGGTCTCGGCTGCAGACAACGGGTAGATACGCCCACGGGGAGGAGTGGAGCCAGGTACCAGGTCGATCGGGCAGTCATATGGCCTATGGGGTGGCAACGTCTCTGCTTCCTTCTTACCGAAGACGTCCACATAGGGCCAGTAAGGAGCCGGGAGACCTGGTAAATTAGCTGGAGTTGGCGGAGGGCGAGCTGGGCGGACCGGAACCAGGCAGGTCCTATGGCAGTCTGGACCCCATCGGAGTACTTCACTGGATCGCCAGTTCAATACGGGTTCGTGTGTCTGGAGCCAAGGTAGACCTAGCAACAGGGAGTGAGAAAGTCCGGACAGCACATGGAATGAGATTTCCTCAGAGTGCAGCATTCCCACCTGCAGGGTTATGGGTTCAGTGACGAGCAGGATGGTCTCCGAGAGAAGTCTTCCATCCACGGAGGCGACTGATAATGGTTCAGCCAGGGACTTGGTGGGAATACGGTATCTCTCTACCAGAGACTGGGAGATGAGGTTTCCAGCAGCTCCAGAATCCAGGTGGGCGAGTTCAAAGTGATGGTTTTCTCCCCAAGCAATAGAGACCGGTAAAGTCAGAGAGGGAGAGGGCTTACTTTGGTCTAGGACGACCTCTCCGAGCGGTCCTAGACACTGGCGTTTCCCGGCTTTTCCGGGCAGGAACGGATGAAGTGCTCCATACTGCCACAATAGAAACAGCTTCCCTCGGCTCGGCGAGATTCTTGGCGAGATCTGACCATCTTGGTCTGGTCGATCTGCATAGGTTCAGGCGAGAGCGCCCGCGGAGTGACTGGTTGAGAGGCAGGTCTCAGGGAAGTAGGAGCAGAGCAAGAAAAGTCTTTCTCCCAGGTAGTCTCTTTGGCACGTTCTTGGAACCGGATGTCAATCCGGGTAGCTAGTGACACCAGGTCATCCAGAGTGGTAGGAATGTCCCGACCAGCTAACTCGTCCTTAATCCGACCAGAAAGACCCTCCCAGAAGACGGACACCAGAGCCTCATTTTCCCAGGCAAGCTCAGAAGCGAGGGTGCAGAACCGTATGGCATATTGGCCCACGGTGAGACTCCCTTGGCGGAGACGTAGCAGAGAGGAGGCAGAAGAGGTTTTCCGTCCAGGTTCATCGAAGACTTTCCGGAAAGCAGCGAGGAAAGACGGCCGGTCGGACACCAGGGGATCCCCTCTCTCCCACAGGGGATTTAGCCATGCCAGTGCCTCCCCAGTGAGATGGGACATGATGAAGGCCACCTTGGCCCGGTCGGAGATGAACTGGTATGCCAATAGCTCAAAGTGCAGGGTGCACTGGTTTATGAAACCCCGAGCTAAAGTAGGTTCGCCGGCAAAGCGTGGAGGTGCCAGAAGCCGAGGTCCATAGTCGGGTACCATGAAGCGACTGGATTGCGGTACCGCAGGAATGGGCACGGCTGGACCAGAGGTAGAAATAGACGAGTCACACAATGCGCCTAGACGAGAATTAACGGACCGTAGATAGGACAGTACCACCTCCTGCTGAGTTTTCTGACGTAAGACTTCCTGGTGCAGATCGGAGATCTGGGGGCCACCGGGTTCCATGGCCCGAGCAAACTGTAACGGGTCTGGGAGGTGGAACCTCTGTGCAACTATACAAGGGGGCAGTCCTTGTGAGGAAGCGGGTGGCTCCCAGGGAAGACGGGCAGGCAGTCACGGCAAGTGACAGGGACAGTCTCTGGGTAGAGGGGCAGGTATTCACGGCAAGTGACAGGGACAGTCTCTGGGTAGAAGGGCAGCGGGCTGGTGGCTGGTGAGCGCTCCTAGGTGAGCGGGCGAGAGTCTCTGGACAGGCAGGTGGTCACGGCAAGTGACGGCAGAGCCTCCAGGTAGGCTAGCAGGCAGGTAGCAGGTGAGCGCTCCCAGGTGAGCGGGCAAGAGTCTCTGGACAGGCAGGTGGTCACGGCAAGTGACGGCAGAGCCTCCAGGTAGGCTATCAGGCAAGTAACAGGTGAGCGCTCCCAGGTGAGCGGGCAGGCTGGTCCATAGACAGACTGACAGGCGTCGGAGAGCAGACCGTCGGACCGCAGGCTTGCAAGCTGGTAAGCGGATATCAGGCAGGTATCAAGCAGGAATCTGGCAGATGACTGGCAGGTAACAGGCAGGTGACTGGCAGGTAACTGGTAACGGGACCTGAGGGCTGAAGCAGAGTGAAGGCTTTGCAACAACATTGCTCGGGCACCTCCATTTTGGAGGAGGTGCCTTATATATGGAGAGGTCCTCCGGCCATTGGCCGGGGACTCCTTAGGACGGCGCGCGCGGCCCCTTTAAGAGAGGGGGAGCGCGCGCGCGCGCCCTAAGCACAGAGGCCGGGAAGCAGCGCGCGCTGCCAGCAGAGCGGGAGGAAGCCGCCGGGCACGGAGCGGAGAGCTGAGGGGAACGGCGTCCCTGCCTAGCAGGGGGCAGGGACGCCGACGCTACACAATCGCAGTCGTCTCATCATGCGGTACAATCGCAGTCCTTTCCGCACGCAGTATATTTGCAGTCCTCTCCGCACGCGGTACAATCGCAGTCCTCTCATCACGTGGTACAATCGCCGTCCTTTCCACACGCAGTATAATCGCAGTCGTCTCATCACGCGGTACAATCGCAGTCCTTTCCGCACACAGTATATTTGCAATCCTCTCCGCACGCGGTACAATCGCAGTCTTTTCTGCACGCAATATATTTGCAGTCCTCTCCGCACACGGTACAATCGCAGTCCTTTCCCCACGCAGTATATTTGCAATCCTCTCCGCACGCGGTACAATCGCAGTCTTTTCTGCACGCAGTATATTTGCAGTCCTCTCCGCACACGGTACAATCGCAGTCCTTTCCCCACGCAGTATATTTGCAGTCCTCTCCGCACGCGGTACAATCGCAGTCCTTTCCTCACGCAGTATAATCGCAGCCTTCTCATCACGCGGTACAATCGCAGTCCTTTCTGCACGCAGTATATTTGCAGCCCTTTCCGCACGCGGTACAATCGCAGTTCTTTCCGCATGCGGTACAATCGCAGCCCTCTCCGCACGCGGTACAATCGCAGTCTTTTCTGCACGCAGTATATTTGCAGTCCTCTCCGCACACGGTACAATCGCAGTCCTTTCCCCACGCAGTATATTTGCAATCCTCTCCGCACGCGGTACAATCGCAGTCTTTTCTGCACGCAGTATATTTGCAGTCCTCTCCGCACACGGTACAATCGCAGTCCTTTCCCCACGCAGTATATTTGCAGTCCTCTCCGCACGCGGTACAATCGCAGTCCTTTCCGCACGCAGTATAATCGCAGCCTTCTCATCACGCGGTACAATCGCAGTCCTTTCTGCACGCAGTATATTTGCAGCCCTTTCCGCACGCGGTACAATCGCAGTCCTTTCCGCATGCGGTACAATCGCAGCCCTCTCCGCACGCGGTACAATCGCAGTCCTCTCATCACGCGGTACAATCGCTGTCCTTTCTGCACGCAGTATATTTGCAGTCCTCTCCGCACACGGTACAATCGCAGTCGTCTCATCACGCGGTACAATCGCAGTCCTTTCCCCACGCAGTATATTTGCAGTCCTCTCCGCATGCAGTATGTTTGCAGTCATTTCTGCACGCAGTATATTTGCAGTCCTCTCCGCACACGGTACAATCGCAGTCGTCTCTTCACGCGGTACAATCGCAGTCCTTTCCGCACGCAGTATATTTGCAGTCCTCTCCGCACGCGGTACAATCGCAGTCCTCTCCGCACGCGGTACAATCGCAGTCCTCTCCGCACGCGGTACAATCGCAGTCCTCTCCGCTCGCGGTACAATCGCAGTCCTTTCCGCACGCAGTATATTTGCAGTCCTCTCCGCATGCAATACAATCGCAGTCCTTTCTGCACGCAGTATATTTGCAGTCCTCTCCGCACGCAGTATATTTGCAGTCCTCTCCGCACGCAGTATATTTGCAGTCCTTTCCGCACGCAGTATATTTGCAGTCCTCTCCGCACGCAGTATATTTGCAGTCCTTTCTGCACGCAGTATATTTGCAGTCCTCTCCGCACGCAGTATATTTGCAGTCCTTTCCGCATGCAGTATATTTGCAGTCCTCTCCGCACGCGGTACAATCGCAGTCCATTCCGCACGCAGTATATTTGAAGTGCTTTCCGGACGCGGTACAATCGCAGTCCTCTCCGCACGCGGTACAATCGCAGTCCTCTCCGCACGCGGTACAATCGCAGTCCTCTCCGCACGCGGTACAATCGCAGTCCTCTCCGCACGCGGTACAATCGCAGTCCTCTCCGCACGCGGTACAATCGCAGTCCTCTCCGCACGCGGTACAATCGCAGTCCTCTCCGCACGCGGTATAATCGCAGTCCTCTCCGCACGCGGTATAATCGCAGTCCTCTCCGCACGCGGTACAATCGCACTCCTTTCCCCACGCAGTATATTTGCAGTCCTTTCTGCACGCAGTATATTTGCAGTCCTTTCTGCACGCAGTATATTTGCAGTCCTCTCCGCACACGGTACAATCGCAGTCGTCTCATCACGCGGTACAATCGCAGTCCTTTCCGCCTGCCGTATATTTGCAGTCCTCTCCACACGCGGTACAATCGCAGTCCATTCCGCACGCATTATATTTGCAGTGCTTTCCGGACGCGGTACAATCGCAGTAGTCTCATCACGCGGTACAATCGCAGTCCTTTCCCCACGCAGTATATTTGCAGTCCTCTCCGCACGCAGTATATTTGCAGTCCTTTCTGCACGCAGTATATTTGCAGTCCTCTCCGCACACGGTACAATCGCAGTCCTTTCCACACGCAGTATAATCGCAGTCGTCTCATCACGCGGTACAATCGCAGTCCTTTCTGCACGCAGTATATTTGCAGTCCTTTCAGCATGCAGTATATTTGCAGTCCTCTCTGCACGCGGTACAATCGCAGTCCTTTCTGCACGCAGTATATTTGCAGTCCTTTCCGCATGCGGTACAATCGCAGTCCTTTCCGCACGAGGTACAATCGCAGTCCTCTCCGCACGCGGTACAATCGCAGTCATCTCATCACGCGGTACAATCGCTGTCATTTCCTCACGCAGTATATTTGCAGTCCTTTCCGCACGCGGTACAATCGCAGTCCTTTCCGCACGAGGTACAATCGCAGTCCTCTCCGCACGCGGTACAATCGCAGTCATCTCATCACGCGGTACAATCGCTGTCCTTTCCTCACGCAGTATATTTGCAGTCCTCTCCGCACGCAGTATATTTGCAGTCCTCTCCGCACACGGTACAATCGCAGTCCATTCCACACGCAGTCTATTTGCAGTGCTTTCCAGACGCGGTATAATCGCAGTCCTTTCTGCACGCAGTATATTTGCAGTCCTCTCCGCACGCAGTATATTTGCAGTCCTTTCCGCATGCAGTATATTTGCAGTCCATTCCGCACGCAGTATATTTGCAGTCCTTTCTGCACGCAGTATATTTGCAGTCCTCTCCGCACGCGGTACAATCGCAGTCCTCTCCGCACGCGGTACAATCGCAGTCCTCTCCGCACGCGGTACAATCGCAGTCCTCTCCGCACGCGGTACAATCGCAGTCCTTTCCACACGCAGTATAATCGCATTCGTCTCATCACGCGGTACAATCGCAATCCTTTCCGCACGCAGTATATTTTCAGTCCTCTCCGCATGCGATACAATCGCAGTCCTTTCTGCACGCAGTATATTTGCAGTCCTTTCCGCACGCAGTATATTTGCAGTCCTTTCCGCACGCAGTATATTTGCAGTCCTCTCTGCACACGGTAAAATCGCAGTCCTTTCACCACGCAGTATATTTGCAGTCCTCTCCGCACGCAGTATATTTGCAGTCCTTTCTGCACGCAGTATATGTGCAGTCCTTTCTGCACGCAGTATATTTGCAGTCCTCTCCGCACACGGTACAATCGCAGTCCTGTCTTCACGCAGTATATTTGCAGTCCTCTCTGCACACGGTACAATCGCAGTCGTCTCATCACGCGGTACAATCGCAGTCCTTTCCGCCTGCCGTATATTTGCAGTCCTCTCCACGCGCGGTACAATCGCAGTCCATTCCGCACGCAGTATATTTGCAGTGCTTTCCGGACGCGGTACAATCGCAGTCGTCTCATCACGCGGTACAATCGCAGTCCTCTCCTCACGCGGTACAATCGCAGTCCTCTCCGCACGCAGTATATTTGCAGTCCTTTCTGCACGCAGTATATTTGCAGTCCTTTCTGCACGCAGTATATTTGCAGTCCTCTCCGCACACGGTACAATCGCAGTCCTTTCCACACGCAGTATAATCGCAGTCGTCTCATCACGCGGTACAATCGCAGTCCTTTCTGCACGCAGTATATTTGTAGTCCTTTCCGCACGCGGTACAATCACAGTCCTTTCTGCACGCAGTATATTTGCAGTCCTTTCCGCACGCGATACAATCGCAGTCCTTTCCGCACGAGGTACAATCGCAGTCCTCTCCGCACGCGGTACAATCGCAGTCCTCTCCTCATGCGGTACAATCGCAGTCCTCTCCTCATGCGGTACAATCGCAGTCCTCTCCGCATGCAGTATAATCGCAGTCTTCTCATCACGCGGTACAATCGCAGTCCTTTCCGCACGCAGTATATTTGCAGTCCTCTCCGCATGCGATACAATCGCAGTCCTTTCTGCACGCAGTATATTTGAAGTCCTCTCCGCACGCAGTATATTTGCAGTCCTTTCCGCACGCAGTATATTTGCAGTCCTCTCCGCACACGGTACAATCGCAGTCGTCTCATCACGCAGTACAATCGCAGTCCATTCACCACGCAGTATATTTGCAGTCCTCTCCGCACGCAGTATATTTGCAGTCCTTTCTGCATGCAGTATATTTGCAGTCCTCTCCGCACGCAGTATATGTGCAGTCCTTTCCGCACGCAGTAGAATCGCAGTCCTTTCCGCACGAGGTACAATCGCAGTCCTCTCCGCACGCGGTACAATCGCAGTCCTCTCCGCACGCGGTACAATCGCAGTCCTCTCCGCACGCGGTACAATCGCAATCGTCTCATCACGCGGTACAATCGCAGTCCTTTCCCCACGCAGTATATTTGCAGTTCTCTCCGCATGCAGTATGTTTGCAGTCCTTTCTGCACGCAGTATATTTGCAGTCCTCTCCGCACACGGTACAATCGCAGTCGTCTCATCACGCGGTACAATCGCAGTCCTTTCCGCACGCAGTATATTTGCAGTCCTCTCCGCACGCAGTACTTTTGCAGTCCTCTCCGCACGCGGTATAATCGCAGTCCTCTCCGCTCGCGGTACAATCGCAGTCCTTTCCCCACGCAGTATATTTGCAGTCCTCTCCGCACGCAGTATATTTGCAGTCCTCTCCTCACGCGGTACAATCGCAGTCCTTTCCACACGCAGTATATTTGCAGTCCTCTCCGCACGCAGTATATTTGCAGTCCTTTCTGCACGCAGTATATTTGCAGTCCTCTCCGCACACTGTACAATCGCAGTTCTCTCCACACGCAGTATAATCGCAGTTGTCTCATCACGCGGTACAATTGCAGTCCTTTCCGCACGCAGTATATTTGCAGTCCTCTCCGCATGCGATACAATCGCAGTCCTTTCTGCATGCAGTATATTTGCAGTCCTTTCCGCACGCAGTATATTTGCAGTCCTCTCCGCACGCGGTACAATCGCAGTCCATTCCGCACGCAGTATATTTGCAGTGCTTTCCAGATGCGGTACAATTGTAGTCGTCTCATCACGCGGTACAATCGCAGTCCTTTCCCCACGCAGTATATTTGCAGTCCTCTCCGCACGCAGTATATTTGCAGTCCTTTCTGCACGCAGTATATTTGCAGTCCTCTCCGCACGCGGTACAATCGCAGTCCTTTCCACACGCAGTATAATCGCAGTCGTCTCATCACGCGGTACAATCGCAGTCCTTTCTGCACGCAGTATATTTGCAGTCCTTTTCGCATGCAGTATAATTGCAGTCCTCTCCGCACGCGGTACAATCGCAGTCCATTCCGCACGCAGTATATTTGCAGTCCTCTCCGCACGCGGTACAATCGCAGTCCTCTCCGCACGCGGTACAGTCGCAGTCCTCTCCGCACGCGGTACAATCGCACTCCTTTCCCCACGCAGTATATTTGCAGTCCTTTCTGCACGCAGTATATTTGCAGTCCTCTCCGCACACGGTATAATCGCAGTCGTCTCATCACGCGGTACAATCGCAGTCCTTTCCCCACGCAGTATATTTGCAGTCCTCTCCGCACGCGGTACAATCGCAGTCCATTCCGCACGCAGTATATTTGCAGTGCTTTCCGGACGCGGTACAATCGCAGTCGTCTCATCACGCGGTACAATCGCAGTCCTTTCCCCACACGCAGTATATTTGCAGTCCTTTCCGCACGCAGTATATTTGCAGTCCTCTCCGCACGCGGTACAATCGCAGTCCTTTCTGCACGCAGTATATTTGCAGTCCTTTCCGCACGTGGTACAATCGCAGTCCTTTCCGCACGAGGTACAATCGCAGTCCTCTCTGCACGCGGTACAATCGCAGTCATCTCATCACGCGGTACAATCGCTGTCCTTTCCTCACGCAGTATATTTTCAGTCCTCTCCGCACGCAGTATATTTGCAGTCCTCTCCGCACGCAGTATATTTGCAGTCCTTTCTGCACGCAGTATATTTGCAGTCCTCTCCGCACACGGTACAGTCGCAGTCGTCTCATCACGCGGTACAATCGCAGTCCTTTCCCCACGCAGTATATTTGCAGTCCTCTCCGCACGCAGTATATTTGCAGTCCTTTCTGCACGCAGTATATTTGCAGTCCTCTCCGCACGCGGTACAATCGCAGTCGTCTCATCACGCGGTACAATCGCAGTCCTTTCCACACGTAGTATAATCGCAGTCGTCTCATCACGCGGTACAATCGCAGTCCTTTCCGCACGCAGTATATTTGCAGTCCTATCCGCATGCGATACAATCGCAGTCCTTTCCCCACGCAGTATATTTGCAGTCCTTTCTGCACGCAGTATATTTGCAGTCCTCTCCGCACACGGTACAATCGCAGTCCTTTCTGCACGCAGTATATTTGCAGTCCTCTCTGCACGCAGTATATTTGCAGTCCTTTCCGCACGCAGTATATTTGCAGTCCTCTCCGCACGCGGTACAATCGCAGTCCATTCCGCACGCAGTATATTTGCAGTGCTTTCCAGACGTTGTACAATCGCAGTCGTCTCATCACGCAGTACAATCGCAGTCCTTTCCCCACGCAGTATATATGCAGTCCTCTCCGCACGCAGTATATTTGCAGTCCTTTCGGCACGCAGTATATTTGCAGTCCTCTCCGCACGCGGTACAATCGCAGTCCTTTCCACACGCAGTATAATCGCAGTCGTCTCATCACGCGGTACAATCGCAGTCCATTCCGCACGCAGTATATTTGAAGTGCTTTCCGGACGCGGTATAATCGCAGTCCTCTCCGCACGCGGTACAATCGCAGTCCTCTCCGCACGCAGTATATTTGCAGTCCTCTCCGCACGCAGTATATTTGCAGTCCTCTCCGCACGCAGTATATTTGCAGTCCTCTCCGCACGCGGTATAATCGCAGTCCTCTCCGCACGCGGTACAATCGCAGTCCTTTCCCCACGCAGTATATTTGCAGTCCTTTCTGCACGCAGTATATTTGCAGTCCTCTCCGCACACGGTACAATCGCAGTCCTTTCTGCACGCAGTATATTTGCAGTCCTCTCTGCACGCAGTATATTTGCAGTCCTTTCCGCATGCAGTATATTTGCAGTCCTCTCCGCACGCGGTACAATCGCAGTCCATTCCGCACGCAGTATATTTGAAGTGCTTTCCGGACGCGGTACAATCGCAGTCCTCTCCGCACGCGGTATAATCGCAGTCCTCTCCGCACGCGGTACAATCGCAGTCCTCTCCGCACGCGGTACAATCGCATTCCTTTCCCCACACAGTATATTTGCAGTCCTCTCCGCACGCAGTATAATTGCAGTCCTTTCTGCACGCAGTATATTTGCAGTCCTCTCCGCACACGGTACAATCGCAGTCGTCTCATCACGCGGTTCAATCGCAGTCCTTTCCCCACGCAGTATATTTGCAGTCCTTTCCGCACGCAGTATATTTGCAGTCCTCTCCGCACGCGGTACAATCGCAGTCCTTTCTGCACGCAGTATATTTGCAGTCCTTTCCGCACGCGGTACAATCGCAGTCCTTTCCGCACGCGGTACAATCGCAGTCCTTTCCGCACGAGGTAGAATCGCAGTCCTCTCCGCACGCGGTACAATCGCAGTCATCTCATCACGCGGTACAATCGCTGTCCTTTCCTCACGCAGTATAATCGCAGTCGTTTCATCACGCGGTACAATCGCAGTCCTTTCCGCACGCAGTATATTTGCAGTCCTCTCCGCATGCGATACAATCGCAGTCCTTTCTGCACGCAGTATATTTGCAGTCCTTTCCGCACGCAGTATATTTGCAGTCCTCTCCGCATGCGGTATATTTGCAGTCCTTTCCGCACGCAGTATATTTGCAGTCCTCTCCGCATGCGGTACAATCGCAGTCCATTCCGCACGCAGTATATTTGCAGTGCTTTCCAGACGCGGTACAATCGCAGTCGTCTCATCACGCGGTACAATCGCAGTCCTTTCCCCACGCAGTATATTTGCAGTCCTTTCGGCACGCAGTATATTTGCAGTCCTCTCCGCACGCGGTACAATCGCAGTCCTTTCCACACGCAGTATAATCGCAGTCGTCTCATCACGCGGTACAATCGCAGTCCTTTCTGCACGCAGTATATTTGCAGTCCTCTCCGCACGCAGTATATTTGCAGTCCTTTCCGCACGCAGTATATTTGCAGTCCTCTCCGCACGCGGTACAATCGCAGTCCATTCCGCACGCAGTATATTTGAAGTGCTTTCCGGACGCGGTACAATCGCAGTCCTCTCCGCACGCGGTATAATCGCAGTCCTCTCCGCACGCGGTATAATCGCAGTCCTCTCCGCACGCGGTACAATCGCAGTCCTCTCCGCACGCAGTATATTTGCAGTCCTCTCCGCACACGGGACAATCGCAGTCGTCTCATCAAGCGGTACAATCGCAGTCCTTTCCCCACGCAGTATATTTGCAGTCCTCTCCAGTATATTTGCAGTCCTTTCTGCACGCAGTATATTTGCAGTCCTCTCCGCACACGGTACAATCGCAGTCATCTCATCACGCGGTACAATCGCAGTCCTTTCCGCACGCCGTATATTTGCAGTCCCCTCCGCACGCGGTACAATGGCAGTCCATTCCGCACGCAGTATATTTGCAGTGCTTTCCGGACGCGGTACAATCGCAGTCATCTCATCACGCGGTTCAGTCGCAGTCCTTTCCACACGTAGTATAATCGCAGTCGTCTCATCACGCTGTACAATCGCAGTCCTTTCTGCACGCAGTATATTTGCAGTCCTTTCCGCACGCAGTATATTTGCAGTCCTCTCCGCACGCGGTACAATCGCTGTCCATTCCGCACGCAGTATATTTGAAGTGCTTTCCGGACGCGGTATAATCGCAGTCCTCTTCGCACGCGGAACAATCGCAGTCGTCTCATCACGCGGTACAATCGCAGTCCTTTCCGCACGCAGTATATTTGCAGTCCTCTCCGCACGCAGTATATTTGCAGTCCTTTCTGCACGTAGTATATTTGCAGTACTTTCCGCACGCGGTACAATCGCAGTCCTTTCCGCACGCGGTACAATCGCAGTCCTCTCCGCACGCGGTACAATCGCAGGCGTCTCATCACGTGGTACAATCGCAGTCCTTTCCCCACGCAGTATATTTGCAGTCCTCTCCAGTATATTTGCAGTCTTTTCTGCAAGCAGTATATTTGCAGTCCTCTCCGCACGCGGTACAATCGCAGTCCATTCCGCACACAGTATATTTGTAGTGCTTTCCAGACGCGGTACAATCGCAGTCGTCTCATCACGCGGTACAATCGCAGTCCTTTCTGCACGCAGTATATTTGCAGTCCTCTCCGCACGCAGTATATTTGCAGTCCTCTCCGCACGCGGTACAATCGCAGTCCATTCCGCACGCAGTATATTTGTAGTGCTTTCCAGATGCGGTACAATCGCAGTCCTCTCCGCACGCGGTACAATCGCAGTCCTCTCCGCACGCGGTATAATCGCAGTCCTCTCCGAACGCGGTACAATCGCACTCCTTTCCCCACGCAGTATATTTGCAGTCTTTTCTGCACGCAGTATATTTGCAGTCCTCTCCGCACACGGTACAATCGCAGTCGTCTCATCACGCGGTACAATCGCAGTCCTTTCCGCACGCCGTATATTTGCAGTCCTCTCCGCACGCGGTACAATCGCAGTCCATTCCGCACGCAGTATATTTGCAGTGCTTTCCGGACGCGGTACAATCGCAGTCCTTTCCGCACGAGGTACAATCGCAGTCCTCTCCGCACGCGGTACAATCGCAGTCCTTTCCACACGCAGTATAATCGCAGTCGTCTCATCACGCGGTACAATCGCTGTCCTTTCCTCACGCAGTATATTTGCAGTCCTCTCCGCACGCAGTATATTTGCAGTCCTTTCTGCACGCAGTATATTTGCAGTCCTCTCCGCACACGGTACAATCGCAGTCGTCTCATCACGCGGTACAATCGCAGTCCTTTCCCCACGCAGTACATTTGCAGTCCTCTCCGCACGCAGTATATTTGCAGTCCTTTCTGCACGCAGTATGTTCGCAGTCGTCTCATCACGCGGTACAATCGCAGTCCTTTCCGCACGCAGTACATTTGCAGTCCTCTCCGCACGCGGTATATTCGCAGTCCTTTCTGCACGCAGTATATTTGCAGTCCTTTCCGCACGCGGTACAATCGCAGTCCTTTCCGCACGAGGTACAATCGCAGTCCTTTCCGCACGAGGTACAATCGCAGTCCTTTCCGCACGAGGTACAATCGCAGTCCTCTCCGCACGCAGTACAATCGCAGTAGTCTCATCACGCGGTACAATCGCTGTCCTTTCCTCACGCAGTATATTTGCAGTCCTCTCCGCACGCAGTATATTTGCAGTCCTTTCTGCATGCAGTATATTTGCAGTCCTCTCCGCACACGGTACAATCGCAGTCGTCTCATCACGCGGTACAATCGCAGTCCTTTCCCCACGCAGTATATTTGCAGTCCTCTCCGCACGCAGTATATTTGCAGTCCTTTCTGCACGCAGTATATTTGCAGTCCTCTCCGCACGCGGTACAATCGCAGTCCTTTCCCCACGCAGTATATTTGCAGTCCTCTCCGCACGCGGTACAATCGCAGTCCTTTCCCCACGCAGTATATTTGCAGTCGTCTCATCACGCGGTACAATAGCAGTCCTTTCTGCACGCAGTATATTTGCAGTCCTCTCCGCACGCAGTATATTTGCAGTCCTTTCCGCACGCAGTATATTTGCAGTCCTCTCCGCACGCGGTACAATCGCAGTCCATTCCGCACGCAGTATATTTGAAGTGCTTTCCGGACGCGGTACAATCGCAGTCCTCTCCGCACGCGGTACAATTGCAGTCCTCTCCGCACGCGGTACAATTGCAGTCCTCTCCGCACGCGGTACAATTGCAGTCCTCTCCGCACGCGGTACAATCGCAGTCCTTTCCCCACGCAGTATATTTGCAGTCCTTTCTGCGCGCAGTATATTTGCAGTCCTCTCCGCACACGGTACAATCGCAGTCGTCTCATCACGCGGTACAATCGCAGTCCTTTCCCCACGCAGTATATTTGCAGTCCTCTCCAGTATATTTGCAGTCCTTTCTGCACGCAGTATATTTGCAGTCGTCTCCGCACTCGGTACAATCGCAGTCGTGTCATCACGCGGTACAATCGCAGTCCTTTCCCCACGCAGTATATTTGCAGTCCTCTCCAGTATATTTGCAGTCCTCTCCGCACGCAGTATATTTGCAGTCCTGTCTGCACGTGGTACAATCGCAGTCCTCTCCGCAAGCGGTACAATCGCAGGCCTCTCCGCACACGGTACAATCGCAGGCCTCTCCGCACGCGGTACAATCGCAGTCCTCTCATCACGCGGTACAATTGCAGTCCTTTCCGCACGCAGTATATTTGCAGTCCTCTCCGCACACGGTGCAATCGCAGTCCTTTCTGCACGCAGTATATTTGCAATCCTCTCCGCACACGGTACAATCGCTGTCATCTCATCACGCGGTACAATCGCATTACTTTCCGCACGCGGTATATTCGCAGTCCTTTCCGCACGCGGTACAATCGCAGTCCTCTCCACACACGGTACAATCGCAGTCCTCTCCGCACGCGGTACAATTGCAGTCCTCTCCGCACGCGGTACAATCGCAGTCCTCTCCGCACGCGGTACAATCGCAGTCCTCTCCGCACGCGGTACAATTGCAGTCCTCTCATCACGCGGTACAATTGCAGTCCTCTCATCACGCGGTACAATCGCAGTCCTCTCATCACGCGGTACAATCGCAGTCCTTTCTGCACGCAGTATATTTGCAGTCCTCTCCGCACGCAGTATATTTGCAGTCCTTTCTGCACGCAGTATATTTGCAGTCCTCTCCGCACACGGTACAATCGCAGTCCATTCCCCACGCAGTATATTTGCAGTCCTTTCCGCACGCGGTACAATCGCAGTCCTTTCCCCACGAAGTATATTTGCAGTCCTCTCCGCACGCAGTATATTTGCAGTCCTTTCTGCACGCAGTATATTTGCAGTCCTTTCTGCACGCAATATATTTGCAGTCCTCTCCGCACACGGTACAATCGCAGTCGTCTCATCACGCGGTACAATCGCAGTCCTTTCCGCACGCAGTATATTTGCAGTCCTCTCCGCACGCAGTATATTTGCAGTCTTCTCTGCACGTGGTACAATCGCGGTACAATCGCAGTCCTCTCCGCACGCGGTACAATCGCAGTCCTCTCCGCACACGGTACAATCGCAGTCCTCTCCGCACGCGGTACAATCGCAGTCCTCTCCGCACGTGGTACAATCGCAGTCCTTTCCCCACGCAGTATATTTGCAGTCCTTTCTGCACGCAGTATATTTGCAGTCCTCTCCGCACGCGGTACAATCGCAGTCCTTTCCCCACGCAGTATATTTGCAGTCCTCTCCAGTATATTTGCAGTCCTTTCTGCACGCAGTATATTTGCAGTCGTCTTCGCACTTGGTACAATCGCAGTCGTCTCATCACGCGGTACAATCGCAATCCTTTCCCCACGCAGTATATTTGCAGTCCTCTCCAGTATATTTGCAGTCCTCTCCGCACGCAGTATATTTGCAGTCCTCTCCGCAAGCGGTACAATCGCAGTCCTCTCCGCACGCGGTACAATCGCAGTCCTCTCCGCACGCGGTACAATCTCAGTCCTCTCCGCACACGGTACAATCGCAGTCCTCTCATCACGCGGTACAATTGCAGTCCTTTCCCCACGCAGTATATTTGCAGTCCTCTCCAGTATATTTGCAGTCCTTTCTGCACGCAGTATATTTGCAGTCCTCTCCGCACACGGTACAATCGCAGTCGTCTCATCACGCAGTACAATCGCAGTCCTTTCCCCACGCAGTATATTTGCAGTCCTCTCCAGTATATTTGCAGTCCTTTCTGCACGCAGTATATTTGCAGTCCTCTCCGCACACGGTACAATCGCAGTCGTCTCATCACGCGGTACAATCGCAGTCCTTTCGCCACGCAGTATATTTGCAGTCCTTTCTGCACGCAGTATATTTGCAGTCGTCTCCGCACTCGGTACAATCGCAGTCGTCTCATCACGCGGTACAATCGCAATCCTTTCCCCACGCAGTATATTTGCAGTCCTCTCCAGTATATTTGCAGTCCTCTCCGCACGCAGTATATTTGCAGTCCTCTCTGCACGTGGTACAATCGCAGTCCTCTCCGCAAGCGGTACAATCGCAGTCCTCTCCGCACGCGGTACAATCGCAGTCCTCTCCGCACACGGTACAATCGCAGTCCTATCCGCACGCGGTACAATCGCAGTCCTCTCATCACGCGGTACAATTGCAGTCCTTTCCGCACGCAGTATATTTGCAGTCCTCTCCGCACACGGTGCAATCGCAGTCCTTTGTGCACGCAGTATATTTGCAGTCCTCTCCGCACACGGTACAATCGCTGTCATCTCATCACGCGGTACAATCGCATTACTTTCCGCACGCGGTATATTTGCAGTCCTCTCCGCACGCGGTATATTTGCAGTCCTCTCCGCACGCGGTACAATCGCAGTCCTCTCCACACACGGTACAATTGCAGTCCTCTCCGCACACGGTACAATGGCAGTCGTCTCATCACGCGGTACAATCGCAGTCCTCTCCGCACGCGGTACAATCGCAGTCCTCTCCGCACGCGGTACAATCGCAGTCCTCTCCGCACGCGGTATATTTGCAGTCCTTTCCGCACGCGGTACAATCGCAGTCCTTTCCGCACGCGGTGCAATCGCAGTCCTCATCACGCGGTACAATCGCAGTCCTCTCATCACGCGGTACAATCGCAGTCCTCTCATCACGCGGAACAATCGCAGTCCTCTCTGCACGCAGTATATTTGCAGTCCTCTCCGCACGCAGTATATTTGCAGTCCTTTCTGCAAGCAGTATATTTGCAGTCCTCTCCGCACACGGTACAATCGCAGTCCTTTCCCCACGCAGTATATTTGCAGTCCTTTCCGCACGCGGTACAATCGCAGTCCTTTCCCCACGCAGTATATTTGCAGTCCTCTCCGCCGCAGTATATTTGCAGTCCTTTCTGCACGCAGTATATTTGCAGTCCTTTCTGCACGCAATATATTTGCAGTCCTCTCCGCACACGGTACAATCGCAGTCGTCTCATCACGCGGTACAATCGCAGTCCTTTCCGCACGCAGTATATTTGCAGTCCTCTCCGCACGCAGTATATTTGCAGTCTTCTCTGCACGTGGTACAATCGCAGTCCTCTCCGCACGCGGTACAATCGCAGTCCTCTCCGCACACGGTACAATCGCAGTCCTCTCCGCACGCGGTACAATCGCAGTCCTCTGATCACGCGGTAGAATCGCAGTCCTTTCTGCATGCAGTATATTTGCAGTCCTCTCCGCACACGGTGCAATCGCAGTCCTTTCTGCACGCAGTATATTTGCAGTCCTTTCCGCACGCGGTACAATCGCAGTCCTTTCTGCACGCAGTATATTTGCAGTCCTTTCCGCACGCGGTACAATCGCAGTCCTTTCCGCACGCGGTATAATCGTAGTCCTCTCCGCACGCGGTACAATCGCAGTCATCTCATCACGCGGTACAATCGCAGTCATCTCATCACGCGGTACAATCGCAGTCCTCTCCGCACGTGGTACAATCGCAGTCCTCTCCGCACGCGGTACAATATGTGTCCTCTCCGCACGCGGTACAATCGCAGTCCTCTCCGCACGCGGTACAATCGCAGTCCTCTCCGCACGCGGTACAATCGCAGTCCTCTCCGCACGCGGTACAATCGCAGTCCTCTCCGCACGCGGTACAATCGCAGTTCTCTCCGCACGCGGTACAATCGCAGTCCTCTCCGCACGCGGTACAATCGCAGTCCTCTCCGCACGCGGTACAATCGCAGTCCTCTCCGCACGCGGTACAATCGCAGTCCTTTCCCCACGCAGTATATTTGCAGTCCTTTCTGCACGCAGTATATTTGCAGTCCTCTCCGCACACGGTACAATCGCAGTCCTCTCATCACGCGGTACAATCGCAGTCCTTTCCCCACGCAGTATATTTGCAGTCCTCTCCAGTATATTTGCAGTCCTTTCTGCACGCAGTATATTTGCAGTCGTCTCCGCACTCGGTACAATCGCAGTCCTTTCCCCACGCAGTATATTTGCAGTCCTTTCCGTACGCAGTATATTTGCAGTCCTCTCCGCACACGGTGCAATCGCAGTCCTTTCTGCACGCAGTATATTTGCAGTCCTCTCCGCACGCGGTATATTTGCAGTCCTCTCCGCACGCGGTATATTTGCAGTCCTCTCCGCACGGGGTACAATCGCAGTCCTCTCCGCACGCGGTACAATCGCAGTCCTCTCCGCACACGGTACAATGGCAGTCGTCTCATCACGCGGTACAATCGCAGTCCTCTCCGCATGCGGTACAATCGCAGTCCTCTCCGCACGCGGTACAATCGCAGTCCTCTCCGCACGCGGTACAATCGCAGTCCTCTCCGCACGCGGTACAATCGCAGTCCTCTCATCACGCGGTACAATCGCAGTCCTCTCATCACGCGGTACAATCGCAGTCCTCTCATCACGCGGTACAATCGCAGTCCTCTCATCACGCGGTACAATCGCAGTCCTTTCTGCACGCAGTATATTTGCAGTCCTTTCCGCACGCGGTACAATCGCAGTCCTTTCCCCACGCAGTATATTTGCAGTCCTTTCTGCACGCAGTATATTTGCAGTCCTTTCTGCACGCAATATATTTGCAGTCCTCTCCGCACACGGTACAATCGCAGTCGTCTCATCACGCGGTACAATCGCAGTCCTTTCCGCACGAAGTATATTTGCAGTCCTTTCCGCACGAAGTATATTTGCAGTCTTCTCTGCACGCGGTACAATCGCAGTCCTCTCCGCACGCGGTACAATCGCAGTCCTCTCCGCACGCGGTACAATCGCAGTCCTCTCCGCACGCGGTACAATCGCAGTCCTCTCCGCACGCGGTACAATCGCAGTCCTCTCCGCACGTGGTACAATCGCAGTCCTCTCCGCACGCGGTACAATCGCAGTCCTTTCCGCACGCAGTATATTTGCAGTCCTCTCCGCACACGGTGCAATCGCAGTCCTTTCTGCACGCAGTATATTTGCAGTCCTTTCCGCATGCGGTACAATCGCAGTCCTTTCTGCACGCAGTATATTTGCAGTCCTTTCCGCACGCGGTACAATCGCAGTCCTCTCCGCACGCGGTACAATCGCAGTCATCTCATCACGCGGTACAATCGCAGTCCTCTCCGCACGCGGTACAATCGCAGTCCTCTCCGCACGCGGTACAATCGCAGTCCTCTCCGCACGCGGTACAATCGCAGTCCTCTCTGCACGAGGTATATTTGCAGTCCTCTACGCACGCGGTACAATCGCAGTTCATTCCGCACGCAGTATATTTGAAGTGCTTTCCGGACGCGGTACAATCGCAGTCCTCTCCACACGCGGTACAATCGCATTCCTCTCCGCACGCGGTACAATCGCAGTCCTCTCCGCACGCAGTATATTTGCAGTCCTCTCCGCACACGGTACAATCGCAGTCCTTTCCCCACGCAGTATATTTGCAGTCCTCTCCGCACACGGTACAATCGCAGTCCTTTCCGCACGAAGTATATTTGCAGTCCTTTCCGCACGAAGTATATTTGCAGTCTTCTCTGCACGCGGTACAATCGCAGTCCTCTCCGCACGCGGTACAATCGCAGTCCTCTCCGCACGCGGTACAATCGCAGTCCTCTCCGCACGCGGTACAATCGCAGTCCTCTCCGCACGCGGTACAATCGCAGTCCTCTCCGCACGTGGTACAATCGCAGTCCTCTCCGCACGCGGTACAATCGCAGTCCTTTCCGCACGCAGTATATTTGCAGTCCTCTCCGCACACGGTGCAATCGCAGTCCTTTCTGCACGCAGTATATTTGCAGTCCTTTCCGCATGCGGTACAATCGCAGTCCTTTCTGCACGCAGTATATTTGCAGTCCTTTCCGCACGCGGTACAATCGCAGTCCTCTCCGCACGCGGTACAATCGCAGTCATCTCATCACGCGGTACAATCGCAGTCCTCTCCGCACGCGGTACAATCGCAGTCCTCTCCGCACGCGGTACAATCGCAGTCCTCTCCGCACGCGGTACAATCGCAGTCCTCTCTGCACGAGGTATATTTGCAGTCCTCTACGCACGCGGTACAATCGCAGTTCATTCCGCACGCAGTATATTTGAAGTGCTTTCCGGACGCGGTACAATCGCAGTCCTCTCCACACGCGGTACAATCGCATTCCTCTCCGCACGCGGTACAATCGCAGTCCTCTCCGCACGCAGTATATTTGCAGTCCTCTCCGCACACGGTACAATCGCAGTCCTTTCCCCACGCAGTATATTTGCAGTCCTCTCCAGTATATTTGCAGTCCTTTCCGCACGCCGCATATTTTCAGTCCCCTCCGCACGCGGTACAATCGCAGTCCATTCCGCACGCAGTATATTTGCAGTGCTTTCCGGACGCGGTACAATCGCAGTCATCTCATCACGCGGTACAATCGCAGTCCTTTCCCCACGCAGTATATTTGCAGTCCTCTCCGCACGCAGTATATTTGCAGTCCTTTCTGCACGCAGTATATTTGCAGTCCTCTCCGCACGCGGTACAATCGCAGTCCTTTCCACACGCAGTATATTTGCAGTCCTCTCCGCACGCAGTATATTTGCAGTCCTTTCTGCACGCAGTATATTTGCAGTCCTCTCCGCACGCAGTATATTTGCAGTCCTTTCCGCACGCAGTATATTTGCAGTCCTCTCCGCACGCGGTACAATCGCAGTCCATTCCGCACGCAGTATATTTGAAGTGCTTTCCGGACGCGGTATAATCGCAGTCCTCTTCGCACGCGGAACAATCGCAGTCGTCTCATCACGCGGTACAATCGCAGTCGTCTCATCACGCGGTACAATCGCAGTCCTTTCCGCACGCAGTATATTTGCAGTCCTTTCCGCACGCGGTACAATCGCAGTCCTCTCCACACGCAGTATATTTGCAGTCCTTTCTGCACGCAGTATATTTGCAGTCCTTTCCGCACGCGGTACAATCGCAGTCCTTTCCGCACGCGGTACAATCGCAGTCCTTTCCGCACGCGGTACAATCGCAGTCCTCTCCGCACGCGGTACAATCGCAGTCCTCTCCGCACGCGGTACAATCGCAGTCCTCTCCGCACGCGGTACAATCGCAGTCATCTCATCACACGGTACAATCGCGGTCCTTTCCCCACGCAGTATATTTGCAGTCCTTTCTGCACGCAGTATATTTGCAGTCCTTTCTGCACGCAATATATTTGCAGTCCTCTCCGCACACGGTACAATCGCAGTCGTCTCATCACGCGGTACAATCGCAGTCCTTTCCGCACGCAGTATATTTGCAGTCCTCTCCGCACGCAGTATATTTGCAGTCTTCTCTGCACGTGGTACAATCGCAGTCCTCTCCGCAAGCGGTACAATCGCAGTCCTCTCCGCACACGGTACAATCGCAGTCCTCTCCGCACGCGGTACAATCGCAGTCCTCTCATCACACGGTAGAATCGCAGTCCTTTCTGCATGCAGTATATTTGCAGTCCTCTCCGCACACGGTGCAATCGCAGTCCTTTCCGCACGCGGTACAATCGCAGTCCTCTCCGCACGCGGTACAATCGCAGTCCTCTCAGCACGCGGTACAATCGCAGTCCTCTCAGCACGCGGTACAATCGCAGTCCTCTCCGCACGCGGTACAATCGCAGTCCTCTCCGCACGCGGTACAATCGCAGTCCTCTCATCACGCGGTACAATCGCAGTCCTCTCATCACGCGGTACAATCGCAGTCCTCTCATCACGCGGTACAATCGCAGTCCTCTCATCACGCGGTACAATCGCAGTCCTCTCATCACGCGGTACAATCGCAGTCCTCTCATCACGCGGTACAATCGCAGTCCTCTCATCACGCGGTACAATCGCAGTCCTCTCATCACGCGGTACAATCGCAGTCCTCTCATCACGCGGTACAATCGCAGTCCTTTCTGCACGCAGTATATTTGCAGTCCTTTCCGCACGCGGTACAATCGCAGTCCTTTCCCCACGCAGTATATTTGCAGTCCTTTCTGCATGCAGTATATTTGCAGTCCTCTCCGCACACGGTACAATCGCAGTCCTTTCCGCACGAAGTATATTTGCAGTCCTCTCCGCACGCAGTATATTTGCAGTCTTCTCTGCACGCGGTACAATTGCAGTCCTCTCCGCACGCGGTACAATCGCAGTCCTCTCCGCACACGGTACAATCGCAGTCCTCTCCGCACGCGGTACAATCGCAGTCCTCTCCGCACGCGGTACAATCGCAGTCCTCTCATCATGCGGTACAATCGCAGTCCTTTCCGCATCAGTATATTTGCAGTCCTCTCCGCACACGGTGCAATCGCAGTCCTTTCTGCACGCAGTATATTTGCAGTCCTTTCCGCACGCGGTACAATCGCAGTCCTTTCTGCACGCAGTATATTCGCAGTCCTTTCCGCACGCGGTACAATCGCAGTCCTCTCCGCACGCGGTACAATCGCAGTCCTCTCCGCACGCGGTACAATCGCAGTCCTCTCCGCACGCGGTACAATCGCAGTCATCTCATCACGCGGTACAATCGCAGTCATCTCATCACGCGGTACAATCGCAGTCCTCTCCGCACGCGGTACAATCGCAGTCCTCTCCGCACGCGGTACAATCGCAGTCCTCTCCGCACGCGGTACAATCGCAGTCCTCTCCGCACGCGGTACAATCGCAGTCCTCTCCGCATGCGGTACAATCGCAGTCCTCTCCGCACGCGGTACAATCGCAGTCCTCTCCGCACGCGGTATATTTGCAGTCCTCTCCGCACGCGGTACAATCGCAGTTCATTCCGCACGCAGTATATTTGAAGTGCTTTCCGGACGCGGTACAATCGCATTCCTCTCGGCACGCGGTACAATCGCATTCCTCTCCGCACGCGGTACAATCGCAGTCCTCTCCGCACGCAGTATATTTGCAGTCCTCTCCGCACCCGGTACAATCGCAGTCCTTTCCCCACGCAGTATATTTGCAGTCCTCTCCAGTATATTTGCAGTCCTTTCCGCACGCCGTATATTTTCAGTCCCCTCCGCACGCGGTACAATCGCAGTCCATTCCGCACGCAGTATATTTGCAGTGCTTTCCGGACGCGGTACAATCGCAGTCCATTCCGCACGCAGTATATTTGCAGTCCTCTCCGCACGCAGTATATTTGCAGTCCTTTCTGCACGCAGTATATTTGCAGTCCTCTCCGCACGCAGTATATTTGCAGTCCTTTCCGCACGCAGTATATTTGCAGTCCTCTCCGCACGCGGTACAATCGCAGTCCATTCCGCACGCAGTATATTTGAAGTGCTTTTCGGACGCGGTATAATCGCAGTCCTTTCCGCACACAGTATATTTGCAGTCCTTTCCGCACGCGGTACAATCGCAGTCCTCTCCACACGCAGTATATTTGCAGTCCTTTCTGCACGCAGTATATTTGCAGTCCTTTCCGCACGCGGTACAATCGCAGTCCTTTCCGCACGCGGTACAATCGCAGTCATCTCATCACACGGTACAATCGCGGTCCTTTCCCCACGCAGTATATTTGCAGTCCTTTCTGCACGCAGTATATTTGCAGTCCTCTCCGCACACGGTACAATCGCAGTCCTTTCCGCACGCAGTATATTTGCAGTCCTTTCCCCACGCAGTATATTTGCAGTCCTCTCCGCACGCAGTATATTTGCAGTCCTTTCTGCACGCAGTATATTTGCAGTCCTTTCTGCACACAATATATTTGCAGTCCTCTCCGCATGCGGTACAATCGCAGTCCTCTCTGCACGCGGTACAATCGCAGTCCTCTCTGCACGCGGTACAATCGCAGTCCTATCTGCACGCGGTACAATCGCAGTCCTCTCTGCACGCGGTACAATCGCAGTCCTCTCTGCACGCGGTACAATCGCAGTCCTCTCTGCACGCGGTACAATCGCAGTCCTCTCCGCACGCGGTACAATCGCAGGCGTCTCATCATGCGGTACAATCGCAGTCCATTCCGCACGCAGTATATTTGCAGTCCTCTCCGCACGCGGTACAATCGCAGTCCATTCCGCACGCAGTATATTTGCAGTGCTTTCCAGACGCGGTACAATCGCAGTCGTCTCATCACGCGGTACAATCGCAGTCCTTTCCCCACGCAGTATATTTGCAGTCCTCTCCGCACGCAGTATATTTGCAGTCCTCTCCGCACGCGGTACAATCGCAGTCCTCTCTGCACGCGGTACAATCGCAGTCCTCTCCGCACGCTGTACAATCGCAGTCGTCTCATCACGCGGTACAATCGCAGTCCTTTCCCCACGCAGTATATTTGCAGTCCTCTCCGCACGCAGTATATTTGCAGTCCTCTCCGCACGCGGTACAATCGCAGTCCTCTCTGCACGCGGTACAATCGCAGTCCTCTCCGCACGCGGTACAATCGCAGTCCTCTCCGCACGCAGTATATTTGCAGTCCTTTCTGCACGCAGTATATTTGCAGTCCTTTCCGCACGCGGTACAATCGCAGTCCTTTCCGCACGCGGTACAATCGCAGTCCTTTCCACACGCAGTATAATCGCAGTCGTCTCATCACGCGGTACAATCGCAGTCCTTTCTGCACGCAGTATATTTGCAGTCCTCTCCGCACGCAGTATATTTGCAGTCCTCTCCGCACGCGGTACAATCGCAGTCCATTCCGCACGCAGTATATTTGAAGTGCTTTCCAGACGCGGTACAATCGCAGTCCTCTCCGCACGCGTTACAATCGCAGTCCTCTCCGCACGCGGTATAATCGCAGTCCTCTCCGCACGCGGTACAATCGCAGTCCTCTCCGCACGCGGTACAATCGCACTCCTTTCCCCACGCAGTATATTTGCAGTCCTTTCTGCACGCAGTATATTTGCAGTCCTCTCCGCACACGGTACAATCGCAGTCGTCTCATCACGCGGTACAATCGCAGTCCTTTCCCCACGCAGTATATTTGCAATCCTCTCCAGTATATTTGCAGTCCTTTCTGCACGCAGTATATTTGCAGTCCTCTCCGCACACGGTACAATCGCAGTCGTCTCATCACGCGGTACAATCGCAGTCCTTTCCGCACGCCGTATATTTGCAGTCCTCTCCGCACGCGGTACAATCGCAGTCCTTTCCCCACGCAGTATATTTGCAGTCCTTTCCGCACGCAGTATATTTGCAGTCCTTTCCGCACGCAGTATATTTGCAGTCCTCTCCGCACACGGTACAATCGCAGTCGTCTCATCACGCGGTACAATCGCAGTCCATTCACCACGCAGTATATTTGCAGTCCTCTCCGCACGCAGTATATTTGCAGTCCTTTCTGCATGCAGTATATTTGCAGTCCTCTCCAGTATATTTGCAGTCCTTTCCCCACGCAGTATATTTGCAATCCTCTCCAGTATATTTGCAGTCCTTTCTGCACGCAGTATATTTGCAGTCCTCTCTGCACGCGGTACAATCGCAGTCGTCTCATCACGCGGTACAATCGCAGTCCTTTCCGCACGCAGTATATTTGCAGTCCTCTCCGCACGCAGTACATTTGCAGTCCTCTCCGCACGCGGTATAATCGCAGTCCTCTCCGCTCGCGGTACAATCGCAGTCCTTTCCCCACGCAGTATATTTGCAGTCCTCTCCGCACGCGGTACAATCGCAGTCCTTTCCACACGCAGTATATTTGCAGTCCTCTCCGCACGCAGTATATTTGCAGTCCTTTCCGCACGCAGTATATTTGCAGTCCTCTCCGCACGCAGTACAATCGCAGTCCATTCCGCACGCAGTATATTTGCAGTGCTTTCCAGATGTGGCACAATCGCAGTCGTCTCATCACGCGGTACAATCGCAGTCCTTTCCCCACGCAGTATATATGCAGTCCTCTCCGCACGCAGTATATTTGCAGTCCTTTCGGCACGCAGTATATTTGCAGTCCTCTCCGCACACGGTACAATCGCAGTCGTCTCATCACGCGGTACAATCGCAGTCCTTTCCCCACGCAGTATATATGCAGTCCTTTCTGCACGCAGTATATTTGCAGTCCTTTCTGCACGCAGTATATTTGCAGTCCTCTCCGCACACGGTACAATCGCAGTCGTCTCATCACGCGGTACAATCGCAGTCCTTTCCGCACGCAGTATATTTGCAGTCCTCTCCGCACGCGGTACAATCGCAGTCCTTTCCACACGCAGTATAATTGCAGTAGTCTCATCACGCGGTACAATCGCAGTCCTTTCTGCACGCAGTATATTTGCAGTCCTCTCCGCATGCGATACAATCGCAGTCCTTTCTGCACGCAGTATATTTGCAGTCCTCTCCGCACGCAGTATATTTGCAGTCCTTTCCGCACGCAGTATATTTGCAGTCCTCTCCGCATGCGGTACAATCGCAGTCCATTGCGCACGCAGTATATTTGCAGTGCTTTCCAGACGCGGTACAATCGCAGTCGTCTCATCACGCGGTACAATCGCAGTCCTTTCCCCACGCAGTATATTTGCAGTCCTCTCCGCAAGCAGTATATTTGCAGTCCTCTCCGCACGCGGTACAATCGCAGTCCTCTCCGCACGCGGTACAATCGCAGTCCTCTCCGCACGCGGTACAATCGCAGTCCTCTCCGCACGCGGTACAATCGCAGTCCTCTCCGCACGCGGTACAATCGCAGTCCTCTCCGCACGCGGTACAATCGCAGTCCTCTCCGCACGCGGTACAATCGCAGTCCTCTCCGCACGCAGTCCTCTCCGCACGCGGTACAATCGCAGTCCTCTCCGCACGCGGTACAATCGCAGTCGTCTCATCACGCGGTACAATCGCAGTGCTTTCCCCACGCAGTATATTTGCAGTCCTCTCAGCACGCAGTATATTTGCAGTCCTTTCTGCATGCAGTATATTTGCAGTCCTTTCCGCATGCAGTATATTTGCAGTCCTTTCCGCACGCGGTACAATCGCAGTCCTTTCCGCACGCGGTACAATCGCAGTCCTTTCCACACGCAGTATAATCGCAGTAGTCTCATCACGCGGTACAATCGCAGTCCTTTCTGCACGCAGTATATTTGCAGTCCTCTCCGCACGCAGTATATTTGCAGTCCTTTCCGCACGCAGTATATTTGCAGTCCTCTCCGCACACGGTACAATCGCAGTCGTCTCATCACGCGGTACAATCGCAGTCCATTCACCACGCAGTATATTTGCAGTCCTCTCCGCACGCAGTATATTTGCAGTCCTTTCTGCATGCAGTATATTTGCAGTCCTCTCCGCACACGGTACAATCGCAGTCGTCTCATCACGCGGTACAATCGCAGTCCTTTCCGCACGCAGTATATTTGCAGTCCTCTCCGCACGCAGTACATTTGCAGTCCTCTCCGCACGCGGTATAATCGCAGTCCTCTCCGCTCGCGGTACAATCGCAGTCCTTTCCCCACGCAGTATATTTGCAGTCCTCTCCGCACGCGGTACAATCGCAGTCCTTTCCACACGCAGTATATTTGCAGTCCTCTCCGCACGCAGTATATTTGCAGTCCTCTCCGCACGCAGTATATTTGCAGTCCTTTCCGCACGCAGTATATTTGCAGTCCTCTCCGCACGCGGTACAATCGCAGTCCTTTCCGCACGCAGTATATTTGCAGTCCTCTCCGCACGCGGTACAATCGCAGTCCATTCCGCACGCGGTACAATCGCAGTCCATTCCGCACGCAGTATATTTGCAGTGCTTTCCAGACGTGGTACAATCGCAGTCCTTTCCCCACGCAGTATATTTGCAGTCCTCTCCGCACGCAGTATATTTGCAGTCCTTTCGGCACGCAGTATATTTGCAGTCCTCTCCGCACACGGTACAATCGCAGTCGTCTCATCACGCGGTACAATCGCAGTCCTTTCCCCACGCAGTATATATGCAGTCATCTCCGCACGCAGTATATTTGCAGTCCTTTCTGCACGCAGTATATTTGCAGTCCTCTCCGCACACGGTACAATCGCAGTCGTCTCATCACGCGGTACAATCGCAGTCCTTTCCGCACGCAGTATATTTGCAGTCCTCTCCGCATGCGATACAATCGCAGTCCTTTCTGCACGCAGTATATTTGCAGTCCTCTCCGCACGCAGTATATTTGCAGTCCTTTCCGCACGCAGTATATTTGCAGTCCTTTCCGCACGCGGTACAATCGCAGTCCATTCCGCACGCAGTATATTTGCAGTGCTTTCCAGACGCGGTACAATTGCAGTCGTCTCATCACGCGGTACAATCGCAGTCCTTTCCCCACGCAGTATATTTGCAGTCCTCTCCGCACGCAATATATTTGCAGTCCTTTCTGCACGCAGTATATTTGCAGTCCTCTCCGCACGCGGTACAATCGCAGTCCATTCCGCACGCAGTATATTTGAAGTGCTTTCCGGACGCGATACAATCGCAGTCCTCTCCGCACACGGTATAATCGCAGTCCTCTCCGCACGCGGTACAGTCGCAGTCCTCTCCGCACGCGGTACAATCGCAGTCCTCTCCGCACGCGGTACAATCGCAGTCCTCTCCGCACGCGGTACAATTGCACTCCTTTCCCCACGCAGTATATTTGCAGTCCTCTCCGCACACGGTACAATCGCAGTAGTCTCATCACGCGGTACAATCGCAGTCCTTTCCCCACGCAGTATATTTGCAGTCCTCTCCGCACGCAGTATATTTGCAGTCCTTTCCGCACGCAGTATATTTGCAGTCCTCTCTGCACGCGGTACAATCGCAGTCCTTTCTGCACGCAGTATATTTGCAGTCCTTTCCGCACTCGGTACAATCGCAGTCCTTTCCGCACGAGGTACAATCGCAGTCCTCTCTGCACGCGGTACAATCGCAGTCATCTCATCACGCGGTACAATCGCTGTCCTTTCCTCACGCAGTATATTTGCAGTCCTTTCTGCACGCAGTATATTTCCAGTCCTCTCCGCACACGGTACAGTCGCAGTCGTCTCATCACGCGGTACAATCGCAGTCCTTTCCCCATGCAGTATATTTGCAGTCCTCTCCGCACGCAGTATATTTGCAGTCCTTTCTGCACGCAGTATATTTGCAGTCCTCTCCGCACACGGTACAATCGCAGTCGTCTCATCACGCGGTACAATCGCAGTCCTTTCCGCACGCAGTATATTTGCAGTCCTCTCCGCACGCAGTATATTTGCAGTCCTCTCCGCACGCAGTACAATCGCAGTCCTCTCCGCACGCGGTACAATCGCAGTCCTCTCCGCACGCGGTACAATCGCATTCCCCTCCGCACGCGGTACAATCGCAGTCCTCTCCGCACGCGGTACAATCGCAGTCCTCTCCGCACGCGGTACAATCGCAGTCTTCTCATCACGCGGTACAATCGCAGTCCTTTCCCCACGCAGTATATTTGCAGTCCTCTCCGCACGCAGTATATTTGCAGTCCTTTCTGCACGCAGTATATTTGCAGTCCTTTCCGCATGCAGTATATTTGCAGTCCTTTCCGCACGCGGTACAATCGCAGTCCTTTCCGCACGCGGTACAATCGCAGTCCTTTCCACACGCAGTATAATCGCAGTCGTCTCATCACGCGGTACAATCGCAGTCCTTTCTGCACGCAGTATATTTGCAGTCCTCTCCGCACGCAGTATATTTGCAGTCCTTTCCGCACGCAGTATATTTGCAGTCCTCTCCGCACACGGTACAATCGCAGTCGTCTCATCACGCGGTACAATCGCAGTCCATTCACCACGCAGTATATTTGCAGTCCTCTCCGCACGCAGTATATTTGCAGTCCTTTCCGCACGCAGTATATTTGCAGTCCTCTCCGCACGCGGTACAATCGCAGTCCATTCCGCACGCAGTATATTTGCAGTGCTTTCCAGACGTGGTACAATCGCAGTCGTCTCATCACGCGGTACAATCGCAGTCCTTTCCCCACGCAGTATATATGCAGTCCTCTCCGCACGCAGTATATTTGCAGTCCTTTCTGCACGCAGTATATTTGCAGTCCTCTCCGCACACGGTACAATCGCAGTCGTCTCATCACGCGGTACAATCGCAGTCCTTTCCGCACGCAGTATATTTGCAGTCCTCTCCGCATGCGATACAATCGCAGTCCTTTCTGCATGCAGTATATTTGCAGTCCTCTCCGCACGCAGTATATTTGCAGTCCTTTCCGCACGCAGTATATTTGCAGTCCTCTCCGCACGCGGTACAATCGCAGTCCATTCCGCACGCAGTATATTTGCAGTGCTTTCCAGACGCCGTACAATTGCAGTCGTCTCATCACGCGGTACAATCGCAGTCCTTTCCCCACGCAGTATATTTGCAGTCCTCTCCGCACGCAATATATTTGCAGTCCTTTCTGCACGCAGTATATTTGCAGTCCTCTCCGCACGCGGTACAATCGCAGTCCATTCCGCACGCAGTATATTTGAAGTGCTTTCCGGACGCGATACAATCGCAGTCCTCTCCGCACACGGTATAATCGCAGTCCTCTCCGCACGCGGTACAGTCGCAGTCCTCTCCGCACGCGGTACAATCGCACTCCTTTCCCCACGCAGTATATTTGCAGTCCTTTCTGCACGCAGTATATTTGCAGTCCTCTCCGCACACGGTACAATCGCAGTCGTCTCATCACGCGGTACAATCGCAGTCCTTTCCCCACGCAGTATATTTGCAGTCCTCTCTGCACGCAGTATATTTGCAGTCCTTTCCGCACGCAGTATATTTGCAGTCCTCTCTGCACGCGGTACAATCGCAGTCCTTTCTGCACGCAGTATATTTGCAGTCCTTTCCGCACTCGGTACAATCGCAGTCCTTTCCGCACGAGGTACAATCGCAGTCCTCTCTGCACGCGGTACAATCGCAGTCATCTCATCACGCGGTACAATCGCTGTCCTTTCCTCACGCAGTATATTTGCAGTCCTTTCTGCACGCAGTATATTTGCAGTCCTCTCCGCACGCAGTATATTTGCAGTCCTTTCTGCACGCAGTATATTTGCAGTCCTCTCCGCACACGGTACAATCGCAGTCGTCTCCGCACGCGGTATATTTGCAGTCCTCTCCGCACGCGGTACAATCGCAGTCCTTTCCACACGCAGTATATTTGCAGTCCTCTTCGCATGCGATACAATCGCAGTCCTTTCTGCACGCAGTATATTTGCAGTCCTCTCCGCACGCAGTATATTTGCAGTCCTTTCCGCACGCAGTATATTTGCAGTCCTTTCCGCACGCGGTACAATCGCAGTCCATTCCGCATGCAGTATATTTGCAGTGCTTTCCAGACGCGGTACAATCGCAGTCGTCTCATCACGCGGTACAATCGCAGTCCTTTCCCCACGCAGTATATTTGCAGTCCTCTCCGCACGCAGTATATTTGCAGTCCTCTCCGCACGCAGTACAATCGCAGTCCCCTCCGCACGCGGTACAATCGCAGTCCTCTCCGCACGCGGTACAATCGCAGTCCTCTCCGCACGCGGTACAATCGCAGTCCTCTCCGCACGCGGTACAATCGCAGTCCTCTCCGCACGCGGTACAATCGCAGTCCTCTCCGCACGCGGTACAATCGCAGTCCTCTCCGCACGCGGTACAATCGCAGTCCTCTCCGCACGCGGTACAATCGCAGTCCTCTCCGCACGCGGTACAATCGCAGTCCTCTCCGCACGCGGTACAATCGCAGTCCTCTCCGCACGCGGTACAATCGCAGTCCTCTCCGCACGCGGTACAATCGCAGTCCTCTCCGCACGCGGTACAATCGCAGTCCTCTCCGCACGTGGTACAATCGCAGTCGTCTCATCACGCGGTACAATCGCAGTCCTTTCCCCACGCAGTATATTTGCAGTCCTTTCTGCACGCAGTATATTTGCAGTCCTTTCTGCACGCAGTATATTTGCAGTCCTTTCTGCACGCAGTATATTTGCAGTCCTTTCTGCACGCAGTATATTTGCAGTCCTTTCCGCATGCAGTATATTTGCAGTCCTTTCCGCACGCGGTACAATCGCAGTCCTTTCCGCACGCGGTACAATCGCAGTCCTTTCCACACGCAGTATAATCGCAGTCGTCTCATCACGCGGTACAATCGCAGTCCTTTCTGCACGCAGTATATTTGCAGTCCTCTCCGCACGCAGTATATTTGCAGTCCTTTCCGCACGCAGTATATTTGCAGTCCTCTCCGCACGCGGTACAATCGCAGTCCATTCCGCACGCAGTATATTTGAAGTGCTTTCCAGACGCGGTACAATCGCAGTCCTCTCCGCACGCGGTAAAATCGCAGTCCTCTCCGCACGCGGTACAATCGCAGTCCTCTCCGCACGCGGTACAATCGCAGTCCTCTCCGCACGCGGTACAATCGCAGTCCTCTCCGCACGCGGTACAATCGCAGTCCTCTCCGCACGCGGTACAATCGCACTTCTTTCCCCATGCAGTATATTTGCAGTCCGTTCTGCACGCAGTATATTTGCAGTCCTCTCCGCACACGGTACAATCGCAGTCGTCTCATCACGCGGTACAATCGCAGTCCTTTCCCCATGCAGTATATTTGCAATCCTCTCCAGTATATTTGCAGTCCTTTCTGCACGCAGTATATTTGCAGTCCTCTCCGCACACGGTACAATCGCAGTCGTCTCATCACGCGGTACAATCGCAGTCCTTTGCGCACGCCGTATATTTGCAGTCCTCTCCGCACGCGGTACAATCGCAGTCCTTTCCCCACGCAGTATATTTGCAGTCCTTTCCGCACGGAGTATATTTGCAGTCCTCTCCGCATGCGATACATTCGCAGTCCTTTCTGCACGCAGTATATTTGCAGTCCTCTCCGCACGCAGTATATTTGCAGTCCTTTCCGCACGCAGTATATTTGCAGTCCTCTCCGCACACGGTACAATCGCAGTCGTCTCATCACGCGGTACAATCGCTGTCCTTTCCTCACGCAGTATATTTGCAGTCCTCTCCGCACGCAGTATATTTGCAGTCCTTTCTGCACGCAGTATATTTGCAGTCCTCTCCGCACACGGTACAGTCGCAGTCGTCTCATCACGCGGTACAATCGCAGTCCTTTCCCCATGCAGTATATTTGCAGTCCTCTCCGCACGCAGTATATTTGCAGTCCTTTCTGCACGCAGTATATTTGCAGTCCTCTCCGCACACGGTACAATCGCAGTCGTCTCCGCACGCGGTATATTTGCAGTCCTCTCCGCACGCGGTACAATCGCAGTCCTTTCCACACGCAGTATAAATGCAGTCGTCTCATCACGCGGTACAATCGCATTACTTTCCGCACGCAGTATATTTGCAGTCCTCTCCGCATGCGATACAATCGCAGTCCTTTCTGCACGCAGTATATTTGCAGTCCTCTCCGCACGCAGTATATTTGCAGTCCTTTCCGCACGCAGTATATTTGCAGTCCTTTCCGCACGCGGTACAATCGCAGTCCATTCCGCATGCAGTATATTTGCAGTGCTTTCCAGACGCGGTACAATCGCAGTCGTCTCATCACGCGGTACAATCGCAGTCCTTTCCCCACGCAGTATATTTGCAGTCCTCTCCGCACGCAGTATATTTGCAGTCCTCTCCGCACGCAGTACAATCGCAGTCCCCTCCGCACGCGGTACAATCGCAGTCCTCTCCGCACGCGGTACAATCGCAGTCCTCTCCGCACGTGGTACAATCGCAGTCCTCTCCGCACGCGGTACAATCGCAGTCCTCTCCGCACGCGGTACAATCGCAGTCCTCTCCGCACGCGGTACAATCGCAGTCGTCTCATCACGCGGTACAATCGCAGTCCTTTCCCCACGCAGTATATTTGCAGTCCTTTCTGCACGCAGTATATTTGCAGTCCTTTCTGCACGCAGTATATTTGCAGTCCTTTCTGCACGCAGTATATTTGCAGTCCTTTCTGCACGCAGTATATTTGCAGTCCTTTCCGCATGCAGTATATTTGCAGTCCTTTCCGCACGCGGTACAATCGCAGTCCTTTCCGCACGCGGTACAATCGCACTCCTTTCCACACGCAGTATAATCGCAGTCGTCTCATCACGCGGTACAATCGCAGTCCTTTCTGCACGCAGTATATTTGCAGTCCTCTCCGCACGCAGTATATTTGCAGTCCTTTCCGCACGCAGTATATTTGCAGTCCTCTTCGCACGCGGTACAATCGCAGTCCATTCCGCATGCAGTATATTTGAAGTGCTTTCCAGACGCGGTACAATCGCAGTCCTCTCCGCACGCGGTAAAATCGCAGTCCTCTCCGCACGCGGTACAATCGCAGTCCTCTCCGCACGCGGTATAATGGCAGTCCTCTCCGTACGCGGTACAATCGCAGTCCTCTCCGCACGCGGTACAATCGCAGTCCTCTCCGCACGCGGTACAATCGCAGTCGTCTCATCACGCGGTACAATCGCAGTCCTTTCCCCACGCAGTATATTTGCAATCCTCTCCAGTATATTTGCAGTCCTTTCTGCACGCAGTATATTTGCAGTCCTCTCCGCACACGGTACAATCGCAGTCGTCTCATCACGCGGTACAATCGCAGTCCTTTGCGCACGCCGTATATTTGCAGTCCTCTCCGCACGCGGTACAATCGCAGTCCTTTCCCCACGCAGTATATTTGCAGTCCTTTCCGCACGGAGTATATTTGCAGTCCTCTCCGCATGCGATACATTCGCAGTCCTTTCTGCACGCAGTATATTTGCAGTCCTCTCCGCACGCAGTATATTTGCAGTCCTTTCCGCACGCAGTATATTTGCAGTCCTCTCCGCACACGGTACAATCGCAGTCGTCTCATCACGCGGTACAATCGCAGTCCATTCACCACGCAGTATATTTGCAGTCCTCTCCGCACGCAGTATATTTGCAGTCCTTTCTGCATGCAGTATATTTGCAGTCCTCTCCGCATGCAGTATATGTGCAGTCCTTTCCGCACGCGGTATAATCGCAGTCCTCTCCGCTCGCGGTACAATCGCAGTCCTTTCCCCACGCAGTATATTTGCAGTCCTCTCCGCACGCGGTACAATCGCAGTCCTCTCCGCACGCGGTACAATTGCAGTCCTCTCCGCACGCGGTACAATCGCAGTCCTCTCCGCACGCGGTAGAATCGCAGTCCTTTCCGCACGAGGTACAATCGCAGTCCTCTCCGCACGCGGTACAATCGCAGTCCTCTCCGCACGGGGTACAATCGCAGTCATCTCATCACGCGGTACAATCGCAGTCCTTTCCCCACGCAGTATATTTGCAGTCCTCTCCGCATGCAGTATGTTTGCAGTCCTTTCTGCACGCAGTATATTTGCAGTCCTCTCCGCACACGGTACAATCGCAGTCGTCTCATCACGCGGTACAATCGCAGTCCTTTCCGCACGCAGTATATTTGCAGTCCTCTCCGCACGCAGTACATTTGCAGTCCTCTCCGCACGCGGTATAATCGCAGTCCTCTCCGCTCGCGGTACAATCGCAGTCCTTTCCCCACGCAGTATATTTGCAGTCCTCTCCGCACGCGGTACAATCGCAGTCCTCTCCGCACGCGGTACAATTGCAGTCCTCTCCGCACGCGGTACAATCGCAGTCCTCTCCGCACGCGGTACAATTGCAGTCCTCTCCGCACGCGGTACAATTGCAGTCCTCTCCGCACGCGGTACAATCGCAGTCCTTTCCCCACGCAGTATATTTGCAGTCCTTTCTGCACGCAGTATATTTGCAGTCCTCTCCGCACACGGTACAATCGCAGTCGTCTCATCACGCGGTACAATCGCAGTCCTTTCCCCACGCAGTATATTTGCAGTCCTCTCCAGTATATTTGCAGTCCTTTCTGCACGCAGTATATTTGCAGTCGTCTCCGCACTCGGTAAAATCGCAGTCGTCTCATCACGCGGTACAATCGCAGTCCTTTCCCCACGCAGTATGTTTGCAGTCCTTTCCAGTATATTTGCAGTCCTCTCCGCACGCAGTATATTTGCAGTCCTCTCTGCACGTGGTACAATCGCAGTCCTCTCCGCAAGCGGTACAACCGCAGTCCTCTCCGCACGCGGTACAATCGCAGTCCTCTCCGCACACGGTACAATCGCAGTCCTCTCCGCACGCGGAACAATCGCAGTCCTCTCATCACGCGGTACAATTGCAGTCCTTTCCGCACGCAGTATATTTGCAGTCCTCTCCGCACACGGTGCAATCGCAGTCCTTTCTGCACGCAGTATATTTGCAGTCCTTTCTGCACGCAGTATATTTGCAGTCCTTTCTGCACGCAGTATATTTGCAGTCCTCTCCGCACACGGTAGAATCGCTGTAATCTCATCACGCGGTACAATCGCATTACTTTCCGCACGCGGTATATTTGCAGTCCTCTTCGCACGCGGTACAATCGCAGTCCTCTCAACACACGGTACAATCGCAGTCCTCTCCGCACACGGTACAATGGCAGTCGTCTCATCACGCGGTACAATCGCAGTCCTCTCCGCACGCGGTACAATCGCAGTCCTCTCCGCACGCGGTACAATCGCAGTCCTCTCCGCACGCGGTATATTTGCAGTCCTTTCCGCACGCGGTACAATCGCAGTCCTTTCCGCACGCGGGACAATCGCAGTCCTTTCCGCACGCGGTACAATCGCAGTCCTTTCCGCACGTGGTACAATCGCAGTCCTCTCATCACGCGGTACAATCGCAGTCCTTTCTGCACGCAGTATATTTGCAGTCCTTTCCGCACTCGGTACAATCGCAGTCCTTTCCACACGCAGTATATTTACAGTCCTCTCCGCACGCAGTATATTTGCAGTCCTTTCTGCACGCAGTATATTTGCAGTCCTCTCCGCACACGGTACAATCGCAGTCGTCTCATCACGCGGTACAATCGCAGTCCTTTCCGCACGCAGTATGTTTGCAGTCCTCTCCGCACGCGGTACAATCGCAGTCCTCTCCGCACGCGGTACAATCGCAGTCCTCTCCGCACGCGGTACAATCGCAGTCCTCTCCGCACGCGGTACAATCGCAGTCCTCTCCACACGCGGTACAATCGCAGTCCTCTCCACACGCGGTACAATCGCAGTCCTTTCCACACGCAGTATAATCGCAGTCGTCTCATCACGCGGTACAATCGCAGTCCTTTCCGCACGCAGTATATTTGCAGTCCTCTCCGCATGCGATACAATCGCAGTCCTTTCTGCACGCAGTATATTTGCAGTCCTCTCCGCACGCAGTATATTTGCAGTCCTTTCCGCACGCAGTATATTTGCAGTCCTCTCCGCACGCGGTACAATCGCAGTCCATTCCGCACGCAGTATATTTGCAGTGCTTTCCAGACGCGGTACAATCGCAGTCGTCTCATCACGCGGTACAATCGCAGTCCTTTCCCCACGCAGTATATTTGCAGTCCTCTCCGCACGCAGTATGTTTGCAGTCCTCTCTGCACGCGGTACAATCGCAGTCCTCTCTGCACGCGGTACAATCGCAGTCCTCTCTGCACGGGGTACAATCGCAGTCCTCTCTGCACGCGGTACAATCGCAGTCCTCTCCGCACGCGGTACAATCGCAGTCCTCTCCGCACGCAGTATATTTGCAGTCCTCTCCGCACGCAGTATATTTGCAGTCCTTTCCGCACGCGGTACAATCGCAGTCCTCTCCGCACGCGGTACAATCGCAGTCCTCTCCGCACGCAGTATATTTGCAGTCCTTTCCGCACGCGGTACAATCGCAGTCCTTTCCCCACGCAGTATATTTGCAGTCATAGAATCATAGAATGGTAGAGTTGGAAGGGACCTCCTGGGTCATCTGGTCCAACCCCCTGCTCAAAGCAGGATTCGCTAAATCATCTCAGACAGATGTCTGTCCAGCCTCTGTTTGAAGACGTCCATTGAAGGGGAACTCACCACCTCTCGTGGCAGCCTGTTCCACTCATTAATCACCCTAACTGTCAAAAAGTTTTTTCTAATATCTAATCTGTGTCTCCTCCCATTTAGTTTCATCCCATTGCTTCTAGTCTTTCCTTGTGCAAATGAGAATAAAGATGATCCTTCTACAATGTGACAGCCCTTGACATATTTGTAGACAGCTATTAAGTCTCCTCTCAGTCTTCTTTTTTGCAAGCTAAACATTCCCAAATCCTGCAACCGTTCCTCATAGGACATGGTTTGCAGACCAGTCACCATTCTGGTCGCTCTTCTCTGAACTTGCTCCAGTTTGTCTATGTCTTTTTTAAAATGTGGTGCCCAAAACTGTACACAGTATTCCAGATGAGGTCTGACCAAAGAGGAGTAAAGACCGATAATGACTTCACGTGATCTAGACTGTATGCTTCTGTTAATACATCCCAGAATTGTATTTGCCTTTTTTGCTGCTGCATCACACTGTTGACTCATGTTCAGTCTATGATCTATTAGTATACCTAAGTCTTTTTCACATGTACTGTTGCTTAGCTCTATTCCTCCCATTCTGTATATGCTTTTTTCATTTTTATTGCCCAGATGTAGTACTTTGCATTTTTCCCTGTTAAAAACCATTCTGTTGGTTGCTGCCCACTGCTCCAGTTTATTTAGGTCTTTTTGAATCCTCTCTCTCTCTTCTCTAGTATTAGCTATCCCTCCTAGCTTTGTGTCATCAGCAAATTTAATCAGTTTACCCTCAATTCCTTCATCTAAATCATTGATAAAGATGTTGAACAATACAGGTCCCAGGACGGAGCCCTGTGGTACCCCACTTGAGACATTCATCCAGCTGGATGTGAAGCCATTTACAACCACCCTTTGAGTCCGATCAGTCCTTTCTGCACGCAGTATATTTGCAGTCCTCTCCGCACACGGTACAATCGCAGTCGTCTCATCACGCGGTACAATCGCAGTCCTTTCCGCACGCCGTATATTTGCAGTCCTCTCCGCACGCGATACAATCGCAGTCCTTTCCCCACGCAGTATATTTGCAGTCCTTTCCGCACGCAGTATATTTGCAGTCCTCTCCGCATGCGATACATTCGCAGTCCTTTCTGCACGCAGTATATTTGCAGTCCTCTCCGCAGGCAGTATATTTGCAGTCCTTTCCGCACGCAGTATATTTGCAGTCCTCTCCGCACACGGTACATTCGCAGTCGTCTCATCACGCGGTACAATCGCAGTCCATTCACCACGCAGTATATTTGCAGTCCTCTCCGCACGCAGTATATTTGCAGTCCTTTCCGCATGCAGTATATTTGCAGTCCTCTCCGCATGCAGTATATTTGCAGTCCTTTCCGCACGCGGTAGAATCGCAGTCCTTTCCGCACGAGGTACAATCGCAGTCCTCTCCGCACGCGGTACAATCGCAGTCCTCTCCGCACGCGGTACAATCGCAGTCCTTTCCCCACGCAGTATATTTGCAGTTCTCTCCGCATGCAGTATGTTTGCAGTCCTTTCTGCACGCAGTATATTTGCAGTCCTCTCCGCACACGGTACAATCGCAGTCGTCTCATCACGCGGTACAATCGCAGTCCTTTCCGCACGCAGTATATTTGCAGTCCTCTCCGCACGCAGTACATTTGCAGTCCTCTCCGCACGCGGTATAATCGCAGTCCTCTCCGCTCGCGGTACAATCGCAGTCCTTTCCCCACGCAGTATATTTGCAGTCCTCTCCGCACGCGGTACAATCGCAGTCCTTTCTGCACGCAGTATATTTGCAGTCCTCTGCGCAGGCAGTATATTTGCAGTCCTTTCCGCACGCAGTATATTTGCAGTCCTCTCCGCACGCGGTACAATCGCAGTCCATTCCGCACGCAGTATATTTGAAGTGCTTTCCGGACGCGGTACAATCGCAGTCCTCTCCGCACGCGGTATAATCGCAGTCCTCTCCGCACGCGGTACAATTGCAGTCCTCTCCGCACGCGGTACAATCGCAGTCCTTTGCCACGCAGTATATTTGCAGTCCTTTCTGCACGCAGTATATTTGCAGTCCTCTCCGCACACGGTACAATCGCAGTCGTCTCATCACTTGGTACAATCGCAGTCCTTTCCCCACGCAGTATATTTGCAGTCCTCTCCAGTATATTTGCAGTCCTCTCCGCACGCAGTATATTTGCAGTCCTCTCCGCAAGCGGTACAATCGCAGTCCTCTCCGCAAGCGGTACAATCGCAGTCCTCTCCGCACGGGGTACAATCGCAGTCCTCTCCGCACACGGTACAATCGCAGTCCTCTCCGCACGCGGTACAATCGCAGTCCTCTCATCACGCGGTACAATTGCAGTCCTTTCCGCACGCAGTATATTTGCAGTCCTCTCCGCACACGGTGCAATCGCAGTCCTTTCTGCACGCAGTATATTTGCAGTCCTCTCCGCACACGGTACAATCGCTGTCATCTCATCACGCGGTACAATCGCATTACTTTCCGCACGCGGTATATTTGCAGTCCTCTCCGCACGCGGTATATTTGCAGTCCTCTTCGCACGCGGTACAATCGCAGTCCTCTATACACACGGTACAATCGCAGTCCTCTCCGCACACGGTACAATGGCAGTCGTCTCATCACGCGGTACAATCGCAGTCCTCTCCGCACGCGGTACAATCGCAGTCCTCTCCGCACGCGGTACAATCGCAGTCCTCTCCGCACGCGGTACAATCGCAGTCCTTTCCGCACATGGTACAATCGCAGTCCTCTCATCACGCGGTACAATCGCAGTCCTCTCATCACGCGGTACAATCGCAGTCCTCTCATCACGCGGTACAATCGCAGTCCTTTCTGCACGCAGTATATTTGCAGTCCTTTCCGCACGCGGTACAATCGCAGTCCTTTCCCCACGCAGTATATTTGCAGTTCTCTCCGCACGCAGTATATTTGCAGTCCTCTCCGCACACGGTACAATCGCAGTCCTTTCCCCACGCAGTATATTTGCAGTCCTTTCCGCACGCGGTACAATCGCAGTCCTTTCCGCACGCGGTACAATCGCAGTCCTTTCCCCACGCAGTATATTTGCAGTCCTCTCCGCACGCAGTATATTTGCAGTCCTTTCTGCACTCAGTATATTTGCAGTCCTTTCCACACGCAATATATTTGCAGTCCTCTCCGCACACGGTACAATCGCAGTCGTCTCATCACGCGGTACAATCGCAGTCCTTTCCGCACGCAGTATATTTGCAGTCCTCTCCGCACGCAGTATATTTGCAGTCTTCTCTGCACGTGGTACAATCGCAGTCCTCTCTGCACACGGTACAATCGCAGTCCTCTCCGCATGCGGTACAATCGCAGTCCTTTCCGCACGCAGTATATTTGCAGTCCTCTCCGCACACGGTGCAATCACAGTCCTTTCTGCACGCAGTATATTTGCAGTCCTTTCCGCACGCGATACAATCGCAGTCCTTTCTGCACGCAGTATATTTGCAGTCCTTTCCGCACGCGGTACAATCGCAGTCCTTTCCGCACGCGGTACAATTGCAGTCCTCTCCGCACGCGGTACAATCGCAGTCATCTCATCACGCGGTACAATCGCAGTCCTCTCCGCACGCGGTACAATCGCAGTCCTCTCCGCACGCGGTACAATCGCAGTCCTCTCCACACGCGGTACAATCGCAGTCCTCTCCACACGCGGTACAATCGCAGTCCTCTCCACACGCGGTACAATCGCAGTCCTTTCCACACGCAGTATAATCGCAGTCGTCTCATCACGCGGTACAATCGCAGTCCTTTCCGCACGCAGTATATTTGCAGTCCTCTCCGCATGCGATACAATCGCAGTCCTTTCTGCACGCAGTATATTTGCAGTCCTCTCCGCACGCAGTATATTTGCAGTCCTTTCCGCACGCAGTATATTTGCAGTCCTCTCCGCACGCGGTACAATCGCAGTCCATTCCGCACGCAGTATATTTGCAGTGCTTTCCAGACGCGGTACAATCGCAGTCGTCTCATCACGCGGTACAATCGCAGTCCTTTCCCCACGCAGTATATTTGCAGTCCTCTCCGCACGCAGTATATTTGCAGTCTTCTCCGCACGCGGTACAATCGCAGTCCTCTCCGCACGCGGTACAATCGCAGTCCTCTCTGCACGCGGTACAATCGCAGTCCTCTCTGCACGCGGTACAATCGCAGTCCTCTCCGCACGCGGTACAATCGCAGTCCTCTCCGCACGCGGTACAATCGCAGTCCTCTCCGCACGCGGTACAATCGCAGTCCTCTCCGCACGCGGTACAATCGCAGTCCTCTCCGCACGCGGTACAATCGCAGTCCTCTCCGCACGCGGTACAATCGCAGTCCTCTCCGCACGCGGTACAATCGCAGTCGTCTCATCATGCGGTACAATCGCAGTCCTTTCCCCACGCAGTATATTTGCAGTCCTCTCAGCACGCAGTATATTTGCAGTCCTTTCTGCACGCAGTATATTTGCAGTCCTTTCTGCACGCAGTATATTTGCAGTCCTTTCCGCACGCAGTATATTTGCAGTCCTTTCCGCACGCGGTACAATCGCAGTCCTTTCCGCACGCGGTACAATCGCAGTCCTTTCCACACGCAGTATAATCGCAGTCGTCTCATCACGCGGTACAATCGCAGTCCTTTCTGCACGCAGTATATTTGCAGTCCTCTCCGCACGCAGTATATTTGCAGTCCTTTCCGCACGCAGTATATTTGCAGTCCTCTCCGCATGCGGTACAATCGCAGTCCATTCCGCACACAGTATATTTGAAGTGCTTTCCAGACGCGGTACAATCGCAGTCCTCTCCGCACGCGGTACAATCGCAGTCCTCTCCGCACGCAGTATATTTGCAGTCCTTTCCGCACGCGGTACAATCGCAGTCCTTTCCCCACGCAGTATATTTGCAGTCATAGAATCATAGAATGGTAGAGTTGGAAGGGACCTCCTGGGTCATCTGGTCCAACCCCCTGCTCAAAGCAGGATTCGCTAAATCATCTCAGACAGATGTCTGTCCAGCCTCTGTTTGAAGACGTCCATTGAAGGGGAACTCACCACCTCTCGTGGCAGCCTGTTCCACTCATTAATCACCCTAACTGTCAAAAAGTTTTTTCTAATATCTAATCTGTGTCTCCTCCCATTTAGTTTCATCCCATTGCTTCTAGTCTTTCCTTGTGCAAATGAGAATAAAGATGATCCTTCTACAATGTGACAGCCCTTGACATATTTGTAGACAGCTATTAAGTCTCCTCTCAGTCTTCTTTTTTGCAAGCTAAACATTCCCAAATCCTGCAACCGTTCCTCATAGGACATGGTTTGCAGACCAGTCACCATTCTGGTCGCTCTTCTCTGAACTTGCTCCAGTTTGTCTGTCTTTTTTAAAATGTGGTGCCCAAAACTGTACACAGTATTCCAGATGAGGTCTGACCAAAGAGGAGTAAAGACCGATAATGACTTCACGTGATCTAGACTGTATGCTTCTGTTAATACATCCCAGAATTGTATTTGCCTTTTTTGCTGCTGCATCACACTGTTGACTCATGTTCAGTCTATGATCTATTAGTATACCTAAGTCTTTTTCACATGTACTGTTGCTTAGCTCTATTCCTCCCATTCTGTATATGCTTTTTTCATTTTTATTGCCCAGATGTAGTACTTTGCATTTTTCCCTGTTAAAAACCATTCTGTTGGTTGCTGCCCACTGCTCCAGTTTATTTAGGTCTTTTTGAATCCTCTCTCTCTCTTCTCTAGTATTAGCTATCCCTCCTAGCTTTGTGTCATCAGCAAATTTAATCAGCTTACCCTCAATTCCTTCATCTAAATCATTGATAAAGATGTTGAACAATACAGGTCCCAGGACGGAGCCCTGTGGTACCCCACTTGAGACATTCATCCAGCTGGATGTGAAGCCATTTACAACCACCCTTTGAGTCCGATCAGTCCTTTCTGCACGCAGTATATTTGCAGTCCTCTCCGCACACGGTACAATCGCAGTCGTCTCATCACGCGGTACAATCGCAGTCCTTTCCGCACGCCGTATATTTGCAGTCCTCTCCGCACGCGGTACAATCGCAGTCCTTTCCCCACGCAGTATATTTGCAGTCCTTTCCGCACGCAGTATATTTGCAGTCCTCTCCGCATGCGATACATTCGCAGTCCTTTCTGCACGCAGTATATTTGCAGTCCTCTCCGCAGGCAGTATATTTGCAGTCCTTTCCGCACGCAGTATATTTGCAGTCCTCTCCGCACACGGTACATTCGCAGTCGTCTCATCACGCGGTACAATCGCAGTCCATTCACCACGCAGTATATTTGCAGTCCTCTCCGCACGCAGTATATTTGCAGTCCTTTCCGCATGCAGTATATTTGCAGTCCTCTCCGCATGCAGTATATTTGCAGTCCTTTCCGCACGCGGTAGAATCGCAGTCCTTTCCGCACGAGGTACAATCGCAGTCCTCTCCGCACGCGGTACAATCGCAGTCCTCTCCGCACGCGGTACAATCGCAGTCCTCTCCGCACGCGGTACAATCGCAGTCCTTTCCCCACGCAGTATATTTGCAGTTCTCTCCGCACGCAGTATATTTGCAGTCCTCTCCGCACACGGTACAATCGCAGTCGTCTCATCACGCGGTACAATCGCAGTCCTTTCCGCACGCAGTATATTTGCAGTCCTCTCCGCACGCAGTACATTTGCAGTCCTCTCCGCACGCAGTATAATCGCAGTCCTCTCCGCTCGCGGTACAATCGCAGTCCTTTCCCCACGCAGTATATTTGCAGTCCTCTCCGCACGCGGTACAATCGCAGTCCTTTCTGCACGCAGTATATTTGCAGTCCTCTCCACAGGCAGTATATTTGCAGTCCTTTCCGCACGCAGTATATTTGCAGTCCTCTCCGCACGCGGTACAATCGCAGTCGTCTCATCATGCGGTACAATCGCAGTCCTTTCCCCACGCAGTATATTTGCAGTCCTCTCAGCACGCAGTATATTTGCAGTCCTTTCTGCACGCAGTATATTTGCAGTCCTTTCTGCACGCAGTATATTTGCAGTCCTTTCCGCACGCAGTATATTTGCAGTCCTTTCCGCACGCGGTACAATCGCAGTCCTTTCCGCACGCGGTACAATCGCAGTCCTTTCCACACGCAGTATAATCGCAGTCGTCTCATCACGCGGTACAATCGCAGTCCTTTCTGCACGCAGTATATTTGCAGTCCTCTCCGCACGCAGTATATTTGCAGTCCTTTCCGCACGCAGTATATTTGCAGTCCTCTCCGCATGCGGTACAATCGCAGTCCATTCCGCACACAGTATATTTGAAGTGCTTTCCAGACGCGGTACAATCGCAGTCCTCTCCGCACGCGGTACAATCGCAGTCCTCTCCGCACGCAGTATATTTGCAGTCCTTTCCGCACGCGGTACAATCGCAGTCCTTTCCCCACGCAGTATATTTGCAGTCATAGAATCATAGAATGGTAGAGTTGGAAGGGACCTCCTGGGTCATCTGGTCCAACCCCCTGCTCAAAGCAGGATTCGCTAAATCATCTCAGACAGATGTCTGTCCAGCCTCTGTTTGAAGACGTCCATTGAAGGGGAACTCACCACCTCTCGTGGCAGCCTGTTCCACTCATTAATCACCCTAACTGTCAAAAAGTTTTTTCTAATATCTAATCTGTGTCTCCTCCCATTTAGTTTCATCCCATTGCTTCTAGTCTTTCCTTGTGCAAATGAGAATAAAGATGATCCTTCTACAATGTGACAGCCCTTGACATATTTGTAGACAGCTATTAAGTCTCCTCTCAGTCTTCTTTTTTGCAAGCTAAACATTCCCAAATCCTGCAACCGTTCCTCATAGGACATGGTTTGCAGACCAGTCACCATTCTGGTCGCTCTTCTCTGAACTTGCTCCAGTTTGTCTGTCTTTTTTAAAATGTGGTGCCCAAAACTGTACACAGTATTCCAGATGAGGTCTGACCAAAGAGGAGTAAAGACCGATAATGACTTCACGTGATCTAGACTGTATGCTTCTGTTAATACATCCCAGAATTGTATTTGCCTTTTTTGCTGCTGCATCACACTGTTGACTCATGTTCAGTCTATGATCTATTAGTATACCTAAGTCTTTTTCACATGTACTGTTGCTTAGCTCTATTCCTCCCATTCTGTATATGCTTTTTTCATTTTTATTGCCCAGATGTAGTACTTTGCATTTTTCCCTGTTAAAAACCATTCTGTTGGTTGCTGCCCACTGCTCCAGTTTATTTAGGTCTTTTTGAATCCTCTCTCTCTCTTCTCTAGTATTAGCTATCCCTCCTAGCTTTGTGTCATCAGCAAATTTAATCAGCTTACCCTCAATTCCTTCATCTAAATCATTGATAAAGATGTTGAACAATACAGGTCCCAGGACGGAGCCCTGTGGTACCCCACTTGAGACATTCATCCAGCTGGATGTGAAGCCATTTACAACCACCCTTTGAGTCCGATCAGTCCTTTCTGCACGCAGTATATTTGCAGTCCTCTCCGCACACGGTACAATCGCAGTCGTCTCATCACGCGGTACAATCGCAGTCCTTTCCGCACGCCGTATATTTGCAGTCCTCTCCGCACGCGGTACAATCGCAGTCCTTTCCCCACGCAGTATATTTGCAGTCCTTTCCGCACGCAGTATATTTGCAGTCCTCTCCGCATGCGATACATTCGCAGTCCTTTCTGCACGCAGTATATTTGCAGTCCTCTCCGCAGGCAGTATATTTGCAGTCCTTTCCGCACGCAGTATATTTGCAGTCCTCTCCGCACACGGTACATTCGCAGTCGTCTCATCACGCGGTACAATCGCAGTCCATTCACCACGCAGTATATTTGCAGTCCTCTCCGCACGCAGTATATTTGCAGTCCTTTCCGCATGCAGTATATTTGCAGTCCTCTCCGCATGCAGTATATTTGCAGTCCTTTCCGCACGCGGTAGAATCGCAGTCCTTTCCGCACGAGGTACAATCGCAGTCCTCTCCGCACGCGGTACAATCGCAGTCCTCTCCGCACGCGGTACAATCGCAGTCCTCTCCGCACGCGGTACAATCGCAGTCCTTTCCCCACGCAGTATATTTGCAGTTCTCTCCGCACGCAGTATATTTGCAGTCCTCTCCGCACACGGTACAATCGCAGTCGTCTCATCACGCGGTACAATCGCAGTCCTTTCCGCACGCAGTATATTTGCAGTCCTCTCCGCACGCAGTACATTTGCAGTCCTCTCCGCACGCAGTATAATCGCAGTCCTCTCCGCTCGCGGTACAATCGCAGTCCTTTCCCCACGCAGTATATTTGCAGTCCTCTCCGCACGCGGTACAATCGCAGTCCTTTCTGCACGCAGTATATTTGCAGTCCTCTCCACAGGCAGTATATTTGCAGTCCTTTCCGCACGCAGTATATTTGCAGTCCTCTCCGCACGCGGTACAATCGCAGTCCATTCCGCACGCAGTATATTTGAAGTGCTTTCCGGACGCGGTACAATCGCAGTCCTCTCCGCACGCGGTATAATCGCAGTCCTCTCCGCACGCGGTACAATTGCAGTCCTCTCCGCACGCGGTACAATCGCAGTCCTTTGCCACGCAGTATATTTGCAGTCCTTTCTGCACGCAGTATATTTGCAGTCCTCTCCGCACACGGTACAATCGCAGTCGTCTCATCACTCGGTACAATCGCAGTCCTTTCCCCACGCAGTATATTTGCAGTCCTCTCCAGTATATTTGCAGTCCTCTCCGCACGCAGTATATTTGCAGTCCTCTCTGCACGTGGTACAATCGCAGTCCTCTCCGCAAGCGGTACAATCGCAGTCCTCTCCGCACGCGGTACAATCGCAGTCCTCTCCGCACACGGTACAATCGCAGTCCTCTCCGCACGCGGTACAATCGCAGTCCTCTCATCACGCGGTACAATTGCAGTCCTTTCCGCACGCAGCATATTTGCAGTCCTCTCCGCACACGGTGCAATCGCAGTCCTTTCTGCACGCAGTATATTTGCAGTCCTCTCCGCACACGGTACAATCGCTGTCATCTCATCACGCGGTACAATCGCATTACTTACCGCACGCGGTATATTTGCAGTCCTCTCCGCACGCGGTATATTTGCAGTCCTCTTCGCACGCGGTACAATCGCAGTCCTCTCCACACACGGTACAATCGCAGTCCTCTCCGCACACGGTACAATGGCAGTCGTCTCATCACGCGGTACAATCGCAGTCCTCTCCGCACGCGGTACAATCGCAGTCCTCTCCGCACGCGGTACAATCGCAGTCCTCTCCGCACGCGGTACAATCGCAGTCCTTTCCGCAGGTGGTACAATCGCAGTCCTCTCATCACGCGGTACAATCGCAGTCCTCTCATCACGCGGTACAATCGCAGTCCTCTCATCACGCGGTACAATCGCAGTCCTCTCATCACGCGGTACAATCGCAGTCCTTTCTGCACGCAGTATATTTGCAGTCCTTTCCGCACGCGGTACAATCGCAGTCCTTTCCCCACGCAGTATATTTGCAGTTCTCTCCGCACGCAGTATATTTGCAGTCCTTTCTGCACGCAGTATATTTGGAGTCCTTTCCGCACGCGGTACAATCGCAGTCCTTTCCGCACGCGGTACAATCGCAGTCCTTTCCCCACGCAGTATATTTGCAGTCCTCTCCGCACGCAGTATATTTGCAGTCCTTTCTGCACGCAGTATATTTGCAGTCCTTTCCACACGCAATATATTTGCAGTCCTCTCCGCACACGGTACAATCGCAGTCGTCTCATCACGCGGTACAATCGCAGTCCTTTCCGCACGCAGTATATTTGCAGTCCTCTCCGCACGCAGTATATTTGCAGTCTTCTCTGCACGTGGTACAATCGCAGTCCTCTCCGCATGCGGTACAATCGCAGTCCTTTCCGCACGCAGTATATTTGCAGTCCTCTCCGCACACGGTGCAATCGCAGTCCTTTCTGCACGCAGTATATTTGCAGTCCTTTCCGCACGCGGTACAATCGCAGTCCTTTCTGCACGCAGTATATTTGCAGTCCTTTCCGCACGCGGTACAATCGCAGTCCTTTCCGCACGCGGTACAATCGCAGTCATCTCATCACGCGGTACAATCGCAGTCATCTCATCACGCAGTACAATCGCAGTCCTCTCCGCACGCGGTACAATCGCAGTCCTCTCCGCACGCGGTACAATCGCAGTCCTCTCCACACGCGGTACAATCGCAGTCCTCTCCGCACGCGGTACAATCGCAGTCCTCTCCGCACGCGGTACAATCGCAGTCCTCTCCGCACGCGGTACAATCGCAGTCCTCTCCGCACGCGGTACAATCGCAGTCCTCTCCGCACGCGGTACAATCGCAGTCCTCTCCGCACGCGGTACAATCGCAGTCCTCTCCGCACGCGGTACAATCGCAGTCCTCTCCGCACGCGGTACAATCGCAGTCCTTTCCGCACGCAGTATATTTGCAGTCCTTTCCGCACGCAGTATATTTGCAGTCCTCTACGCACGCGGTACAATCGCAGTCCATTCCGCACGCAGTATATTTGAAGTGCTTTCCGCACGCGGTACAATCGCAGTCCTCTCCGCACGCGGTACAATCGCAGTCCTCTCCGCACGCGGTACAATCGCAGTCCTCTCCGCACGCAGTATATTTGCAGTCCTCTCCGCACACGGTACAATCGCAGTCCTTTCCCCACGCAGTATATTTGCAGTCCTCTCCAGTATATTTGCAGTCCTTTCTGCACGCAGTATATTTGCAGTCCTCTCCGCACACGGTACAATCGCAGTCATCTCATCACGCGGTACAATCGCAGTCCTTTCCGCACGCCGTACATTTTCAGTCCCCTCCGCACGCGGTACAATCGCAGTCCATTCCGCACGCAGTATATTTGCAGTGCTTTCCGGACGCGGTACAATCGCAGTCATCTCATCACGCGGTACAATCGCAGTCCTTTCCCCACGCAGTATATTTGCAGTCCTCTCCGCACGCAGTATATTTGCAGTCCTTTCTGCACGCAGTATATTTGCAGTCCTCTCCGCACGCGGTACAATCGCAGTCCTTTCCACACGTAGTATAATCGCAGTCGTCTCATCACGCGGTACAATCGCAGTCCTCTCCGCACGCAGTATATTTGCAGTCCTCTCCGCACGCAGTATATTTGCAGTCCTTTCCGCACGCGGTACAATCGCAGTCCATTCCGCACGCAGTATATTTGAAGTGCTTTCCGGACGCGGTATAATCGCAGTCTTCTTCGCACGCGGAACAATCGCAGTCGTCTCATCACGCGGTACAATCGCAGTCCTTTCCGCACGCAGTATATTTGCAGTCCTTTCCGCACGCGGTACAATCGCAGTCATCTCCGCACGCAGTATATTTGCAGTCCTTTCTGCACGCAGTATATTTGCAGTCCTTTCCGCACGCGGTACAATCGCAGTCCTCTCCGCACGCGGTACAATCGCAGTCCTCTCCGCACGCGGTACAATCGCAGTCCTCTCCGCACGCGGTACAATCGCATTCATCTCATCACACGGTACAATCGCGGTCCTTTCCCCACGCAGTATATTTGCAGTCCTTTCTGCACGCAGTATATTTGCAGTCCTCTCTGCACACGGTACAATCGCAGTCCTTTCCGCACGCGGTACAATCGCAGTCCTCTCCGCACGCAGTATATTTGCAGTCCTTTCTGCACGCAGTATATTTGCAGTCCTTTCTGCACGCAATATATTTGCAGTCCTCTCCGCACACGGTACAATCGCAGTTGTCTCTTCACGCGGTACAATCGCAGTCCTCTCTGCACGCGGTACAATCGCAGTCCTCTCTGCACGCGGTACAATCGCAGTCCTCTCTGCACGCGGTACAATCGCAGTCCTCTCTGCACGCGGTACAATCGCAGTCCTCTCTGCACGCGGTACAATCGCAGTCCTCTCTGCACGCGGTACAATCGCAGTCCTCTCTGCACGCGGTACAATCGCAGTCCTCTCTGCACGCGGTACAATCGCAGTCCTCTCTGCACGCGGTACAATCGCAGTCCTCTCTGCACGCGGTACAATCGCAGTCCTCTCTGCACGCGGTACAATCGCAGTCCTCTCTGCACGCGGTACAATCGCAGTCCTTTCCGCACGCAGTATATTTGCAGTCCTCTCTGCACGCGGTACAATCGCAGTCCTTTCCGCACGCGGTACAATCGCAGTCCTCTCTGCACGCGGTACAATCGCAGGCGTCTCATCATGCGGTACAATCGCAGTCCTTTCCCCACGCAGTATATTTGCAGTCCTCTCCAGTCTATTTGCAGTCCTTTCTGCAAGCAGTATATTTGCAGTCCTCTCCGCACGCGGTACAATCGCAGTCCATTCCGCATGCAGTATATTTGCAGTGCTTTCCAGAAGCGGTACAATCGCAGTCGTCTCATCACGCGGTACAATCGCAGTCCTTTCTGCACGCAGTATATTTGCAGTCCTCTCCGCACGCAGTATATTTGCAGTCCTTTCCGCACGCAGTATATTTGCAGTCCTCTCCGCACGCGGTACAATCGCAGTCCATTCCGCACGCGGTATAATCGCAGTCCTCTCCGCACGCGGTATAATCGCAGTCCTCTCCGCACGCGGTACAATCGCACTCCTTTCCCCACGCAGTATATTTGCAGTCCTTTCTGCACGCAGTATATTTGCAGTCCTCTCCGCACACGGTACAATCGCAGTCGTCTCATCACGCGGTACAATCGCAGTCCTTTCCCCACGCAGTATATTTGCAATCCTCTCCAGTATATTTGCAGTCCTTTCTGCACGCAGTATATTTGCAGTCCTCTCCGCACACGGTACAATCGCAGTCGTCTCATCACGCGGTACAATCGCAGTCCTTTCCGCACGCAGTATATTTGCAGTCCTCTCCAGTCTATTTGCAGTCCTTTCTGCAAGCAGTATATTTGCAGTCCTCTCCGCACGCGGTACAATCGCAGTCCATTCCGCATGCAGTATATTTGCAGTGCTTTCCAGACGCGGTACAATCGCAGTCGTCTCATCACGCGGTACAATCGCAGTCCTTTCTGCACGCAGTATATTTGCAGTCCTCTCCGCACGCAGTATATTTGCAGTCCTTTCCGCACGCAGTATATTTGCAGTCCTCTCCGCACGCGGTACAATCGCAGTCCATTCCGCACGCGGTATAATCGCAGTCCTCTCCGCACGCGGTATAATCGCAGTCCTCTCCGCACGCGGTACAATCGCACTCCTTTCCCCACGCAGTATATTTGCAGTCCTTTCTGCACGCAGTATATTTGCAGTCCTCTCCGCACACGGTACAATCGCAGTCGTCTCATCACGCGGTACAATCGCAGTCCTTTCCCCACGCAGTATATTTGCAATCCTCTCCAGTATATTTGCAGTCCTTTCTGCACGCAGTATATTTGCAGTCCTCTCCGCACACGGTACAATCGCAGTCGTCTCATCACGCGGTACAATCGCAGTCCTTTCCGCACGCCGTATATTTGCAGTCCTCTCCGCACGCGGTACAATCGCAGTCGTCTCATCACGCGGTACAATCGCAGTCCTCTCCGTACGCAGTATATTTGCAGTCCTTTCTGCATGCAGTATATTTGCAGTCCTCTCCGCATGCAGTATATGTGCAGTCCTCTCCGCATGCAGTATATGTGCAGTCCTTTCCGCAAGCAGTATATTTGCAGTCCTTTCCGCACGCGGTAGAATCGCAGTCCTTTCCGCACGAGGTACAATCGCAGTCCTCTCCGCACGCGGTACAATCGCAGTCCTCTCCGCACGCGGTAGAATCGCAGTCCTCTCCGCACGCGGTACAATCGCAGTCATCTCATCACGCGGTACAATCGCAGTCCTTTCCCCACGCAGTATATTTGCAGTTCTCTCCGCATGCAGTATGTTTGCAGTCCTTTCTGCACGCAGTATATTTGCAGTCCTCTCCGCACACGGTACAATCGCAGTCGTCTCATCACGCGGTACAATCGCAGTCCTTTCCGCACGCAGTATATTTGCAGTCCTCTCCGCACGCAGTACATTTGCAGTCCTCTCCGCTCGCGGTACAATCGCAGTCCTTTCCCCACGCAGTATATTTGCAGTCCTCTCCGCACGCGGTACAATCGCAGTCCTCTCCGCACGCAGTATATTTGCAGTCCTCTCCGCACGCGGTACAATCGCAGTCCTCTCCGCACGCGGTACAATCGCAGTCCTCTCCGCACGCAGTATATTTGCAGTCCTTTCTGCACGCAGTATATTTGCAGTCCTTTCTGCACGCAGTATATTTGCAGTCCTCTCCGCACACGGTACAATCGCAGTCGTCTCATCACGCGGTACAATCGCAGTCCTTTCCCCACGCAGTATATTTGCAATCCTCTCCAGTATATTTGCAGTCCTTTCTGCACGCAGTATATTTGCAGTCCTCTCCGCACACGGTACAATCGCAGTCGTCTCATCACGCGGTACAATCGCAGTCCTTTCCGCACGCCGTATATTTGCAGTCCTCTCCGCACGCGGTACAATCGCAGTCCTTTCCCCACGCAGTATATTTGCAGTCCTTTCCGCACGCAGTATATTTGCAGTCCTCTCCGCATGCGATACAATCACAGTCCTTTCTGCACGCAGTATATTTGCAGTCCTCTCCGCACGCAGTATATTTGCAGTCCTTTCCGCACGCAGTATATTTGCAGTCCTCTCCGCACACGGTACAATCGCAGTCGTCTCATCACGCGGTACAATCGCAGTCCTTTCCGCACGCAGTATATTTGCAGTCCTCTCCGCACGCAGTATATTTGCAGTCCTTTCTGCATGCAGTATATTTGCAGTCCTCTCCGCACGCAGTATATGTGCAGTCCTTTCCGCAAGCAGTATATTTGCAGTCCTTTCCGCACGCGGTAGAATCGCAGTCCTTTCCGCACGCGGTACAATCGCAGTCCTCTCCGCACGCGGTACAATCGCAGTCCTCTCCGCACGCGGTACAATCGCAGTCCTCTCCGCACGCGGTACAATCGCAGTCCTCTCCGCACGCGGTACAATCGCAGTCATCTCATCACGCGGTACAATCGCAGTCCTTTCCCCACGCAGTATATTTGCAGTTCTCTCCGCATGCAGTATGTTTGCAGTCCTTTCTGCACGCAGTATATTTGCAGTCGTCTCATCACGCGGTACAATCGCAAACCTTTCTGCACGCAGTATATTTGCAGTCCTCTCCGCACGCAGTATATTTGCAGTCCTTTCCGCACGCAGTATATTTGCAGTCCTCTCCGCACGCGGTACAATCGCAGTCCATTCCGCACGCAGTATATTTGAAGTGCTTTCCAGACGCGGTACAATCGCAGTCCTCTCCGCACGCGGTACAATCGCAGTCCTCTCCGCACGCGGTACAATCGCAGTCCTCTCCGCACGCGGTACAATCGCAGTCCTCTCCGCACGCGGTACAATCGCAGTCCTCTCCGCACGCGGTATAATCGCAGTCCTCTCCGCACGCGGTACAATCGCAGTCCTCTCCGCACGCGGTACAATCGCACTCCTTTCCCCAAGCAGTATATCTGCAGTCCTTTCTGCACGCAGTATATTTGCAGTCCTCTCCGCACACGGTACAATCGCAGTCGTCTCATCACGCGGTACAATCGCAGTCCTTTCCCCACGCAGTATATTTGCAATCCTCTCCAGTATATTTGCAGTCCTTTCTGCACGCAGTATATTTGCAGTCCTCTCCGCACACGGTACAATCGCAGTCGTCTCATCACGCGGTACAATCGCAGTCCTTTCCGCACGCCGTATATTTGCAGTCCTCTCCGCACGCGGTACAATCGCAGTCCTTTCCCCACGCAGTATATTTGCAGTCCTTTCCGCACGCAGTATATTTGCAGTCCTCTCCGCATGCGATACAATCGCAGTCCTTTCTGCACGCAGTATATTTGCAGTCCTCTCCGCACGCAGTATATTTGCAGTCCTTTCCGCACGCAGTATCTTTGCAGTCCTCTCCGCACACGGTACAATCGCAGTCTCATCACGCGGTACAATCGCAGTCCTTTCCGCACGCAGTATATTTGCAGTCCTCTCCGCACGCAGTATATTTGCAGTCCTTTCTGCATGCAGTATATTTGCAGTCCTCTCCGCATGCAGTATATGTGCAGTCCTTTCCGCAAGCAGTATATTTGCAGTCCTTTCCGCACGCGGTAGAATCGCAGTCCTTTCCGCACGAGGTACAATCGCAGTCCTCTCCGCACGCGGTACAATCGCAGTCCTCTCCGCACGCGGTACAATCGCAGTCATCTCATCACGCGGTACAATCTCAGTCCTTTCCACACGCAGTATATTTGCAGTTCCCTCCGCATGCAGTATGTTTGCAGTCCTTTCTGCACGCAGTATATTTGCAGTCCTCTCCGCACACGGTACAATCGCAGTCGTCTCATCACGCGGTACAATCGCAGTCCTTTCCGCACGCAGTATATTTGCAGTCCTCTCCGCACGCAGTACATTTGCAGTCCTCTCCGCACGCGGTATAATCGCAGTCCTCTCCGCTCGCGGTACAATCGCAGTCCTTTCCCCACGCAGTATATTTGCAGTCCTCTCCGCACGCGGTACAATCGCAGTCCTTTCCACACGCAGTATATTTGCAGTCCTTTCCGCACGCAGTATATTTGCAGTCCTCTCCGCACGCGGTACAATCGCAGTCCATTCCGCACGCAGTATATTTGCAGTCCTTTCCGCACGCAGTATATTTGCAGTCCTCTCCGCACACGGTACAATCGCAGTCGTCTCACCACGCGGTACAATCGCAGTCCTTTCCGCACGCAGTATATATGCAGACCTCTCCGCACGCAGTATATTTGCAGTCCTTTCCGCACGCAGTATATTTGCAGTCCTCTCCGCACGCGGTACAATCGCAGTCCATTCCGCACGCAGTATATTTGCAGTGCTTTCCAGATGCGGTACAATTGCAGTCGTCTCATCACGCGGTACAATCGCAGTCCTTTCCCCACGCAGTATATTTGCAGTCCTCTCCGCACGCGGTACAATCGCAGTCCATTCCGCACGCAGTATATTTGAAGTGCTTTCCGGACGCGATACAATCGCAGTCCTCTCCGCACACGGTATAATCGCAGTCCTCTCCGCACGCGGTACAGTCGCAGTCCTCTCCGCACGCGGTACAATCGCACTCCTTTCCCCACGCAGTATATTTGCAGTCCTTTCTGCACGCAGTATATTTGCAGTCCTCTCCGCACACGGTACAATCGCAGTCGTCTCATCACGCGGTACAATCGCAGTCCATTCCGCACGCAGTATATTTGCAGTGCTTTCCGGACGCGGTACAATCGCAGTCGTCTCATCAAGCGGTACAATCGCAGTCCTTTCCCCACGCAGTATATTTGCAGTCCTTTCCGCACGCAGTATATTTGCAGTCTTCTCCGCACGCGGTACAATCGCATTCCTTTCTGCACGCAGTATATTTGCAGTCCTTTCCGCACGCGGTACAATCGCAGTCCTTTCCGCACGAGGTACAATCGCAGTCCTCTCTGCACGCGGTACAATCGCAGTCATCTCATCACGCGGTACAATCGCTGTCCTTTCCTCACGCAGTATATTTGCAGTCCTCTCCGCACGCAGTATATTTGCAGTCCTTTCTGCACGCAGTATATTTGCAGTCCTCTCCGCACACGGTACAGTCGCAGTCGTCTCATCACGCGGTACAATCGCAGTCCTTTCCCCACGCAGTATATTTGCAGTCCTCTCCGCATGCAGTATATTTGCAGTCCTTTCTGCACGCAGTATATTTGCAGTCCTCTCCGCACACGGTACAATCGCAGTCGTCTCATCACGCGGTACAATCGCAGTCCTTTCCGCACGCAGTATAATTGCAGTCCTCTCCGCACGCGGTACAATCGCAGTCCTCTCCGCACGCGGTACAATCGCAGTCCTCTCCGCACGCGGTACAATCGCAGTCCTTTCCACACGCAGTATAATCGCAGTCGTCTCATCACGCGGTACAATCGCAGTCTTTTCCGCACGCAGTATATTTGCAGTCCTCTCCGCATGCGATACAATCGCAGTCCTTTCTGCACGCAGTATATTTGCAGTCCTCTCCGCACGCAGTATATTTGCAGTCCTTTCCGCACGCAGTATATTTGCAGTCCTCTCCGCATACGGTACAATCGCAGTCCATTCCGCACGCAGTATGTTTGCAGTGCTTTTCAGACGCGGTACAATCGCAGTCGTCTCATCACGCGGTACAATCGCAGTCCTTTCCCCACGCAGTATATTTGCAGTCCTCTCCGCACACGGTACAATCGCAGTCGTCTCATCACGCGGTACAATCGCAGTCCTTTCCGCACGCAGTATATTTGCAGTCCTCTCCGCACGCAGTACATTTGCAGTCCTCTCCGCACGCGGTATAATCGCAGTCCTCTCCGCTCGCGGTACAATCGCAGTCCTTTCCCCACGCAGTATATTTGCAGTCCTCTCCGCACGCGGTACAATCGCAGTCCTCTCCGCACGCAGTATATTTGCAGTCCTCTCCGCACGCGGTACAATCGCAGTCCTCTCCGCACGCGGTACAATCGCAGTCCTCTCCGCACGCAGTATATTTGCAATCCTCTCCAGTATATTTGCAATCCTTTCTGCACGCAGTATATTTGCAGTCCTCTCCGCACACGGTACAATCGCAGTCGTCTCATCACGCGGTACAATCGCAGTCCTTTCCGCACGCCGTATATTTGCAGTCCTCTCCGCACGCGGTACAATCGCAGTCCTTTCCCCACGCAGTATATTTGCAGTCCTTTCCGCACGCAGTATATTTGCAGTCCTCTCCGCATGCCATACAATCGCAGTCCTTTCCCCACGCAGTATATTTGCAGTCCTTTCCGCACGCAGTATATTTGCAGTCCTCTCCGCATGCCATACAATCGCAGTCCTCTCCGCACGCAGTATATTTGCAGTCCTTTCCGCACGCAGTATATTTGCAGTCCTCTCCGCATGCAGTATATGTGCAGTCCTTTCCGCACGCGGTAGAATCGCAGTCCTTTCCGCACGAGGTACAATCGCAGTCCTCTCCGCACGCGGTACAATCGCAGTCCTCTCCGCACGCGGTACAATCGCAGTCATCTCATCACGCGGTACAATCACAGTCCTTTCCGCACGCGGTACAATCGCAGTCCTTTCCACACGCAGTATAATCGCAGTCGTCTCATCACGCGGTACAATCGCAGTCCTTTCCGCACGCAGTATATTTGCAGTCCTTTCTGCATGCAGTATATTTGCAGTCCTCTCCGCATGCAGTATATGTGCAGTCCTTTCCGCACGCGGTAGAATCGCAGTCCTTTCCGCACGAGGTACAATCGCAGTCCTCTCCGCACGCGGTACAATCGCAGTCCTCTCCGCACGCGGTACAATCGCAGTCATCTCATCACGCGGTACAATCGCAGTCCTTTCCGCACGCGGTACAATCGCAGTCCTTTCCACACGCAGTATAATCGCAGTCGTCTCATCACGCGGTACAATCGCAGTCCTTTCCGCACGCAGTATATTTGCAGTCCTCTCCGCATGCGATACAATCGCAGTCCTTTCTGCACGCAGTATATTTGCAGTCCTCTCCGCACGCAGTATATTTGCAGTCCTTTCCGCACGCAGTATATTTGCAGTCCTCTCCGCACACGGTACAATCGCAGTCGTCTCATCACGCGGTACAATCGCAGTCCTTTCCGCACGCAGTATATTTGCAGTTCTCTCCGCACGCAGTACATTTGCAGTCCTCTCCGCACGCGGTATAATCGCAGTCCTCTCCGCTCGCGGTACAATCGCAGTCCTTTTCCCCACGCAGTATATTTGCAGTCCTCTCCGCACGCGGTACAATCGCAGTCCTTTCCACACGCAGTATATTTGCAGTCCTCTCCACACGCAGTATATTTGCAGTCCTTTCCGCACGCAGTATATTTGCAGTCCTCTCCGCACGCGGTACAATCGCAGTCCATTCCGCACGCAGTATATTTGCAGTGCTTTCCAGAAGTGGTACAATCGCAGTCGTCTCATCACGCGGTACAATCGCAGTCCTTTCCCCACGCAGTATATATGCAGTCCTCTCCGCACGCAGTATATTTGCAGTCCTTTCGGCACGCAGTATATTTGCAGTCCTCTCCGCACACGGTACAATCGCAGTCGTCTCATCACGCGGTACAATCGCAGTCCTTTCCGCACGCAGTATATATGCAGTCCTCTCCGCACGCAGTATATTTGCAGTCCTTTCTGCACGCAGTATATTAGCAGTCCTCTCCGCACACGGTACAATCGCAGTCGTCTCATCACGCGGTACAATCGCAGTACTTTCCGCACGCAGTATATTTGCAGTCCTCTCCGCATGCGATACAATCGCAGTCCTTTCTGCACGCAGTATATTTGCAGTCCTCTCCGCACGCAGTATATTTGCAGTCCTTTCCGCACGCAGTATATTTGCAGTCCTTTCCGCACGCAGTATATTTGCAGTCCTCTCCGCACGCGGTACAATCGCAGTCCATTCCGCACGCAGTATATTTGCAGTGCTTTCCAGACGCGGTACAATTGCAGTCGTCTCATCACGCGGTACAATCGCAGTCCTTTCCCCACGCAGTATATTTGCAGTCCTCTCCGCACGCGGTACAATCGCAGTCCATTCCGCACGCAGTATATTTGAAGTGCTTTCCGGACGCGATACAATCGCAGTCCTCTCCGCACGCGGTACAGTCGCAGTCCTCTCCGCACGCGGTACAATCGCACTCCTTTCCCCACGCAGTATATTTGCAGTCCTTTCTGCACGCAGTATATTTGCAGTCCTCTCCGCACACGGTACAATCGCAGTCGTCTCATCACGCGGTACAATCGCAGTCCATTCCGCACGCAGTATATTTGCAGTGCTTTCCGGACACGGTACAATCGCAGTCGTCTCATCAAGCGGTACAATCGCAGTCCTTTCCCCACGCAGTATATTTGCAGTCCTCTCCGCACGCAGTATATTTGCAGTCCTTTCCGCACGCAGTATATTTGCAGTCTTCTCCGCACGCGGTACAATCGCATTCCTTTCTGCACGCAGTATATTTGCAGTCCTTTCCGCACGAGGTACAATCGCAGTCCTCTCTGCACGCGGTACAATCGCAGTCATCTCATCACGCGGTACAATCGCTGTCCTTTCCTCACGCAGTATATTTGCAGTCCTCTCCGCACGCAGTATATTTGCAGTCCTTTCTGCACGCAGTATATTTGCAGTCCTCTCCGCACACGGTACAGTCGCAGTCGTCTCATCACGCGGTACAATCGCAGTCCTTTCCCCACGCAGTATATTTGCAGTCCTCTCCGCATGCAGTATATTTGCAGTCCATTCTGCACGCAGTATATTTGCAGTCCTCTCCGCACACGGTACAATCGCAGTCGTCTCATCACGCGGTACAATCGCAGTCCTTTCCGCACGCAGTATAATTGCAGTCCTCTCCGCACGCGGTACAATCGCAGTCCTCTCCGCACGCGGTACAATCGCAGTCCTTTCCACACGCAGTATAATCGCAGTTGTCTCATCACGCGGTACAATCGCAGTCCTTTCCGCACGCAGTATATTTGCAGTCCTCTCCGCATGCGATACAATCGCAGTCCTTTCTGCACGCAGTATATTTGCAGTCCTTTCCGCACGCAATATATTTGCAGTCCTCTCCGCATACGGTACAATCGCAGTCCATTCCGCACGCAGTATATTTGCAGTGCTTTCCAGACGCGGTACAATCGCAGTCGTCTCATCACGCGGTACAATCGCAGTCCTTTCCCCACGCAGTATATTTGCAGTCCTCTCCGCACGCAGTATATTTGCAGTCCTCTCCGCACGCGGTACAATCGCAGTCCTCTCTGCACGCGGTACAATCGCAGTCCTCTCTGCACGCGGTACAATCGCAGTCCTCTCTGCACGCGGTACAATCGCAGTCCTCTCTGCACGCGGTACAATCGCAGTCCTCTCTGCACGCGGTACAATCGCAGTCCTCTCCGCACGCGGTACAATCGCAGTCCTCTCCGCACGCGGTACAATCGCAGTCCTTTCAACACGCAGTATATTTGCAGTTCTCTCCGCATGCAGTATGTTTGCAGTCCTTTCTGCACGCAGTATATTTGCAGTCCTCTCAGCACACGGTACAATCGCAGTCGTCTCATCACGCGGTACAATCGCAGTCCTTTCCGCACGCAGTATATTTGCAGTCCTCTCCGCACGCAGTACATTTGCAGTCCTCTCCGCACGCGGTATAATCGCAGTCCTCTCCGCTCGCGGTACAATCGCAGTCCTTTCCCCACGCAGTATATTTGCAGTCCTCTCCGCACGCAGTATATTTGCAGTCCTCTCCGCACGCAGTATATTTGCAGTCCTCTCCGCACGCGGTACAATCGCAGTCCTTTCCACACGCAGTATATTTGCAGTCCTCTCCGCACGCAGTATATTTGCAGTCCTTTCCGCACGCAGTATATTTGCAGTCCTCTCCGCACGCGGTACAATCGCAGTCCATTCCGCACGCAGTATATTTGCAGTGCTTTCCAGACATGGTACAATCGCAGTCGTCTCATCACGCGGTACAATCGCAATCCTTTCCCCACGCAGTATATATGCAGTCCTCTCCGCACGCAGTATATTTGCAGTCCTTTCGGCACGCAGTATATTTGCAGTCCTCTCCGCACACGGTACAATCGCAGTCGTCTCATCACTCGGTACAATCGCAGTCCTTTCCGCACGCAGTATATATGCAGTCCTCTCCGCACGCAGTATATTTGCAGTCCTTTCTGAACGCAGTATATTTGCAGTAATCTCCGCACACGGTACAATCGCAGTCGTCTCATCACGCGGTACAATCGCAGTCCTTTCCGCACGCAGTATATTTGCAGTCCTCTCCGCATGCGATACAATCGCAGTCCTTTCTGCACGCAGTATATTTGCAGTCCTCTCCGCACGCAGTATATTTGCAGTCCTCTCCGCACGCGGTACAATCGCAGTCCATTCCGCACGCAGTATATTTGCAGTGCTTTCCAGACGCGGTACAATTGCAGTCGTCTCATCACGCGGTACAATCGCAGTCCTTTCCCCACGCAGTATATTTGCAGTCCTCTCCGCACGCAGTATATTTGCAGTCCTTTCTGCACGCAGTATATTTGCAGTCCTCTCCGCACGCGGTACAATCGCAGTCCATTCCGCACGCAGTATATTTGAAGTGCTTTCCGGACGCGATACAATCGCAGTCCTCTCTGCACACGGTATAATCGCAGTCCTCTCCGCACGCGGTACAGTCGCAGTCCTCTCCGCACGCGGTACAATCGCACTCCTTTCCCCACGCAGTATATTTGCAGTCCTTTCTGCACGCAGTATATTTGCAGTCCTCTCCGTACACGGTACAATCGCAGTCGTCTCATCACGCGGTACAATCGCAGTCCTTTCCCCACGCAGTATATTTGCAGTCCTCTCCGCACGCGGTACAATCGCAGTCCATTCCGCACGCAGTATATTTGCAGTGCTTTCCGGACGCGGTACAATCGCAGTCGTCTCATCACGCGGTACAATCGCAGTCCTTTCCCCACGCAGTATATTTGCAGTCCTCTCCGCACGCAGTATATTTGCAGTCATTTCTGCACGCAGTATATTTGCAGTCCTCTCCGCACGCGGTACAATCGCAGTCCTTTCCACACGCAGTATAATCGCAGTCGTCTCATCACGCGGTACAATCGCAGTCCTTTCTGCACGCAGTATATTTGCAGTCCTCTCCGCACGCAGTATATTTGCAGTCCTTTCCGCACGCAGTATATTTGCAGTCCTCTCCGCACGCGGTACAATCGCAGTCCATTCCGCACGCAGTATATTTGAAGTGCTTTCCGGACGCGGTATAATCGCAGTCCTCTTCGCACGCGGAACAATCGCAGTCGTCTCATCACGCGGTACAATCGCAGTCCTCTCCGCACGCAGTATATTTGCAGTCCTTTCCGCACGCGGTACAATCGCAGTCGTTTCCGCACGCAGTATATTTGCAGTCCTTTCCGCACGCAGTATATTTGCAGTCCTTTCTGCACGCAGTATATTTGCAGTCCTTTCTGCACGCAGTATATTTGCAGTCCTCTCCACACACGGTACAATCGCAGTCCTTTCCGCACGCGGTACAATCGCAGTCGTCTCATCACACGGTACAATCGCAGTCCTTTCCCCACGCAGTATATTTGCAGTCCTTTCTGCACGCAGTATATTTGCAGTCCTCTCCACACACGGTACAATCGCAGTCCTTTCCGCACGCGGTACAATCGCAGTCCTTTCCCCACGCAGTATATTTTCAGTCCTCTCCGCACGCAGTATATTTGCAGTCCTTTCTGCACGCAGTATATTTGCAGTCCTTTCTGCACGCAATATATTTGCAGTCCTCTCCGCACACGGTACAATCGCAGTCGTCTCATCACGCGGTACAATCGCAGTCCTCTCTGCACGCGGTACAATCGCAGTCCTCTCTGCACGCGGTACAATCGCAGTCCTCTCTGCACGCGGTACAATCGCAGTCCTCTTCGCACGCGGAACAATCGCAGTCATCTCATCACGCGGTACAATCGCAGTCCTCTCCGCACGCAGTATATTTGCAGTCCTTTCCGCACGCGGTACAATCGCAGTCCTTTCCGCACGCGGTACAATCGCAGTCGTCTCATCACACGGTACAATCGCGGTCCTTTCCCCACGCAGTATATTTGCAGTCCTTTCTGCACGCAGTATATTTGCAGTCCTCTCCACACACGGTACAATCGCAGTCCTTTCCCCACGCAGTATATTTGCAGTCCTCTCCGCACGCAGTATATTTGCAGTCCTTTCTGCACGCAGTATATTTGCAGTCCTCTCCGCACGCGGTACAATCGCAGTCCTTTCCACACGCAGTATAATCGCAGTCGTCTCATCACGCGGTACAATCGCAGTCCTTTCTGCACGCAGTATATTTGCAGTCCTCTCCGCACGCAGTATATTTGCAGTCCTTTCCGCACGCAGTATATTTGCAGTCCTCTCCGCACGCGGTACAATCGCAGTCCATTCCGCACGCAGTATATTTGAAGTGCTTTCCGGACGCGGTATAATCGCAGTCCTCTTCGCACGCGGAACAATCGCAGTCGTCTCACCACGCGGTACAATCGCAGTCCTCTCCGCACGCAGTATATTTGCAGTCCTTTCCGCACGCGGTACAATCGCAGTCGTTTCCGCACGCAGTATATTTGCAGTCCTTTCCGCACGCAGTATATTTGCAGTCCTTTCTGCACGCAGTATATTTGCAGTCCTTTCCACACGCGGTACAATCGCAGTCCTTTCCGCACGCGGTACAATCGCAGTCGTCTCATCACACGGTACAATCGCGGTCCTTTCCCCACGCAGTATATTTGCAGTCCTTTCTGCACGCAGTATATTTGCAGTCCTCTCCACACACGGTACAATCGCAGTCCTTTCCGCACGCGGTACAATCGCAGTCCTTTCCCCACGCAGTATATTTGCAGTCCTTTCCGCACGCAGTATATTTGCAGTCCTTTCTGCACGCAGTATATTTGCAGTCCTTTCTGCACGCAATATATTTGCAGTCCTCTCCGCACACGGTACAATCGCAGTCGTCTCATCACGCGGTACAATCGCAGTCCTCTCTGCACGCAGTATATTTGCAGTCCTCTCCGCACGCGGTACAATCGCAGTCCTTTCCCCACGCAGTATATTTGCAGTCCTTTCCGCACGCAGTATATTTGCAGTCCTCTCCGCATGCGATACAATCGCAGTCCTTTCTGCACGCAGTATATTTGCAGTCCTCTCCGCACGCAGTATATTTGCAGTCCTTTCCGCACGCAGTATATTTGCAGTCCTCTCCGCACACGGTACAATCGCAGTCGTCTCATCACGCGGTACAATCGCAGTCCTTTCCGCACGCAGTATATTTGCAGTCCTCTCCGCACGCAGTATATTTGCAGTCCTTTCTGCATGCAGTATATTTGCAGTCCTCTCCGCACGCAGTATATGTGCAGTCCTTTCCGCAAGCAGTATATTTGCAGTCCTTTCCGCACGCGGTAGAATCGCAGTCCTTTCCGCACGAGGTACAATCGCAGTCCTCTCCGCACGCGGTACAATCGCAGTCCTCTCCGCACGCGGTACAATCGCAGTCATCTCATCACGCGGTACAATCGCAGTCCTTTCCCCACGCAGTATATTTGCAGTTCTCTCCGCATGCAGTATGTTTGCAGTCCTTTCTGCACGCAGTATATTTGCAGTCGTCTCATCACGCGGTACAATCGCAGTCCTTTCTGCACGCAGTATATTTGCAGTCCTCTCCGCACGCAGTATATTTGCAGTCCTTTCCGCACGCAGTATATTTGCAGTCCTCTCCGCACGCGGTACAATCGCAGTCCATTCCGCACGCAGTATATTTGAAGTGCTTTCCAGACGCGGTACAATCGCAGTCCTCTCCGCACGCGGTACAATCGCAGTCCTCTCCGCACGCGGTACAATCGCAGTCCTCTCCGCACGCGGTATAATCGCAGTCCTCTCCGCACGCGGTACAATCGCAGTCCTCTCCGCACGCGGTACAATCGCACTCCTTTCCCCAAGCAGTATATTTGCAGTCCTTTCTGCACGCAGTATATTTGCAGTCCTCTCCGCACACGGTACAATCGCAGTCGTCTCATCACGCGGTACAATCGCAGTCCTTTCCCCACGCAGTATATTTGCAATCCTCTCCAGTATATTTGCAGTCCTTTCTGCACGCAGTATATTTGCAGGCCTCTCCGCACACGGTACAATCGCAGTCGTCTCATCACGCGGTACAATCGCAGTCCTTTCCGCACGCCGTATATTTGCAGTCCTCTCCGCACGCGGTACAATCGCAGTCCTTTCCCCACGCAGTATATTTGCAGTCCTTTCCGCACGCAGTATATTTGCAGTCCTCTCCGCATGCGATACAATCGCAGTCCTTTCTGCACGCAGTATATTTGCAGTCCTCTCCGCACGCAGTATATTTGCAGTCCTTTCCGCACGCAGTATATTTGCAGTCCTCTCCGCACACGGTACAATCGCAGTCGTCTCATCACGCGGTACAATCGCAGTCGTCTCATCACGCGGTACAATCGCAGTCCTTTCCGCACGCAGTATATTTGCAGTCCTCTCCGCACGCAGTATATTTGCAGTCCTTTCTGCATGCATTATATTTGCAGTCCTCTCCGCATGCAGTATATGTGCAGTCCTTTCCGCACGCGGTAGAATCGCAGTCCTTTCCGCACGAGGTACAATCGCAGTCCTCTCCGCACGCGGTACAATCGCAGTCCTCTCCGCACGCGGTACAATCGCAGTCATCTCATCACGCGGTACAATCGCAGTCCTTTCCGCACGCAGTATATTTGCAGTCCTCTCCGCACGCAGTACATTTGCAGTCCTCTCCGCACGCGGTATAATCGCAGTCCTCTCCGCTCGCGGTACAATCGCAGTCCTTTCCCCACGCAGTATATTTGCAGTCCTCTCCGCACGCAGTATATTTGCAGTCCTTTCCGCACGCAGTATATTTGCAGTCCTCTCCGCACACGGTACAATCGCAGTCCATTGAGCACGCAGTATATTTGCAGTGCTTTCCAGACGTGGTACAATCGCAGTCGTCTCATCACGCGGTACAATCGCAGTCCTTTCCCCACGCAGTATATATGCAGTCCTCTCCGCACGCAGTATATTTGCAGTCCTTTCGGCACGCAGTATATTTGCAGTCCTCTCCGCACACGGTACAATCGCAGTCGTCTCATCACGCGGTACAATCGCAGTCCTTTCCGCACGCAGTATATATGCAGACCTCTCCGCACGCAGTATATTTGCAGTCCTTTCTGCACGCAGTATATTTGCAGTCCTCTCCGCACACGGTACAATCGCAGTCGTCTCATCACGCGGTACAATCGCAGTCCTTTCCCCACGCAGTATATATGCAGTCCTCTCCGCACGCAGTATATTTGCAGTCCTTTCTGCACGCAGTATATTAGCAGTCCTCTCCGCACACGGTACAATCGCAGTCGTCTCATCACGCGGTACAATCGCAGTACTTTCCGCACGCAGTATATTTGCAGTCCTCTCCGCATGCGATACAATCGCAGTCCTTTCTGCACGCAGTATATTTGCAGTCCTCTCCGCACGCAGTATATTTGCAGTCCTTTCCGCACGCAGTATATTTGCAGTCCTTTCCGCACGCAGTATATTTGCAGTCCTTTCCGCACGCAGTATATTTGCAGTCCTCTCCGCACGCGGTACAATCGCAGTCCATTCCGCACGCAGTATATTTGCAGTGCTTTCCAGACGCGGTACAATTGCAGTCGTCTCATCACGCGGTACAATCGCAGTCCTTTCCCCACGCAGTATATTTGCAGTCCTCTCCGCACGCAGTATATTTGCAGTCCTTTCCCCACGCAGTATATTTGCAGTCCTCTCCGCACGCGGTACAATCGCAGTCCATTCCGCACGCAGTATATTTGAAGTGCTTTCCGGACGCGATACAATCGCAGTCCTCTCCGCACACGGTATAATCGCAGTCCTCTCCGCACGCGGTACAGTCGCAGTCCTCTCCGCACGCGGTACAATCGCACTCCTTTCCCCACGCAGTATATTTGCAGTCCTTTCTGCACGCAGTATATTTGCAGTCCTCTCCGCACACGGTACAATCGCAGTCGTCTCATCAAGCGGTACAATCACAGTCCTTTCCCCACGCAGTATATTTGCAGTCCTCTCCGCACGCAGTATATTTGCAGTCTTCTCCGCACGCGGTACAATCGCATTCCTTTCTGCACGCAGTATATTTGCAGTCCTTTCCGCACGAGGTACAATCGCAGTCCTCTCTGCACGCGGTACAATCGCAGTCATCTCATCACGCGGTACAATCGCTGTCCTTTCCTCACGCAGTATATTTGCAGTCCTCTCCGCACGCAGTATATTTGCAGTCCTTTCTGCACGCAGTATATTTGCAGTCCTCTCCGCACACGGTACAGTCGCAGTCGTCTCATCACACGGTACAATCGCAGTCCTTTCCCCACGCAGTATATTTGCAGTCCTCTCCGCATGCAGTATATTTGCAGTCCTTTCTGCACGCAGTATATTTGCAGTCCTCTCCGCACACGGTACAATCGCAGTCGTCTCATCACGCGGTACAATCGCAGTCCTTTCTGCACGCAGTATATTTGCAGTCCTCTCCGCACGCAGTATATTTGCAGTCCTTTCCGCACGCAGTATATTTGCAGTCCTCTCCGCATACGGTACAATCGCAGTCCATTCCGCACGCAGTATATTTGCAGTGCTTTCCAGACGCGGTACAATCGCAGTCGTCTCATCACGCGGTACAATCGCAGTCCTTTCCCCACGCAGTATATTTGCAGTCCTCTCCGCACGCAGTATATTTGCAGTCCTCTCCGCACGCGGTACAATCGCAGTCCTCTCTGCACGCGGTACAATCGCAGTCCTCTCTGCACGCGGTACAATCGCAGTCCTCTCCGCACGCGGTACAATCGCAGTCCATTCCGCACGCAGTATATTTGAAGTGCTTTCCGGACGCGATACAATCGCAGTCCTCTCTGCACACGGTATAATCGCAGTCCTCTCCGCACGCGGTACAGTCGCAGTCCTCTCCGCACGCGGTACAATCGCACTCCTTTCCCCACGCAGTATATTTGCAGTCCTTTCTGCACGCAGTATATTTGCAGTCCTCTCCGTACACGGTACAATCGCAGTCGTCTCATCACGCGGTACAATCGCAGTCCTTTCCCCACGCAGTATATTTGCAGTCCTCTCCGCACGCGGTACAATCGCAGTCCATTCCGCACGCAGTATATTTGCAGTGCTTTCCGGACGCGGTACAATCGCAGTCGTCTCATCACGCGGTACAATCGCAGTCCTTTCCCCACGCAGTATATTTGCAGTCCTCTCCGCACGCAGTATATTTGCAGTCCTTTCTGCACGCAGTATATTTGCAGTCCTCTCCGCACGCGGTACAATCGCAGTCCTTTCCACACGCAGTATAATCGCAGTCGTCTCATCACGCGGTACAATCGCAGTCCTTTCTGCACGCAGTATATTTGCAGTCCTCTCCGCACGCAGTATATTTGCAGTCCTTTCCGCACGCAGTATATTTGCAGTCCTCTCCGCACGCGGTACAATCGCAGTCCATTCCGCACGCAGTATATTTGAAGTGCTTTCCGGACGCGGTATAATCGCAGTCCTCTTCGCACGCGGAACAATCGCAGTCGTCTCATCACGCGGTACAATCGCAGTCCTCTCCGCACGCAGTATATTTGCAGTCCTTTCCGCACGCGGTACAATCGCAGTCGTTTCCGCACGCAGTATATTTGCAGTCCTTTCCGCACGCAGTATATTTGCAGTCCTTTCTGCACGCAGTATATTTGCAGTCCTTTCTGCACGCAGTATATTTGCAGTCCTCTCCACACACGGTACAATCGCAGTCCTTTCCGCACGCGGTACAATCGCAGTCGTCTCATCACACGGTACAATCGCAGTCCTTTCCCCACGCAGTATATTTGCAGTCCTTTCTGCACGCAGTATATTTGCAGTCCTCTCCACACACGGTACAATCGCAGTCCTTTCCGCACGCGGTACAATCGCAGTCCTTTCCCCACGCAGTATATTTTCAGTCCTCTCCGCACGCAGTATATTTGCAGTCCTTTCTGCACGCAGTATATTTGCAGTCCTTTCTGCACGCAATATATTTGCAGTCCTCTCCGCACACGGTACAATCGCAGTCGTCTCATCACGCGGTACAATCGCAGTCCTCTCTGCACGCGGTACAATCGCAGTCCTCTCTGCACGCGGTACAATCGCAGTCCTCTCTGCACGCGGTACAATCGCAGTCCTCTTCGCACGCGGAACAATCGCAGTCATCTCATCACGCGGTACAATCGCAGTCCTCTCCGCACGCAGTATATTTGCAGTCCTTTCCGCACGCGGTACAATCGCAGTCCTTTCCGCACGCGGTACAATCGCAGTCGTCTCATCACACGGTACAATCGCGGTCCTTTCCCCACGCAGTATATTTGCAGTCCTTTCTGCACGCAGTATATTTGCAGTCCTCTCCACACACGGTACAATCGCAGTCCTTTCCCCACGCAGTATATTTGCAGTCCTCTCCGCACGCAGTATATTTGCAGTCCTTTCTGCACGCAGTATATTTGCAGTCCTCTCCGCACGCGGTACAATCGCAGTCCTTTCCACACGCAGTATAATCGCAGTCGTCTCATCACGCGGTACAATCGCAGTCCTTTCTGCACGCAGTATATTTGCAGTCCTCTCCGCACGCAGTATATTTGCAGTCCTTTCCGCACGCAGTATATTTGCAGTCCTCTCCGCACGCGGTACAATCGCAGTCCATTCCGCACGCAGTATATTTGAAGTGCTTTCCGGACGCGGTATAATCGCAGTCCTCTTCGCACGCGGAACAATCGCAGTCGTCTCACCACGCGGTACAATCGCAGTCCTCTCCGCACGCAGTATATTTGCAGTCCTTTCCGCACGCGGTACAATCGCAGTCGTTTCCGCACGCAGTATATTTGCAGTCCTTTCCGCACGCAGTATATTTGCAGTCCTTTCTGCACGCAGTATATTTGCAGTCCTTTCCACACGCGGTACAATCGCAGTCCTTTCCGCACGCGGTACAATCGCAGTCGTCTCATCACACGGTACAATCGCGGTCCTTTCCCCACGCAGTATATTTGCAGTCCTTTCTGCACGCAGTATATTTGCAGTCCTCTCCACACACGGTACAATCGCAGTCCTTTCCGCACGCGGTACAATCGCAGTCCTTTCCCCACGCAGTATATTTGCAGTCCTTTCCGCACGCAGTATATTTGCAGTCCTTTCTGCACGCAGTATATTTGCAGTCCTTTCTGCACGCAATATATTTGCAGTCCTCTCCGCACACGGTACAATCGCAGTCGTCTCATCACGCGGTACAATCGCAGTCCTCTCTGCACGCAGTATATTTGCAGTCCTCTCCGCACGCGGTACAATCGCAGTCCTTTCCCCACGCAGTATATTTGCAGTCCTTTCCGCACGCAGTATATTTGCAGTCCTCTCCGCATGCGATACAATCGCAGTCCTTTCTGCACGCAGTATATTTGCAGTCCTCTCCGCACGCAGTATATTTGCAGTCCTTTCCGCACGCAGTATATTTGCAGTCCTCTCCGCACACGGTACAATCGCAGTCGTCTCATCACGCGGTACAATCGCAGTCCTTTCCGCACGCAGTATATTTGCAGTCCTCTCCGCACGCAGTATATTTGCAGTCCTTTCTGCATGCAGTATATTTGCAGTCCTCTCCGCACGCAGTATATGTGCAGTCCTTTCCGCAAGCAGTATATTTGCAGTCCTTTCCGCACGCGGTAGAATCGCAGTCCTTTCCGCACGAGGTACAATCGCAGTCCTCTCCGCACGCGGTACAATCGCAGTCCTCTCCGCACGCGGTACAATCGCAGTCATCTCATCACGCGGTACAATCGCAGTCCTTTCCCCACGCAGTATATTTGCAGTTCTCTCCGCATGCAGTATGTTTGCAGTCCTTTCTGCACGCAGTATATTTGCAGTCGTCTCATCACGCGGTACAATCGCAGTCCTTTCTGCACGCAGTATATTTGCAGTCCTCTCCGCACGCAGTATATTTGCAGTCCTTTCCGCACGCAGTATATTTGCAGTCCTCTCCGCACGCGGTACAATCGCAGTCCATTCCGCACGCAGTATATTTGAAGTGCTTTCCAGACGCGGTACAATCGCAGTCCTCTCCGCACGCGGTACAATCGCAGTCCTCTCCGCACGCGGTACAATCGCAGTCCTCTCCGCACGCGGTATAATCGCAGTCCTCTCCGCACGCGGTACAATCGCAGTCCTCTCCGCACGCGGTACAATCGCACTCCTTTCCCCAAGCAGTATATTTGCAGTCCTTTCTGCACGCAGTATATTTGCAGTCCTCTCCGCACACGGTACAATCGCAGTCGTCTCATCACGCGGTACAATCGCAGTCCTTTCCCCACGCAGTATATTTGCAATCCTCTCCAGTATATTTGCAGTCCTTTCTGCACGCAGTATATTTGCAGGCCTCTCCGCACACGGTACAATCGCAGTCGTCTCATCACGCGGTACAATCGCAGTCCTTTCCGCACGCCGTATATTTGCAGTCCTCTCCGCACGCGGTACAATCGCAGTCCTTTCCCCACGCAGTATATTTGCAGTCTTTTCCGCACGCAGTATATTTGCAGTCCTCTCCGCATGCGATACAATCGCAGTCCTTTCTGCACGCAGTATATTTGCAGTCCTCTCCGCACGCAGTATATTTGCAGTCCTTTCCGCACGCAGTATATTTGCAGTCCTCTCCGCACACGGTACAATCGCAGTCGTCTCATCACGCGGTACAATCGCAGTCGTCTCATCACGCGGTACAATCGCAGTCCTTTCCGCACGCAGTATATTTGCAGTCCTCTCCGCACGCAGTATATTTGCAGTCCTTTCTGCATGCATTATATTTGCAGTCCTCTCCGCATGCAGTATATGTGCAGTCCTTTCCGCACGCGGTAGAATCGCAGTCCTTTCCGCACGAGGTACAATCGCAGTCCTCTCCGCACGCGGTACAATCGCAGTCCTCTCCGCACGCGGTACAATCGCAGTCATCTCATCACGCGGTACAATCGCAGTCCTTTCCGCACGCAGTATATTTGCAGTCCTCTCCGCACGCAGTACATTTGCAGTCCTCTCCGCACGCGGTATAATCGCAGTCCTCTCCGCTCGCGGTACAATCGCAGTCCTTTCCCCACGCAGTATATTTGCAGTCCTCTCCGCACGCAGTATATTTGCAGTCCTTTCCGCACGCAGTATATTTGCAGTCCTCTCCGCACACGGTACAATCGCAGTCCATTGAGCACGCAGTATATTTGCAGTGCTTTCCAGACGTGGTACAATCGCAGTCGTCTCATCACGCGGTACAATCGCAGTCCTTTCCCCACGCAGTATATATGCAGTCCTCTCCGCACGCAGTATATTTGCAGTCCTTTCGGCACGCAGTATATTTGCAGTCCTCTCCGCACACGGTACAATCGCAGTCGTCTCATCACGCGGTACAATCGCAGTCCTTTCCGCACGCAGTATATATGCAGACCTCTCCGCACGCAGTATATTTGCAGTCCTTTCTGCACGCAGTATATTTGCAGTCCTCTCCGCACACGGTACAATCGCAGTCGTCTCATCACGCGGTACAATCGCAGTCCTTTCCCCACGCAGTATATATGCAGTCCTCTCCGCACGCAGTATATTTGCAGTCCTTTCTGCACGCAGTATATTAGCAGTCCTCTCCGCACACGGTACAATCGCAGTCGTCTCATCACGCGGTACAATCGCAGTACTTTCCGCACGCAGTATATTTGCAGTCCTCTCCGCATGCGATACAATCGCAGTCCTTTCTGCACGCAGTATATTTGCAGTCCTCTCCGCACGCAGTATATTTGCAGTCCTTTCCGCACGCAGTATATTTGCAGTCCTTTCCGCACGCAGTATATTTGCAGTCCTTTCCGCACGCAGTATATTTGCAGTCCTCTCCGCACGCGGTACAATCGCAGTCCATTCCGCACGCAGTATATTTGCAGTGCTTTCCAGACGCGGTACAATTGCAGTCGTCTCATCACGCGGTACAATCGCAGTCCTTTCCCCACGCAGTATATTTGCAGTCCTCTCCGCACGCGGTACAATCGCAGTCCATTCCGCACGCAGTATATTTGAAGTGCTTTCCGGACGCGATACAATCGCAGTCCTCTCCGCACACGGTATAATCGCAGTCCTCTCCGCACGCGGTACAGTCGCAGTCCTCTCCGCACGCGGTACAATCGCACTCCTTTCCCCACGCAGTATATTTGCAGTCCTTTCTGCACGCAGTATATTTGCAGTCCTCTCCGCACACGGTACAATCGCAGTCGTCTCATCAAGCGGTACAATCACAGTCCTTTCCCCACGCAGTATATTTGCAGTCCTCTCCGCACGCAGTATATTTGCAGTCTTCTCCGCACGCGGTACAATCGCATTCCTTTCTGCACGCAGTATATTTGCAGTCCTTTCCGCACGAGGTACAATCGCAGTCCTCTCTGCACGCGGTACAATCGCAGTCATCTCATCACGCGGTACAATCGCTGTCCTTTCCTCACGCAGTATATTTGCAGTCCTCTCCGCACGCAGTATATTTGCAGTCCTTTCTGCACGCAGTATATTTGCAGTCCTCTCCGCACACGGTACAGTCGCAGTCGTCTCATCACACGGTACAATCGCAGTCCTTTCCCCACGCAGTATATTTGCAGTCCTCTCCGCATGCAGTATATTTGCAGTCCTTTCTGCACGCAGTATATTTGCAGTCCTCTCCGCACACGGTACAATCGCAGTCGTCTCATCACGCGGTACAATCGCAGTCCTTTCTGCACGCAGTATATTTGCAGTCCTCTCCGCACGCAGTATATTTGCAGTCCTTTCCGCACGCAGTATATTTGCAGTCCTCTCCGCATACGGTACAATCGCAGTCCATTCCGCACGCAGTATATTTGCAGTGCTTTCCAGACGCGGTACAATCGCAGTCGTCTCATCACGCGGTACAATCGCAGTCCTTTCCCCACGCAGTATATTTGCAGTCCTCTCCGCACGCAGTATATTTGCAGTCCTCTCCGCACGCGGTACAATCGCAGTCCTCTCTGCACGCGGTACAATCGCAGTCCTCTCTGCACGCGGTACAATCGCAGTCCTCTCCGCACGCGGTACAATCGCAGTCCTCTCCGCACGCGGTACAATCGCAGTCCTCTCCGCACGCGGTACAATCGCAGTCCTCTCCGCACGCGGTACAATCGCAGTCCTTTCCCCACGCAGTATATTTGCAGTCCTTTCTGCACGCAGTATATTTGCAGTCCTCTCCGCACACGGTACAATCGCAGTCGTCTCATCACGCGGTACAATCGCAGTCCTTTCCGCACGCAGTATATTTGCAGTCCTCTCCGCACGCAGTACATTTGCAGTCCTCTCCGCACGCGGTATAATCGCAGTCCTCTCCGCTCGCGGTACAATCGCAGTCCTTTCCCCACGCAGTATATTTGCAGTCCTCTCCGCACGCGGTACAATCGCAGTCCTTTCCGCACGCAGTATATTTGCAGTCCTCTCCGCACGCAGTATATTTGCAGTCCTTTCCGCACGCAGTATATTTGCAGTCCTCTCCGCACGCGGTACAATCGCAGTCCATTCCGCACGCAGTATATTTGCAGTGCTTTCCAGACATGGTACAATCGCAGTCGTCTCATCACGCGGTACAATCGCAATCCTTTCCCCACGCAGTATATATGCAGTCCTCTCCGCACGCAGTATATTTGCAGTCCTTTCTGCACGCAGTATATTTGCAGTCCTCTCCGCACACGGTACAATCGCAGTCGTCTCATCACGCGGTACAATCGCAGTCCTTTCCGCACGCAGTATATTTGCAGTCCTCTCCGCACGCAGTACATTTGCAGTCCTCTCCGCACGCGGTATAATCGCAGTCCTCTCCGCTCGCGGTACAATCGCAGTCCTTTCCCCACGCAGTATATTTGCAGTCCTCTCCGCACGCAGTATATTTGCAGTCCTTTCTGAACGCAGTATATTTGCAGTCCTCTCCGCACGCGGTACAATCGCAGTCCTTTCCGCACGCAGTATATTTGCAGTCCTCTCCGCACGCGGTACAATCGCAGTCCATTCCGCACGCAGTATATTTGCAGTGTTTCCAGACGCGGTAGAATTGCAGTCGTCTCATCACGCGGTACAATCGCAGTCCTTTCCCCACGCAGTATATTTGCAGTCCTCTCAGCACGCAGTATATTTGCAGTCCTTTCTGCACGCAGTATATTTGCAGTCCTCTCCGCACGCGGTACAATCGCAGTCCATTCCGCACGCAGTATATTTGAAGTGCTTTCCGGACGCGATACAATCGCAGTCCTCTCTGCACACGGTATAATCGCAGTCCTCTCCGCACGCGGTACAGTCGCAGTCCTCTCCGCACGCGGTACAATCGCACTCCTTTCCCCACGCAGTATATTTGCAGTCCTTTCTGCACGCAGTATATTTGCAGTCCTCTCCGTACACGGTACAATCGCAGTCGTCTCATCACGCGGTACAATCGCAGTCCTTTCCCCACGCAGTATATTTGCAGTCCTCTCTGCACGCGGTACAATCGCAGTCCATTCCGCACGCAGTATATTTGCAGTGCTTTCCGGACGCGGTACAATCGCAGTCGTCTCATCACGCGGTACAATCGCAGTCCTTTCCCCACGCAGTATATTTGCAGTCCTCTCCGCACGCAGTATATTTGCAGTCCTTTCTGCACGCAGTATATTTGCAGTCCTCTCCGCACGCGGTACAATCGCAGTCCTCTCTGCACGCGGTACAATCGCAGTCCTCTCTGCACGCGGTACAATCGCAGTCCTCTCTGCACGCAGTATAATCGCAGTCGTCTCATCACGCGGTACAATCGCAGTCCTTTCTGCACGCAGTATATTTGCAGTCCTCTCCGCACGCAGTATATTTGCAGTCCTTTCCGCACGCAGTATATTTGCAGTCCTCTCCGCACGCGGTACAATCGCAGTCCATTCCGCACGCAGTATATTTGAAGTGCTTTCCGGACGCGGTATAATCGCAGTCCTCTTCGCACGCGGAACAATCGCAGTCGTCTCATCACGCGGTACAATCGCAGTCCTCTCCGCACGCAGTATATTTGCAGTCCTTTCCGCACGCGGTACAATCGCAGTCGTTTCCGCACGCAGTATATTTGCAGTCCTTTCCGCACGCAGTATATTTGCAGTCCTTTCTGCACGCAGTATATTTGCAGTCCTTTCTGCATGCAGTATATTTGCAGTCCTCTCCACACACGGTACAATCGCAGTCCTTTCCGCACGCGGTACAATCGCAGTCGTCTCATCACACGGTACAATCGCGGTCCTTTCCCCACGCAGTATATTTGCAGTCCTTTCTGCACGCAGTATATTTGCAGTCCTCTCCACACACGGTACAATCGCAGTCCTTTCCGCACGCGGTACAATCGCAGTCCTTTCCCCACGCAGTATATTTTCAGTCCTCTCCGCACGCAGTATATTTGCAGTCCTTTCTGCACGCAGTATATTTGCAGTCCTTTCTGCACGCAATATATTTGCAGTCCTCTCCGCACACGGTACAATCGCAGTCGTCTCATCACGCGGTACAATCGCAGTCCTCTCTGCACGCGGTACAATCGCAGTCCTCTCTGCACGCGGTACAATCGCAGTCCTCTTCGCACGCGGAACAATCGCAGTCGTCTCATCACGCGGTACAATCGCAGTCCTCTCCGCACGCAGTATATTTGCAGTCCTTTCCGCACGCGGTACAATCGCAGTCCTTTCCGCACGCGGTACAATCGCAGTCGTCTCATCACACGGTACAATCGCGGTCCTTTCCCCACGCAGTATATTTGCAGTCCTTTCTGCACGCAGTATATTTGCAGTCCTCTCCACACACGGTACAATTGCAGTCCTTTCCGCACGCGGTACAATCGCAGTCCTTTCCCCACGCAGTATATTTGCAGTCCTCTCCGCACGCAGTATATTTGCAGTCCTTTCTGCACGCAGTATATTTGCAGTCCTTTCTGCACGCAATATATTTGCAGTCCTCTCCGCACACGGTACAATCGCAGTCGTCTCATCACGCGGTACAATCGCAGTCCTCTCTGCACGCGGTACAATCGCAGTCCTCTCTGCACGCGGTACAATCGCAGTCCTCTCTGCACGCAGTATAATCGCAGTCGTCTCATCACGCGGTACAATCGCAGTCCTTTCCCCACGCAGTATATTTGCAGTCTTTTCCGCACGCCGTATATTTGCAGTCCTCTCCGCACGCAGTATATTTGCAGTCCTTTCTGCACGCAGTATATTTCCAGTCCGCTCCGCACGCGGTACAATCGCAGTCCTTTCCACACGTAGTATAATCGCAGTCGTCTCATCACGCGGTACAATCGCAGTCTTTTCTGCACGCAGTATATTTGCAGTCCTCTCCGCACGCAGTATATTTGCAGTCCTCTCCGCACGCGGTACAATCGCAGTCCATTCCGCTCGCAGTATATTTGAAGTGCTTTCCGGACGCGGTATAATCGCAGTCCTCTTCGCACGCGGAACAATCGCAGTCGTCTCATCACGCGGTACAATCGCAGTCCTCTCCGCACGCAGTATATTTGCAGTCCTTTCCGCACGCGGTACAATCGCAGTCCTTTCCGCACGCAGTATATTTGCAGTCCTTTCTGCACGCGGTATATTTGCAGTCCTTTCCGCACGCGGTACAATCGCAGTCCTCTCCGCACGCGGTACAATCGCAGTCGTCTCATCACACTGTACAATCGCGGTCCTTTCCCCACGCAGTATATTTGCAGTCCTTTCTGCACGCAGTATATTTGCAGTCCTCTCCACACACGGTACAATCGCAGTCCTCTCCGCACGCGGTACAATCGCAGTCCTCTCCGCACGCGGTACAATCGCAGTCCTCTCCGCACGCAGTATATTTGCAGTACTCTCCGCACGCAGTATATTTGCAGTCCTTTCTGCACGCAGTATATTTGCAGTCCTTTCTGCACGCAATATATTTGCAGTCCTCTCCGCACACGGTACAATCGCAGTCCTCTCTGCACGCGGTACAATCGCAGTCCTCACTGCACGTGGTACAATCGCAGTCCTCTCTGCACGCGGTACAATCGCAGTCCTCTCTGCACGCGGTACAATCGCAGTCCTCTCTGCACGCGGTACAATCGCAGTCCTCTCTGCACGCGGTACAATCGCAGTCCTCTCTGCACGCGGTACAATCGCAGTCCTCTCTGCACGCGGTACAATCGCAGTCCTCTCTGCACGCGGTACAATCGCAGTCCTCTCCGCACGCGGTACAATCGCAGTCCTCTCCGCACGCGGTACAATCGCAGTCCTCTCCGCACGCGGTACAATCGCAGTCCTCTCCGCACGCGGTACAATCGCAGTCCTCTCCGCACGCGGTACAATCGCAGTCCTCTCTGCACGCGGTACAATCGCAGTCGTCTCATCACGCGGTACAATCGCAGTCCTTTCCCCACGCAGTATATTTGCAGTCCTTTCTGCACGCAGTATATTTGCAGTCCTTTCCGCACGCAGTATATTTGCAGTCCTTTCCGCACGCGGTACAATCGCAGTCCTTTCCGCACGCGGTACAATCGCAGTCCTCTCCGCACGCGGTACAATCGCAGACGTCTCATCACGCGGTACAATCGCAGTCCTTTCCGCACGCCGTATATTTGCAGTCCTCTCCGCACGCGGTACAATCGCAGTCCATTCCGCACGCAGTATATTTGCAGTGCTTTCCGGACGCGGTACAATCGCAGTCCTTTTCCCACGCAGTATATTTGCAGTCCTTTCCGCACGCAGTATATTTGCAGTCCTCTCCGCACGCGGTACAATCGCAGTCCTTTCTGCACGCAGTATATTTGCAGTCCTTTCCGCACGCGGTACAATCCCAGTCCTTTCCGCACGCGGTACAATCGCAGTCCTTTCCGCACGAGGTACAATCGCAGTCCTTTCCGCACGCGGTACAATCGCAGTCGTCTCATCACGCGGTACAATCGCTGTCCTTTCCTCACGCAGTATATTTGCAGTCCTCTCCGCACGCAGTATATTTGCAGTCCTTTCTGCACGCAGTATATTTGCAGTCCTCTCCGCACACGGTACAATCGCAGTCGTCTCATCACGCGGTACAATCGCAGTCCTTTCCCCATGCAGTATATTTGCAGTCCTCTCCGCACGCAGTATATTTGCAGTCCTCTCCGCACACGGTACAATCGCAGTCGTCTCATCACGCGGTACAATCGCAGTCCTTTCCGCACGCAGTATATTTTCAGTCCTCTCCGCACGCGGTACAATCGCAGTCCTCTCCGCACGCGGTACAATCGCAGTCCTCTCCGCACGCAGTACAATCGCAGTCCTTTCCCCACGCAGTATATTTGCAGTCCTCTCCGCACGCGGTACAATCGCAGTCCTTTCCCCTCGCAGTATATTTGCAGTCGTCTCATCACGCGGTACAATCGCAGTCCTTTCTGCACGCAGTATATTTGCAGTCCTCTCCGCACGCAGTATATTTGCAGTCCTTTCCGCACGCAGTATATTTGCAGTCCTCTCCGCATGCGGTACAATCGCAGTCCATTCCGCACGCAGTATATTTGAAGGGCTTTCCGAACGCGGTACAATCGCAGTCCTCTCCGCACGCGGTATAATTGCAGTCCTCTCCGCACGCGGTACAATCGCAGTCCTCTCCGCACGCAGTATATTTGCAGTCCTTTCTGCACGCAGTATATTCGCAGTCCTTTCTGCACGCGGTACAATCGCAGTCCTCTCATCACGCGGTACAATCGCAGTCCTTTTTGCACGCAGTATATTTGCAGTCCTTTCCGCACGCGGTACAATCGCAGTCCTTTCCCCACGCAGTATATTTGCAGTCCTCTCCAGTATATTTGCAGTCCTTTCTGCACGCAGTATATTTGCAGTCGTCTCCGCACTCGGTGCAATCACAGTTGTCTCATCACGCGATACAATCGCAGTCCTTTTTGCACGCAGTATATTTGCAGTCCTTTCCGCACGCGGTACAATCGCAGTCCTTTCCCCACGCAGTATATTTGCAGTCCTCTCCAGTATATTTGCAGTCCTCTCCGCACGTGGTACAATCGCAGTCCTCTCCGCACGCGGTATATTTGCAGTCCTCTCCGCACGCGGTATATTTGCAGTCCTCTCCGCACGCGGTACAATCGCAGTCCTCTCCACACACGGTACAATCGCAGTCCTCTCCGCACACGGTACAATGGCAGTCGTCTCATCACGCGGTACAATCGCAGTCCTCTCCGCACGCGGTACAATAGCAGTCCTCTCCGCACGCGGTACAATCGCAGTCCTCTCCGCACGCGGTATATTTGCAGTCCTTTCCGCACGCGGTACAATCGCAGTCCTCTCATCACGCGGTACAATCGCAGTCCTTTTTGCACGCAGTATATTTGCAGTCCTTTCCGCACGCGGTACAATCGCAGTCCTTTCCCCACGCAGTATATTTGCAGTCCTTTCCGCACGCAGTACAATCGCAGTCCTTTCCGCACGCGGTACAATCGCAGTCCTTTCCCCACGCAGTATGTTTGCAGTCCTCTCCGCACGCAGTATATTTGCAGTCCTTTCTGCACGCAGTATATTTGCAGTCCTTTCTGCACGCAATATATTTGCAGTCCTCTCCGCACACGGTACAATCGCAGTCGTCTCATCACGCGGTACAATCGCAGTCCTTTCCGCACACAGTATATTTGCAGTCCTCTCCGCACGCAGTATATTTGCAGTCTTCTCTGCACGTGGTACAATCGCAGTCCTCTCTGCACGCGGTACAATCGCAGTCCTCTCCGCACACGGTACAATCGCAGTCTTCTCCGCACGCGGTACAATCGCAGTCCTCTCATCACGCGGTACAATCGCAGTCCTTTCCGCACGCAGTATATTTGCAGTCCTCTCCACACACTGTGCATTCGCAGTCCTTTCTGCACGCAGTATATTTGCAGTCCTTTCCGCACGCGGTACAATCGCAGTCCTTTCTGCACGCGGTATATTTGCAGTCCTTTCCGCACGCGGTACAATCGCAGTCCTTTCCGCACGCGGTACAATCGCAGTCCTCTCCGCACGCGGTACAATCGCAGTCCTCTCCGCACGCGGTACAATCGCAGTCCTCTCCGCACGCGGTACAATCGCAGTCCTCTCCGCACGCGGTACAATCGCAGTCCTCTCCGCACGCGGTACAATCGCAGTCCTCTCCGCACGCGGTACAATCGCAGTCCTCTCCGCACGCGGTACAATCGCAGTCCTCTCCGCACGCGGTACAATCGCAGTCCTCTCCGCACGCGGTACAATCGCAGTCCTCTCCGCACGCGGTACAATCGCAGTCCTCTCATCACGCGGTACAATCGCAGTCCTTTCCGCACGCAGTATATTTGCAGTCCTCTCCGCACACGGTGCAATCGCAGTCCTTTCTGCACGCAGTATATTTGCAGTCCTCTCCGCACACGGTACAATCGCAGTCCTTTCTGCACGCAGTATATTTGCAGTCCTCTCCGCACGCAGTATATTTGCAGTCCTTTCCGCACGCAGTATATTTGCAGTCCTCTCCGCACGCGGTACAATCGCAGTCCTCTCCGCACACTGTACAATCGCAGTCCTCTCCGCACGCGGTACAATCGCAGTCGTCTCATCACGCGGTACAATCGCAGTCCTCTCCGCACGCGGTACAATCGCAGTCCTCTCCGCACGCGGTACAATCGCAGTCCTCTCATCACGCGGTACAATCGCAGTCCTCTCATCACGCGGTACAATCGCAGTCTTCTCATCAAGCGGTACAATCGCAGTCCTTTCCCCACGCAGTATATTTGCAGTCCTCTCCGCACGCAGTATATTTGCAGTCCTTTCTGCACGTAGTATATTTGCAGTCCTCTCCGCACACGGTACAATTGCAGTCCTTTCCCCACGCAGTATATTTGCAGTCCTTTCCGCACGCGGTACAATCGCAGTCCTTTCCCCACGCAGTATATTTGCAGTCCTCTCCGCACGCAGTATATTTGCAGTCCTTTCTGCACGCAGTATATTTGCAGTCCTTTCTGCACGCAATATATTTGCAGTCCTCTCCGCACACGGTACAGTCGCAGTCGTCTCATCACGCGGTACAATCGCAGTCCTCTCCGCACGCGGTACAATCGCAGTCCTCTCCGCACGCGGTACAATCGCAGTCCTCTCCGCACGCGGTACAATCGCAGTCCTCTCCGCACGCGGTACAATCGCAGTCCTCTCCGCACGCGGTACAATCGCAGTCGTCTCCGCACGCGGTACAATCGCAGTCGTCTCCGCACGCGGTACAATCGCAGTCGTCTCCGCACGCGGTACAATCGCAGTCGTCTCCGCACGCGGTACAATCGCAGTCGTCTCCGCACGCGGTACAATCGCAGTCGTCTCATCACGCAGTATATTTGCAGTCCTCTCCAGTATATTTGCAGTCCTTTCTGCACGCAGTATATTTGCAGTCCTCTCCGCACGCAGTATATTTGCAGTCCTCTCCGCACGCGGTACAATCGCAGTCCATTCCGCACGCAGTATATTTGAAGTGCTTTCCGGACGCAGTACAATCGCAGTCCTCTCCGCACGCGGTATAATCGCAGTCCTCTCCGCACGCGGTACAATCGCAGTCCTCTCCGCACGCGGTACAATCGCAGTCCTTTCCCCACGCAGTATATTTGCAGTCCTTTCTGCACGCAGTATATTTGCAGTCCTCTCCGCACACGGTACAATCGCAGTCGTCTCATCACGCGGTACAATCGCAGTCCTTTCCCCACGCAGTATATTTGCAGTCCTCTCCAGTATATTTGCAGTCCTTTCTGCACGCAGTATATTTGCAGTCCTCTCCGCACGCGGTACAATCGCAGTCCTCTCCACACGCGGTACAATCGCAGTCCTCTCCGCACACGGTACAATCGCAGTCCTCTCCGCACGCGGTACAATCGCAGTCCTCTCCGCACGCGGTACAATCGCAGTCCTTTCTGCACGCAGTATATTTGCAGTCCTCTCCGCACGCAGTATATTTGCAGTTCTTTCCGCACGCAGTATATTTGCAGTCCTCTACGCACGCGGTACAATCGCAGTCCTTTCCCCACGCAGTATATTTGAAGTGCTTTCTGGACGCGGTACAATCGCAGTCCTCTCCGCACGCGGTATAATCGCAGTCCTCTCCGCACGCGGTACAATCCCAGTCGTCTCCGCACGCGGTACAATCGCAGTCCTTTCCCCACGCAGTATATTTGCAGTCCTCTCCAGTATATTTGCAGTCCTTTCTGCACGCAGTATATTTGCAGTCCTCTCCGTACGCAGTATATTTGCAGTCCTCTCCGCACGCGGTACAATCGCAGTCCATTCCGCACGCAGTATATTTGAAGTGCTTTCTGGACGCGGTACAATCGCAGTCCTCTCCGCCCGCGGTACAATCGCAGTCCTCTCCGCACGCATTACAATCGCAGTCCTCTCCGCACGTGTTACAATCGCAGTCCTCTCCGCACGCGGTACAATCGCAGTCCTCTCCGCACGCGGTACAATCGCAGTCCTTTCCCCACGCAGTATATTTGCAGTCCTCTCCAGTATATTTGCAGTCCTCTCCGCACGTAGTATATTTGCAGTCCTCTCCGCACGCGGTACAATCGCAGTCCATTCCGCACGCAGTATATTTGAAGTGCTTTCCGGACGCGGTACAATCGCAGTCCTCTCCGCACGCGGTATAATCGCAGTCCTCTCCGCACGCGGTATAATCGCAGTCCTCTCCGCACGCGGTACAATCGCAGTCCTCTCCGCACGCGGTACAATCGCAGTCCTTTGACCACGCAGTATATTTGCAGTCCTCTCCGCACGCGGTACAATCGCAGTTCTCTCCGCACGCGGTACAATCGCAGTCGTCTCATCACACGGTACAATCGCAGTCCTTTCCCCACGCAGTATATTTGCAGTCCTTTCTGCACGCAGTATATTTGCAGTCCTCTCCGCACACGGTACAATCGCAGTCCTTTCCCCACGCAGTATATATGCAGTCCTCTCCGCACGCGGTACAATCGCAGTCCTTTCTGCACGCAGTATATTTGCAGTCCTTTCCGCACGCGGTACAATCGCAGTCCTCTCCGCACGCAGTATATTTGCAATCCTCTCCGCACGCAGTATATTTGCAGTCCTTTCTGCACGCAGTATATTTGCAGTCCTCTCCGCACACGGTACAATCGAAGTCCTTTCCGCACGCCGTATATTTGCAGTCCTCTCCGCACGCGATACAATCGCAGTCCATTCCGCACGCAGTATATTTGCAGTCCTTTCCGCACGCAGTATATTTGCAGTCCTTTCCGCACGCAGTATATTTGCAGTCCTCTCCGCACGCGGTACAATCGCAGTCCTCTCCGCACGCGGTACAATCGCATTCCTCTCCGCACGCGGTACAATCGCAGTCCTCTCCGCACGCGGTACAATCGCAGTCCTCTCCTCACGCGGTACAATTGCAGTCCTTTGCCCACGCAGTATATTTGCAGTGCTTTCTGCACGCAGTATATTTGCAGTCCTCTCCAGTATATTTGCAGTCCTTTCTGCACGCAGTATATTTGCAGTCCTCTCCGCACGCGGTACAATCACAGTCCTCTCCGCATGCGGTACAATCGCAGTCCTTTCCCCACGCAGTATATTTGCAGTCCTCTCCAGTATATTTGCAGTCCTTTCTGCACGCCGTATATTTGCAGTCCTCTCCGCACGCGGTACAATCGCAGTCCTCTCCGCACGCGGTACAATCGCAGTCCTCTCCGCACGCGGTACAATCGCAGTCCTCTCCGCACGCGGTACAATCGCAGTCCTCTCCGCACGCGGTACAATCGCAGTCGGCTCATCACGCGGTACAATCGCAGTCCTTTCCGCACGCAGTATATTTGCAGTCCTCTCCGCACGCGGTACAATCGCTGTCCTTTCTGCACGCAGTATATTTGCAGTCCTTTCCGCACGCGGTACAATCTCAGTCCTCTCCGCACGCAGTATATTTGCAGTCCTCTCCTCACGCAGTATATTTGCAGTCCTTTCTGCACGCAGTATATTTGCAGTCCTCTCCGCACACGGTACAATCGCAGTCCTTTCTGCACGTAGTATATTTGCAGTCGTTTCGCACGCAGTATATTTGCAGTCCTTTCCGGACGCGGTACAATCGCAGTCCTCTCCGCACGCGGTATAATCACAGTCCTCTCCGCATGCGGTACAATCGCAGTCCTCTCCGCATGCGGTACAATCGCAGTCCTTTCCCCACGCAGTATATTTGCAGTCCTTTCTGCACGCAGTATATTTGCAGTCCTCTCCGCACACGGTACAATCGCAGTCGTCTCATCACGCGGTACAATCGCAGTCCTTTCCGCACACAGTATATTTGCAGTCCTTTCCGCACGCGGTACAATCGCAGTCCTCTCCGCACGCGGTACAATCGCAGTCCTCTCCGCACGCGGTACAATCGCAGTCCTCTCCGCACGCGGTACAATCGCAGTCCTCTCCGCACGCGGTACAATCGCAGTCCTCTCCGCACGCGGTACAATCGCAGTCCTCTCATCACGCGGTACAATCGCAGTCCTTTACACACGCAGTATAATAGCAGTCGTCTCATCACCCGGTACAATCGCAGTCCTTTCCGCACGCAGTATATTTGCAGACCTTTCCGCACGCAGTATAATCGCAGTCGTCTCATCACGCGGTACAATCGCAATCCTTTCCGCACGCAGTATATTTGCAGTCCTCTCCGCACGCGGTACAATCGCAGTCCTTTCCGCACGCAGTATATTTGCAGGCCTCTCCGCATGCGGTACAATCGCAGTCCTCTCCGCACGTGGTACAATCGCCGTCCTTTCCACACGAGGTATAATCGCAGTCGTCTCATCACGCGGTACAATCGCAGTCCTTTCCGCACGCAGTATATTTGCAGTCCTCTCCGCACGCGGTACAATCGCAGTCCTTTCTGCACGCAGTATATTTTTCAGTCCTTTACGCACGCGGTACAATCGCAGTCCTCTCCGCACACGGTACAATCGCAGTCCTCTCCGCACGCGGTACAATCGCAGTCCTCTCCGCACGCGGTACAATCGCAGTCCTTTCCACACGCAGTATAATCGCAGTCGTCTCATCACGTGGTACAATCGCAGTCCTTTCCGCACGTGGTATATTTGCAGTCCTTTCCGCACGTGGTACAATCGCAGTCGTCTCATCACGCGGTACAATCGCAGTCCTTTCCGCACGCAGTATATTTGCAGTCCTCTCCGCACACGGTGCAATCGCAGTCCTTTCTGCACGCAGTATATTTGCAGTCCTTTCCGCACGCGGTACAATCGCAGTCCTTTCTGCACGCGGTATATTTGCAGTCCTTTCCGCACGCGGTACAATCGCAGTCCTTTCCGCACGCGGTACAATCGCAGTCCTCTCCGCACGCGGTACAATCGCAGTCCTCTCCGCACGCGGTACAATCGCAGTCCTCTCATCACGCGGTACAATCGCAGTCCTTTCCGCACTCAGTATATTTGCAGTCCTCTCCACACACGGTGCAATCGCAGTCCTTTCTGCACGCAGTATATTTGCAGTCCTTTCCGCACGCGGTACAATCGCAGTCCTTTCTGCACGCGGTATATTTGCAGTCCTTTCCGCACGCGGTACAATCGCAGTCCTTTCCGCACGCGGTACAATCGCAGTCCTCTCCGCACGCGGTACAATCGCAGTCCTCTCCGCACGCGGTACAATCGCAGTCCTCTCCGCACGCGGTACAATCGCAGTCCTCTCCGCACGCGGTACAATCGCAGTCCTCTCCGCACGCGGTACAATCGCAGTCCTCTCCGCACGCGGTACAATCGCAGTCCTCTCCGCACGCGGTACAATCGCAGTCCTCTCCGCACGCGGTACAATCGCAGTCCTCTCCGCACGCGGTACAATCGCAGTCCTCTCCGCACGCGGTACAATCGCAGTCGTCTCCGCACGCGGTACAATCGCAGTCGTCTCCGCACGCGGTACAATCGCAGTCGTCTCCGCACGCGGTACAATCGCAGTCGTCTCATCACGCAGTATATTTGCAGTCCTCTCCAGTATATTTGCAGTCCTTTCTGCACGCAGTATATTTGCAGTCCTCTCCGCACGCGGTACAATCGCAGTCCATTCCGCACGCAGTATATTTGAAGTGCTTTCCGGACGCGGTACAATCGCAGTCCTCTCCGCACGCGGTATAATCGCAGTCCTCTCCGCACGCGGTACAATCGCAGTCCTCTCCGCACGCGGTACAATCGCAGTCCTTTCCCCACGCAGTATATTTGCAGTCCTTTCTGCACGCAGTATATTTGCAGTCCTCTCCGCACACGGTACAATCGCAGTCGTCTCATCACGCGGTACAATCGCAGTCCTTTCCCCACGCAGTATATTTGCAGTCCTCTCCAGTATATTTGCAGTCCTTTCTGCACGCAGTATATTTGCAGTCCTCTCCGCACGCGGTACAATCGCAGTCCTCTCCGCACGCGGTACAATCGCAGTCCTCTCCGCACACGGTACAATCGCAGTCCTCTCCGCACGCGGTACAATCGCAGTCCTCTCCGCACGCGGTACAATCGCAGTCCTCTCTGCACGCGGTACAATCGCAGTCCTCTCCGCACGCGGTACAATCGCAGTCCTCTCCGCACGCGGTACAATCGCAGTCCTCTCCGCACGCGGTACAATCGCAGTCGTCTCCGCACGCGGTATAATCGCAGTCCTCTCCGCACGCGGTACAATCCCAGTCGTCTCCGCACGCGGTACAATCGCAGTCCTTTCCCCACGCAGTATATTTGCAGTCCTCTCCAGTATATTTGCAGTCCTTTCTGCACGCAGTATATTTGCAGTCCTCTCCGTACGCAGTATATTTGCAGTCCTCTCCGCACGCGGTACAATCGCAGTCCATTCCGCACGCAGTATATTTGAAGTGCTTTCTGGACGCGGTACAATCGCAGTCCTCTCCGCAAGCGGTACAATCGCAGTCATCTCATCACGCGGTAAAATCGCTGTCCTTTGCTCACGCAGTATATTTGCAGTCCTCTCCGCACGCAGTATATTTGCAGTCCTTTCTGCACGCAGTATATTTGCAGTCCTCTCCGCACACGGTACAATCGCAGTCCTTTCCGCACGCAGTATATTTGCAGTGCTCTCCGCACGCGGTACAATCGCAGTCCTCTCCGCACGCGGTACAATCGCAGTCCTCTCCGCACGCGTTACAATCGCAGTCCTCTCCGCACGCGTTACAATCGCAGTCCTCTCCGCACGCGGTACAATCGCAGTCCTCTCCGCACGCGGTACAATCGCAGTCCTCTCCTCACGCGGTACAATCGCAGTCCTTTCCCCACGCAGTATATTTGCAGTCCTCTCCAGTATATTTGCAGTCCTCTCCGCACGTAGTATATTTGCAGTCCTCTCCGCACGCGGTACAATCGCAGTCCATTCCGCACGCAGTATATTTGAAGTGCTTTCGGGACGCGGTACAATCGCAGTCCTCTCCGCACGCGGTATAATCGCAGTCCTCTCCGCACGCGGTACAATCGCAGTCCTCTCCGCACGCGGTATAATCGCAGTCCTCTCCGCACGCGGTACAATCGCAGTTCTCTCCGCACGCGGTACAATCGCAGTCGTCTCATCACACGGTACAATCGCAGTCCTTTCCCCACGCAGTATATTTGCAGTCCTTTCTGCACGCAGTATATTTGCAGTCCTCTCCGCACACGGTACAATCGCAGTCCTTTCCCCACCCAGTATATATGCAGTCCTCTCCGCACGCGGTACAATCGCAGTCCTTTCTGCACGCAGTATATTTGCAGTCCTTTCCGCACGCGGTACAATCGCAGTCCTCTCCGCACGCAGTATATTTGCAATCCTCTCCGCACGCAGTATATTTGCAGTCCTTTCTGCACGCAGTATATTTGCAGTCCTCTCCGCACACGGTACAATCGAAGTCCTTTCCGCACGCCGTATATTTTCAGTCCTCTCCGCACGCGATACAATCGCAGTCCATTCCGCACGCAGTATATTTGCAGTCCTTTCCGCACGCAGTATATTTGCAGTCCTTTCCGCACGCAGTATATTTGCAGTCCTTTCCGCACGCAGTATATTTGCAGTACTCTCCGCACGCGGTACAATCACAGTCCATTCCGCTCGCAGTATATTTGAAATGCTTTCCGGACGCGGTACAATCGCAGTCCTCTCCGCACGCGGTACAATCGCAGTCCTCTCCGCACGCGGTACAATCGCAGTCCTCTCCGCACGCGGTACAATCGCAGTCCTCTCCTCACGCGGTACAATTGCAGTCCTTTGCCCACGCAGTATATTTGCAGTGCTTTCTGCACGCAGTATATTTGCAGTCCTCTCCAGTATATTTGCAGTCCTTTCTGCACGCAGTATATTTGCAGTCCTCTCCGCACGCGGTACAATCGCAGTCCTCTCCGCATGCGGTACAATCGCAGTCCTTTCCCCACGCAGTATATTTGCAGTCCTCTCCAGTATATTTGCAGTCCTTTCTGCACGCCGTATATTTGCAGTCCTCTCCGCATGCGGTACAATCGCAGTCCTCTCCGCACGCGGTACAATCGCAGTCCTCTCCGTACGCGGTACAATCGCAGTCCTCTCCGCACGCGGTACAATCGCAGTCCTCTCCGCACGCGGTACAATCGCAGTCGGCTCATCACGCGGTACAATCGCAGTCCTTTCCGCACGCAGTATATTTGCAGTCCTCTCCGCACGCGGTACAATCGCTGTCCTTTCTGCACGCAGTATATTTGCAGTCCTCTCCTCACGCAGTATATTTGCAGTAGTTTCCGCACGCAGTATATTTGCAGTCCTTTCCGGACGCGGTACAATCGCAGTCCTCTCCGCACGCGGTATAATCACAGTCCTCTCCGCATGCGGTACAATCGCAGTCCTCTCCGCATGCGGTACAATCGCAGTCCTTTCCCCACGCAGTATATTTGCAGTCCTTTCTGCACGCAGTATATTTGCAGTCCTCTCCGCACACGGTACAATCGCAGTCGTCTCATCACGCGGTACAATTGCAGTCCTTTCCGCACGCGGTACAATCGCAGTCCTCTCCGCACGCGGTACAATCGCAGTCCTCTCCGCACGCGGTACAATCGCAGTCCTCTCCGCACGCGGTACAATCGCAGTCCTCTCCGCACGCGGTACAATCGCAGTCCTCTCCGCACGCGGTACAATCGCAGTCCTCTCCGCACGCGGTACAATCGCAGTCCTCTCCGCACGCGGTACAATCGCAGTCCTCTCATCATGCGGTACAATCGCGGTCCTCTCATCACGCGGTACAATCGCAGTCCTTTCCGCACGCAGTATATTTGCAGTCCTTTCCGCACGCAGTATAATCGCAGTCGTCTCATCACGCGGTACAATCGCAATCCTTTCCGCACGCAGTATATTTGCAGTCCTCTCCGCACGCGGTACAATCGCAGTCCTTTCCGCACGCAGTATATTTGCAGGCCTCTCCGCATGCGGTACAATCGCAGTCCTCTCCGCACGTGGTACAATCGCCGTCCTTTCCACACGAGGTATAATCGCAGTCGTCTCATCACGCGGTACAATCGCAGTCCTTTCCGCACGCAGTATATTTGCAGTCCTCTCCGCACGCGGTACAATCGCAGTCCTTTCTGCACGCAGTATATTTTTCAGTCCTTTACGCACGCGGTACAATCGCAGTCCTCTCCGCACACGGTACAATCGCAGTCCTCTCCGCACGCGGTACAATCGCAGTCCTCTCCGCACGCGGTACAATCGCAGTCCTTTCCACACGCAGTATAATCGCAGTCGTCTCATCACGTGGTACAATCGCAGTCCTTTCCGCACGTGGTACATTTTCAGTCCTTTCCGCACGTGGTACAATCGCAGTCGTCTCATCACGCGGTACAATCGCAGTCCTTTCCGCACGTGGTATATTTGCAGTCCTTTCCGCACGCGGTACAATCGCAGTCGTCTCATCATGGGGTACAATCGCAGTCCTTTCCGCACGCAGTATATTTGCAGTCCTCTCCGCACGCGGTACAATCGCAGTCCTTTCTGCACGCAGTATATTTGCAGTCCTTTCTGCACGCAGTATATTTGCAGTCCTCTCCTCACGCAGTATATTTTCAGTCCTTTCTGCATGCAGTATATTTGCAGTCCTCTCCGCACACGGTACAATCGCAGTCCTTTCTGCACGCAGTATATTTGCAGTCGTTTCCGCACGCAGTATATTTGCAGTCCTCTCCGCACGCGGTACAATCGCAGTCCTCTCCGCACGCGGTATAATCACAGTCCTCTCCGCATGCGGTACAATCGCAGTCCTCTCCGCATGCGGTACAATCGCAGTCCTTTCCCCGCGCAGTATATTTGCAGTCCTCTCCGCACACGGTACAATCGCAGTCGTCTCATCACGCGGTACAATCGCAGTCCTTTCCGCACGCAGTATATTTGCAGTCCTTTCTGCACGCGGTACAATCGCAGTCCTTTCTGCACGCGGTATATTTGCAGTCCTTTCTGCACGCGGTATATTTGCAGTCCTTTCTGCACGCGGTACAATCGCAGTCCTCTCCGCACGCGGTACAATCGCAGTCCTCTCCGCATGCGGTACAATCGCAGTCCTCTCCGCACGCGGTACAATCGCAGTCCTCTCCGCACGCGGTACAATCGCAGTCCTCTCATCACGCGGTACAATCGCAGTCCTCTCATCACGCGGTACAATCGCAGTCCTCTCATCACGCGGTACAATCGCAGTCCTCTCATCACGCGGTACAATCGCAGTCCTCTCTGGACGCGGTATATTTGCAGTCCTCTCCGCACGCAGTATAATCGGAGTAGTCTCATCCCGCAGTACAATCACAGTTGTCTCATCACGCGGTACAATCGCAGTCCTCGCGGTACAATCGCAGTCTCATCACGCGGTACAATCGCAGTCCTTTCCGCACGTAGTATATTTGCAGTCCTTTCCGCACGCAGTATATTTGCAGTCCTTTCCGCACACAGTATATTTGCAGTCGTTTCCGCACGCGGTACAATCGCAGTTGTCTCATCAAGGGGTACAATTGCAGTCCTTTCCGCAGGCAGTATATTTGCAGTCCTTTCCGCACTCGGTACAATCGCAGTAGTCTCATCACGCGGTACAATTGCAGTCCTTTCCGCACGCAGTATATTTGCAGTCCTCTCCGCACGCGGTACAATCGCAGTCCTTTCCGCACGCAGTATATTTGCAGTCCTTTCCGGACGCGGTACAATCGCATTCCTCTCCGCACGCGGTACAATCGCAGTCCTTTCCCCACGCGGTACAATCGCAGTCCTTTCCGCACGCAGTATATTTGCAGTCCTCTCCGCACGCGGTACAATCGCAGTCCCTTCTGCATGCAGTATATTTGCAGTCCTCTCCGCACACGGTACAATTGCAGTCATCTCATCACGCGGTACAATCGCAGTCCTTTCCGCACGCAGTATATTTGCAGTCCTCTCCGCACGTGGTACAATCGCAGTCCTCTCTGCACGCGGTACAATCGCAGTCCTCTCCGCACGCAGTACAATCGCAGTCCTCTCGGCACGCGGTACAATCGCAGTCCTCTCGGCACGCGGTATATTTGCAGTCCTCTCGGCACGCGGTACAATCGCAGTCCTTCCACACGCACTACAATCACAGTCGTCTCATCAGGCGGTACAATCGCAGTCCTTTACGCACGCAGTACAATCGCAGTCCTCTCATCAGGCGGTACAATCGCAATCCTTTCCGCACGCAGTATATTTGCAGTCCTCTCCGCACGCGGTACAATCGCAGTCCTTTCCACACGCACTACAATCACAGTCTCATCACGCGGTACAATCGCAGTCATTTCCACACGCAGTATATTTGCAGTCCTTTCTGCACGCGGTACAATCGCAGTCCTTTCCGCACGCGGTACAATCGCAGTCCTCTCTGCACGCGGTACAATTGCCGTCCTTTCCGCACGCAGTATATTTGCAGTCCTCTCCGCACATGGTACAATCGCAGTCCTTTCTGCACGCAGTATATTTGCAGTCGTTTCCGCACGCGGTACAATCGCATTCCTCTCCGCACGCGGTACAATCACAGTCCTCTCCACATGCGGTACAATCGCAGTCCTTTCCCCACGCAGTATATTTGCAGTCCTTTCTGCACGCAGTATATTTGCAGTCCTCTCCGCACACGGTACAATCGCAGTCGTCTCATCACGCGGTACAATCGCAGTCCTCTCTGCACGCGGTACAATCGCAATCCTCTCCGCACGCGGTACAATCGCAGTCGTCTCATCACGCGGTACAATCGCAGTCCTTTCCCCACGCAGTATATTTGCAGTCCTCTCCAGTATATTTGCAGTCCTCTCCAGTATATTTGCAGTCCTTTCTGCACGCAGTATATTTGCAGTCCTCTCCGCACGCAGTATATTTGCAGTCCTCTCCGCACGCGGTACAATCGCAGTCCATTCCGCACGCAGTATAATCGCAGTCCTCTCCGCACGCGGTACAATCGCAGTCCTCTCCGCACGCGGTACAATCGCAGTCCTTTCCCCACGCAGTATATTTGCAGTCCTTTCTGCACGCAGTATATTTGCAGTCCTCTCCGCACACGGTACAATCGCAGTCGTCTCATCACGCGGTACAATCGCAGTCCTTTCCCCACGCAGTATATTTGCAGTCCTCTCCGCACGCAGTATATTTGCAGTCCTTTCTGCACGCAGTATATTTGCAGTCCTTTCCGCACGCGGTACAATCGCAGTCCTTTCCGCACGAGGAACAATCGCAGTCCTCTCCGCACGCGGTACAATCGCAGTCCTTTCCACACGCAGTATAATCAAAGTCGTCTCATCACGCGGTAGAATCGCTGTCCTTTCCTCACGCAGTATATTTGCAGTCCTCTCCGCACGCAGTATATTTGCAGTCCTTTCTGCACGCAGTATATTTGCAGTCCTCTCCGCACGCAGTATATTTGCAGTCCTTTCCGCACGCAGTATATTTGCAGTCCTCTCCGCACGCGGTACAATCGCAGTCGTCTCATCACGCGGTACAATCGCAGTCCTTTCCCCACGGAGTATATTTGCAGTCCTTTCTGCACACAGTATATTTGCAGTCCTCTCGGCACGCGGTACAATCGCAGTCCTCTCCGCACGCGGTACAATCGCAGTCCTTTCCCCACGCAGTATATTTGCAGTCCTCTCCGCACGCGGTACAATCGCAGTCCTTTCCCCACGCAGTATATTTGCAGTCGTCTCATCACGCGGTACAATCGCAGTCCTTTCTGCACGCAGTATATTTGCAGTCCTCTCCGCACGCAGTATATTTGCAGTCCTTTCCGCACGGGGTACAATCGCAGTCCTTTCTGCACGCAGTATATTTGCAGTCCTCTCCGCACGCAGTATATTTGCAGTCCTTTCCGGACGCGGTACAATCGCAGTCCTCTCCGCACGCGGTACAATCGCAGTCCTCTCCGCTCGCGGTATAATCCCAGTCCTCTCCGCACGCTGTATAATCGCAGTCCTCTCCGCACGCGGTACAATCGCAGTCCTTTCCCCACGCAGTATATTTGCAGTCCTCTCCGCACGCGGTACAATCGCAGTCCTTTCCCCACGCAGTATATTTGCAGTCCTCTCCAGTATATTTGCAGTCCTTTCTGCACGCAGTATATTTGCAGTCGTCTCCGCACTCGGTACAATCGCAGTCGTCTCATCACGCGGTACAATCGCAGACCTTTCCCCACGCAGAATATTTGCAGTCCTCTCCAGTATATTTGCAGTCCTCTCAGCACGTAGTATATTTGCAGTCCTCTCTGCACGTGGTACAATCGCAGTCCTCTCTGCACGCGGTACAATTGCAGTCCTCTCTGCACGCGGTACAATTGCAGTCCTCTCCGCACGCGGTACAATCGCAGTCCTCTCCGCACGCGGTACAATCGCAGTCCTCTCCGCACGCGGTACAATCGCAGTCCTCTCTGCACGCGGTACAATCGCAGTCCTCTCCGCACGCGGTACAATCGCAGTCCTCTCATCACGCGGTACAATCGCAGTCCTTTCCGCACACGGTGCAATCACAGTCCTTTCTGCACGCAGTATATTTGCAGTCCTCTCCGCACACGGTACAATCGCTGTCATCTCATCACGCGGTACAATCGCATTCCTTTCCGCACGCGGTACAATCGCAGTCCTCTCCGCACGCGGTACAATCGCAGTCCTCTCCGCAAGCGGTACAATCGCAGTCCTCTCCGCAAGCGGTACAATCGCAGTCCTTTCTGCACGCAGTATATTTGCAGTCCTTTCTGCACGCAGTATATTTGCTGTCCTTTGCTCACGCAGTATATTTGCAGTCCTCTCCGCACGCAGTACATTTGCAGTCCTTTATGCACGCAGTATATTTGCAGTCCTCTCCGCACACGGTACAATCGCAGTCCTTTCCGCACGCAGTATATTTGCAGTCCTCTCCGCACACGGTACAATCGCAGTCCTCTCCGCACGCGGTACAATCGCAGTCCTCTCCGCACGCGGTACAATCGCAGTCCTCTCCGCACGCGGTACAATCGCAGTCCTCTCCGCACGCGGTACAATCGCAGTCCTCTCCGCACGCGGTACAATCGCAGTCCTCTCCGCACGCGGTACAATCGCAGTCCTCTCCGCACGCGGTACAATCGCAGTCCTCTCCGCACGCGGTACAATCGCAGTCCTCTCCGCACGCGGTACAATCGCAGTCCTCTCCGCACGCGGTACAATCGCAGTCCTCTCCGCACGCGGTACAATCGCAGTCCTCTCCGCACGCGGTACAATCGCAGTCCTCTCCGCACGCGGTACAATCGCAGTCCTTTCGCCACGCAGTATATTTGCAGTCCTCTCCAGTATATTTGCAGTCCTCTCCGTACGTAGTATATTTGCAGTCCTCTCCGCACGCGGTACAATCGCAGTCCATTCCGCACGCAGTATATTTGAAGTGCTTTCCGCACGCGGTATAATCGCAGTCCTCTCCGCACGCGGTATAATCGCAGTCCTCTCCGCACGCGGTATAATCGCAGTCCTCTCCGCACGCGGTACAATCGCAGTCCTCTCCGCACGCGGTACAATCGCAGTCCTTTGCCCACGCAGTATATTTGCAGTCCTTTCTGCACGCAGTATATTTGCAGTCCTTTCCGCACGCGGTACAATCGCAGTCGTTTCCCCACGCAGTATATTTGCAGTCCTCTCCGCACGCAGTATATTTGCAGTCCTTTCTGCACGCAGTATATTTGCAGTCCTCTCCGCACACGGTACAATAGCAGTCCTTTCTGCACGCAGTATATTTGCAGTCCTTTCCGCACTCGGTACAATCGCAGTCCTTTCCGCACGTGATACAATCGCAGTTCTCTCCGCACGCGGTACAATCGCAGTCGTCTCATCACACGGTACAATCGCAGTCCTTTAACCACGCAGTATATTTGCAGTCCTTTCTGCACGCAGTATATTTGCAGTCCTCTCCGCACACGGTACAATCGCAGTCCTTTCCCCACGCAGTATATATGCAGTCCTCTCCGCACGCGGTACAATCGCAGTCCTTTCTGCACGCAGTATATTTGCAGTCCTTTCCGCACGCGGTACAATCGCAGTCCTTTCCGCACGCGGTACAATCGCAGTCCTCTCCGCACGCAGTATATTTGCAGTCCTCTCCGCACGCAGTATATTTGCAATCCTCTCCGCACGCAGTATATTTGCAGTCCTTTCTGCACGCAGTATATTTGCAGTCCTCTCCGCACACGGTACAATCGAAGTCCTTTCCGCACGCCGTATATTTGCAGTCCTCTCCGCACGCGATACAATCACAGTCCATTCCGCACGCAGTATATTTGCAGTCCTTTCCGCACGCAGTATATTTGCAGTCCTTTCCGCACGCAGTATATTTGCAGTACTCTCCGCACGCGGTACAATCACAGTCCATTCCGCACGCAGTATATTTGAAATGCTTTCCGGACTCGGTACAATCGCAGTCCTCTCCGCACGCGGTACAATCGCAGTCCTCTCCGCACGCGGTACAATCGCAGTCCTCTCCGCACGCGGTACAATCGCAGTCCTCTCCGCACGCGGTACAATCGCAGTCCTCTCCGCACGCGGTACAATCGCAGTCCTCTCCGCACGCGGTACAATCGCAGTCCTCTCCGCACGCGGTACAATCGCAGTCGGCTCATCACGCAGTACAATCGCAGTCCTTTCCACACGCAGTATATTTGCAGTCCTCTCCGCACGCGGTACAATCGCTGTCCTTTCTGCACGCAGTATATTTGCAGTCCTTTCCGCACGCGGTACAATCTCAGTCCTCTCCGCACGCAGTATATTTGCAGTCCTCTCCTCACGCAGTATATTTGCAGTCCTTTCTGCACGCAGTATATTTGCAGTCCTCTCCGCACACGGTACAATCGCAGTCCTTTCTGCACGCAGTATATTTGCAGTCGTTTCCGCACGCAGTATATTTGCAGTCCTTTCCGGACGCGGTACAATCGCAGTCCTCTCCGCACGCGGTATAATCACAGTCCTCTCCGCATGCGGTATAATCGCAGTCCTCTCCGCATGCGGTACAATCGCAGTCCTTTCCCCACGCAGTATATTTGCAGTCCTTTCTGCACGCAGTATATTTGCAGTCCTTTCCGCACGCGGTACAATCTCAGTCCTCTCCGCACGCAGTATATTTGCAGTCCTCTCCTCACGCAGTATATTTGCAGTCCTTTCTGCACGCAGTATATTTGCAGTCCTCTCCGCACACGGTACAATCGCAGTCCTTTCTGCACGCAGTATATTTGCAGTCGTTTCCGCACGCAGTATATTTGCAGTCCTTTCCGGACGCGGTACAATCGCAGTCCTCTCCGCACGCGGTATAATCACAGTCCTCTCCGCATGCGGTATAATCGCAGTCCTCTCCGCATGCGGTACAATCGCAGTCCTTTCCCCACGCAGTATATTTGCAGTCCTTTCTGCACGCAGTATATTTGCAGTCCTCTCCGCACACGGTACAATCGCAGTCGTCTCATCACGCGGTACAATCGCAGTCCTTTCCGCACACAGTATATTTGCAGTCCTTTCCGCACGCGGTACAATCGCAGTCCTCTCCGCACGCGGTACAATCGCAGTCCTCTCATCACGCGGTACAATCGCGGTCCTCTCATCACGCGGTACAATCGCAGTCCTTTCCGCACGCAGTATATTTGCAGTCCTTTCTGCACGCAGTATAATCGCAGTCGTCTCATCACGCGGTACAATCGCAATCCTTTCCGCACGCAGTATATTTGCAGTCCTCTCCGCACGCGGTACAATCGCAGTCCTTTCCGCACGCAGTATATTTGCAGGCCTCTCCGCATGCGGTACAATCGCAGTCCTCTCCGCACGTGGTACAATCGCCGTCCTTTCCACACGAGGTATAATCGCAGTCGTCTCATCACGCGGTACAATCGCAGTCCTTTCCGCACGCAGTATATTTGCAGTCCTCTCCGCACGCGGTACAATCGCAGTCCTCTCCGCACGCGGTACAATCGCAGTCCTCTCCGCACGCGGTACAATCGCAGTCCTCTCCGCACGCGGTACAATCGCAGTCCTCTCCACACGCGGTACAATCGCAGTCCTCTCCGCACGCGGTACAATCGCAGTCCTCTCCGCACGCGGTACAATCGCAGTCCTCTCCGCACGCGGTACAATCGCAGTCCTCTCCGCACGCGGTACAATGGCAGTCCTCTCCGCACGCGGTACAATCGCAGTCGTCTCCGCACGCGGTACAATCGCAGTCCTTTCGCCACGCAGTATATTTGCAGTCCTCTCCAGTATATTTGCAGTCCTCTCCGCACGTAGTATATTTGCAGTCCTCTCCGCACGCGGTACAATCGCAGTCCATTCCGCACGCAGTATATTTGAAGTGCTTTCCGGACGCGGTACAATCGCAGTCCTTTGCCCACGCAGTATATTTGCAGTCCTTTCTGCACGCAGTATATTTGCAGTCCTTTCCGCACGTGGTACAATCGCAGTCCTTTCCCCACGCAGTATATTTGCAGTCCTTTCTGCACGCAGTATATTTGCAGTCCTCTCCGCACACGGTACAATCGCAGTCCTTTCTGCACGCAGTATATTTGCAGTCCTTTCCGCACTCGGTACAATCGCAGTCCTTTCCGCACGCGGTACAATCGCAGTTCTCTCCGCACGCGGTACAATCGCAGTCGTCTCATCACACGGTACAATCGCAGTCCTTTCCCCACGCAGTATATTTGCAGTCCTTTCTGCACGCAGTATATTTGCAGTCCTCTCCGCACACGGTACAATCGCAGTCCTTTCCCCACGCAGTATATATGCAGTCCTCTCCGCACGCGGTACAATCGCAGTCCTTTCTGCACGCAGTATATTTGCAGTCCTTTCCGCACGCGGTACAATCGCAGTCCTCTCCGCACGCAGTATATTTGCAGTCCTCTCCGCACGCAGTATATTTGCAATCCTCTCCGCACGCAGTATATTTGCAGTCCTTTCTGCACGCAGTATATTTGCAGTCCTCTCCGCACACGGTACAATCGAAGTCCTTTCCGCACGCCGTATATTTGCAGTCCTCTCCGCACGCGATACAATCACAGTCCATTCCGCACGCAGTATATTTGCAGTCCTTTCCGCACGCAGTATATTTGCAGTCCTTTCCGCACGCAGTATATTTGCAGTACTCTCCGCACGCGGTACAATCACAGTCCATTCCGCACGCAGTATATTTGAAATGCTTTCCGGACGCGGTACAATCGCAGTCCTCTCCGCACGCGGTACAATCGCAGTTCTCTCCGCACGCGGTACAATCGCAGTCCTCTCCGCACGCGGTACAATCGCAGTCCTCTCCGCACGCGGTACAATCGCAGTCCTCTCCGCACGCGGTACAATTGCAGTCCTTTGCCCACGCAGTATATTTGCAGTGCTTTCTGCACGCAGTATATTTGCAGTCCTCTCCAGTATATTTGCAGTCCTTTCTGCACGCAGTATATTTGCAGTCCTCTCCGCACGCGGTACAATCGCAGTCCTCTCCGCATGCGGTACAATCGCAGTCCTTTCCCCACGCAGTATATTTGCAGTCCTCTCCAGTATATTTGCAGTCCTTTCTGCACGCCGTATATTTACAGTCCTCTCCGCATGCGGTACAATCGCAGTCCTCTCCGCACGCGGTACAATCGCAGTCCTCTCCGCACGCGGTACAATCGCAGTCCTCTCCGCACGCGGTACAATCGCAGTCCTTTCCCCACGCAGTATATTTGCAGTCCTCTCCAGTATATTTGCAGTCCTTTCTGCACGCCGTATATTTACAGTCCTCTCCGCACGCGGTACAATCGCAGTCCTCTCCGCATGCGGTACAATCGCAGTCCTTTCCCCACGCAGTATATTTGCAGTCCTCTCCAGTATATTTACAGTCCTCTCCGCATGCGGTACAATCGCAGTCCTCTCCGCACGCGGTACAATCGCAGTCCTCTCCGCACGCGGTACAATCGCAGTCCTCTCCGCACGCGGTACAATCGCAGTCCTCTCCGCACGCGGTACAATCGCAGTCCTCTCCGAACGCGGTATATTTGCAGTCCTCTCCGCACGCGGTACAATCGCTGTCCTTTCTGCACGCAGTATATTTGCAGTCCTTTCCGCACGCGGTACAATCTCAGTCCTCTCCGCACGCAGTATATTTGCAGTCCTCTCCTCACGCAGTATATTTGCAGTCCTTTCTGCACGCAGTATATTTGCAGTCCTCTCCGCACACGGTACAATCGCAGTCCTTTCTGCACGCAGTATATTTGCAGTCCTTTCCGGACGCGGTACAATCGCAGTCCTCTCCGCACGCGGTATAATCGCAGTCCTCTCCGCATGCGGTATAATCGCAGTCCTCTCCGCATGCGGTACAATCGCAGTCCTTTCCCCACGCAGTATATTTGCAGTCCTTTCTGCACGCAGTATATTTGCAGTCCTCTCCGCACACGGTACAATCGCAGTCGTCTCATCACGCGGTATAATCGCAGTCCTCTCCGCATGCGGTATAATCGCAGTCCTCTCCGCATGCGGTACAATCGCAGTCCTTTCCGCACACAGTATATTTGCAGTCCTTTCCGCACGCGGTACAATCGCAGTCCTTTCCGCACGCGGTACAATCGCAGTCCTCTCCGCACGCGGTACAATCGCAGTCCACTCCGCACGCGGTACAATCGCAGTCCTCTCCGCACGCGGTACAATCGCAGTCCTCTCCGCACGCGGTACAATCGCAGTCCTTTACACACGCAGTATAATAGCAGTCGTCTCATCACCCGGTACAATCGCAGTCCTTTCCGCACGCAGTATATTTGCAGTCCTTTCCGCACGCAGTATAATCGCAGTCGTCTCATCACGCGGTACAATCGCAATCCTTTCCGCACGCAGTATATTTGCAGTCCTCTCCGCACGCGGTACGATCGCAGTCCTTTCCGCACGCAGTATATTTGCAGGCCTCTCCGCATGCGGTACAATCGCAGTCCTCTCCGCACGTGGTACAATCGCCGTCCTTTCCACACGAGGTATAATCGCAGTCGTCTCATCACCCGGTACAATCGCAGTCCTTTCCGCACGCAGTATATTTGCAGTCCTTTCCGCACGCAGTATAATCGCAGTCGTCTCATCACGCGGTACAATCGCAATCCTTTCCGCACGCAGTATATTTGCAGTCCTCTCCGCACGCGGTACAATCGCAGTCCTTTCCGCACGCAGTATATTTGCAGGCCTCTCCGCATGCGGTAAAATCGCAGTCCTCTCCGCACGTGGTACAATCGCCGTCCTTTCCACACGAGGTATAATCGCAGTCGTCTCATCACGCGGTACAATCGCAGTCCTTTCCGCACGCAGTATATTTGCAGTCCTCTCCGCACGCGGTACAATCGCAGTCCTTTCTGCACGCAGTATATTTTCAGTCCTTTACGCATGCGGTACAATCGCAGTCCTCTCCGCACACGGTACAATCGCAGTCCTCTCCGCACGCGGTACAATCGCAGTCCTCTCCGCACGCGGTACAATCGCAGTCCTTTCCACACGCAGTATAATCGCAGTCGTCTCATCACGTGGTACAATCGCAGTCCTTTCCGCACGTGGTATATTTGCAGTCCTCTCCGCACGTGGTACAATCGCAGTCGTCTCATCACGCGGTACAATCGCAGTCCTTTCCGCACGCAGTATATTTGCAGTCCTTTCCGCACGCGGTACAATCGCAGTCGTCTCATCATGGGGTACAATCGCAGTCCTTTCCGCACGCAGTATATTTGCAGTCCTCTCCGCACGCGGTACAATCGCAGTCCTTTCTGCACGCAGTATATTTGCAATCCTTTCCGCACGCGGTACAATCGCAGTCCTCTCCGCACGCAGTATATTTGCAGTCCTCTCCTCACGCAGTATATTTTCAATCCTTTCTGCACGCAGTATATTTGCAGTCCTCTCCGCACACGGTACAATCGCAGTCCTTTCTGCACGCAGTATATTTGCAGTCCTTTCCGGACGCGGTACAATCGCAGTCCTCTCCGCACGCGGTATAATCACAGTCCTCTCCGCATGCGGTACAATCGCAGTCCTTTCCCCACGCAGTAGATTTGCAGTCCTTTCTGCACGCAGTATATTTGCAGTCCTCTCCGCACACGGTACAATCGCAGTCGTCTTATCACGCGGTACAATCGCAGTCCTTTCCGCACGCAGTATATTTGCAGTCCTTTCTGCACGCGGTACAATCGCAGTCCTTTCTGCACGCGGTATATTTGCAGTCCTTTCTGCACGCGGTACAATCGCAGTCCTCTCCGCACGCGGTACAATCGCAGTCCTCTCCGCACGCGGTACAATCGCAGTCCTCTTCGCACGCGGTACAATCGCAGTCCTCTCATCACGCGGTACAATCGCAGTCCTCTCATCACGCGGTACAATCGCAGTCCTCTCATCACGCGGTACAATCGCAGTCCTCTCATCACGCGGTACAATCGCAGTCCTCTCATCACGCGGTACAATCGCAGTCCTCTCATCACGCGGTACAATCGCAGTCCTCTCTGGACGCGGTATATTTGCAGTCCTCTCCGCACGCAGTATAATCGGAGTAGTCTCATCCCGCAGTACAATCACAGTAGTCTCATCACGCGGTACAATCGCAGTCCTCGCGGTACAATCGCAGTCTCATCACGCGGTACAATCGCAGTCCTTTCCGCACGTAGTATATTTGCAGTCGTCTCATCACGCGGTACAATCGCAATCCTTTCCGCACGCAGTATATTTGCAGTCCTTTCCGCACGCAGTATATTTGCAGTCCTTTCCGCACGCAGTATATTTGCAGTCCTCTCCGGACGCGGTACAATCGCAGTCCTCTCCGCACGCGGTACAATCGCAGTCCTTTCCCCACGCGGTACAATCGCAGTCCTTTCCGCACGCAGTATATTTGCAGTCCTCTCCGCACGCGGTACAATCGCAGTCCTCTCCGCACGCGGTACAATCGCAGTCCTCTCCGCACACGGTACAATCGCAGTCCTCTCGGCACGCGGTACAATCGCAGTCCTCTCGGCACGCGGTATATTTGCAGTCCTCTCCGCACGCGGTACAATCGCAGTCCTTCCACACGCACTACAATCACAGTCGTCTCATCAGGCGGTACAATCGCAGTCCTTTACGCACGCAGTACAATCGCAGTCCTCTCATCAGGCGGTACAATCGCAATCCTTTCTGCACGCAGTATATTTGCAGTCCTTTCTGCACGCAGTATATTTGCAGTCCTCTCCGCACACGGTACAATCGCAGTCGTCTCATCACGCGGTACAATCGCAGTCATTTCCCCACGCAGTATATTTGCAGTCCTCTCCGCACACGGTACAATCGCAGTCCTTTCTGCACGCAGTATATTTGCAGTCCTTTCCGCACGCGGTACAATCGCAGTCCTCTCCGCACACGGTACAATCGCAGTCCTCTCCGCACGCGGTACAATCGCAGTCCTTTCCACACGCAGTATAATCGCAGTCGTCTCATCACGTGGTACAATCGCAGTCCTTTCCGCACGTGGTATATTTGCAGTCCTTTCCGCACGTGGTACAATCGCAGTCGTCTCATCACGCGGTACAATCGCAGTCCTCTCATCACGCGGTACAATCGCAGTCCTCTCTGGACGCGGTATATTTGCAGTCCTCTCCGCACGCAGTATAATCGGAGTAGTCTCATCCCGTAGTACAATCACAGTCGTCTCATCACGCGGTACAATCGCAGTCCTTTCCGCACGTAGTATATTTGCAGTCGTCTCATCACGCGGTACAATCGCAATCCTTTCCGCACGCAGTATATTTGCAGTCCTTTCCGCACGCAGTATATTTGCAGTCCTTTCCGCACGCGGTACAATCGCAGTCGTCTCATCATGGGGTACAATTGCAGTATTTTCCGCAGGCAGTATATTTGCAGTCCTTTCCGCACGCGGTACAATCGCAGTCGTCTCATCACGCGGTACAATCGCAGTCCTCTCCGCACGCGGTATAATCGCAGTCCTCTCCGCACGCGGTACAATCGCAGTCCTTTCCCCACGCAGTATCTTTGCAGTCCTTTCTGCATGCAGTATATTTGCAGTCCTCTCCGCACACGGTACAATCGCAGTCGTCTCATCACGCGGTACAATCGCAGTCCTTTCCGCACGCAGTATATTTGCAGTTCTCTCCGCACGCGGTACAATTGCAGTCCTCTCCGCATGCGGTACAATTGCAGTCCTCTCCGCATGCGGTACAATTGCAGTCCTCTCCGCACGCGGTACAATCGCAGTCCTCTCCGCACGCGGTACAATCGCAGTCCTCTCGGCACGCGGTATATTTGCAGTCCTCTCCGCACGCGGTACAATCGCAGTCCTTCCACACGCACTACAATCAGTCGTCTCATCAGGCGGTACAATCGCAGTCCTTTACGCACGCAGTACAATCGCAGTCCTCTCATCAGGCGGTACAATCGCAATCCTTTCCGCACGCAGTATATTTGCAGTCCTCTCCGCACGCGGTACAATCGCAGTCCTTTCCACACGCAGTATATTTGCAGTCCTTTCCGCACGCGGTAGAATCGCAGTCCTTTCCGCACTTGGTATAATCGCAGTCCTCTCTGCACGCGGTACAATTGCCGTCCTTTCCGCACGCAGTATATTTGCAGTCCTCTCCGCACGCGGTACAATCGCAGTTGTCTCCATACACAGAGGCGCTTGGAGCCGCACATTCACCTCCAAACAATAACGGGAACAAAATATCGGTTTATCAACTGAAAATGAAGAACCAGGAATAATCGTCGTCTCAGAGAGCGGGCGTATCTGCATTGTCGCTTACAGACTGGAGTCTTTACAGGATAAGCTGAGATCTGCTTCCAGAGTTGGCTTTTGTGTTACTCTTTGATCTAATATTTCGTTGTCTGACCTTTATTTCTAATAGCAGCTTTGCTCCTGTTCGGCATGGAGTCACATCGGATCCCTGCGGCCCGATATTCAGCCCACGCTGACCAGACGACATCACACAGGTCTCCATCAGACTGAGGTCTGGGGATCGGACGGCCTCTTCATAGTCTTGTTGGTCTGGAGCCACGATGTCGCCCGCTTGCTGAAGTGTTTTAGGGTCATTGTCCATTTCTTCTACAGCGTAAGACAACTTGGCCTCTTCCAGTATAGTGATATATTCACACTGGTCCATGGTCTGTGATGATAAATGGGCCTCTCCTTAGTATGAGAACATCCCCGACCATTCTGCTCGCACCTCCATGATTTACAGTCTTCACAGTGTCCTGGATTCAGTGTTTATGGGTCGTCCGCGGCCTTTACACCCAATAAGAACAATCCTGCTCTCATCTATCCATAGAACGTTCCTCTTCAGGTCAGTGTGTTATTTGCCAATCTGTGACACTTTACGATGGTTTCTTGCAGATAGTTTACCTTTACGTAGGCTTCATCTGATGGGTGCAGGACTCGCAGATAGCTGGAGATCTTCTCCGATCTCCCTGGAGGAGATCACCGGAGGCGTCTTTGCCATTCTCGTAACACTATGATCTATGCAGCTGGTAGGATTTCTTTTCCTACCACGTTTCAGGTTTTGTTTGTAATTTTAAAATATTGGAAATCTTTAGCTGAGCAGCCAAGAATCTTCTGCACTTTATATTTTCCTTTCTCCAATCAATTTCTTGATCAAATGTCTTTCTCCTTCAGTACAATGTCTGGAACGACCCATTTTACTCACTGAGCCAGGGCTGAAACCAGCAGGAACAACATTTGCTGCCTCCTTTAAATAAGGGCCATAATTCACAACTGTCTCATCACAGAATGTATGACCTCACTAATTAACTCCGCACTGCTATTAATTAGAACATCCCCCTTTCATTAAAAGAGTCCAATACACCCAATTAGCAGCTTCCGAGTCATGGCGGACGATTGCCCATTACTCATCTACACCTAGTCAGGAATTGTATGATCTTTTATGACAAAAGCAGTGATGTCAGACTTCTAGTATTTTGCACATAACTGTACATGGTGTTACTGTGTCATCAGCACCACATGATACAGAACATTGTGGAATACACGGCTCCATTACTAGTGGGAGACACGGCTCCATTACTAGTGGGAGACACGGCTCCATTACTAGTGGGAGACACGGCTCCATTACTAGTGGGTAGGCGGAGCCCCACAGGATAGTTCACCTCAGATTATAAAAAGTGCCGACCGGCCCCTCCAGCTTAGGCTCCTCCTACTCCCATGTCCTTCAGTTTAAAATTTGAGGTCGCAGAGGATAGTCGCTGCCTTCGCAGCTCCTCCGAAGATTTTCTTATTTTTATTCCGGAGACCTGGACCCCCCGTGGTCTAGAGGTCTCAGCGCTGCTGGGACCCCGGACCCTCCCCTGGCGGATCTGCGTACCCCCTAAGGAGGTCCCTGCAGAACCCTGCTGGCCCCGGGGGATACAGGGCGCTCCCTGGCGGAGACGCACACCGCTCGTGTGGGGTCCCTGCGCCACACATCCCTGGGGGTCCCTGTGGCGCTCAGCTGGGTAAGTGCTCTTATTGAGTGCTTTAAGCGGCTGCTGTATATGTGTTTTGTGGTGACTGCTGTTTTTTTCTGGCTTGCAGGGATTTCTCCTCTGCATGCAGCGTTGATCCTCGGCTGGCAGGGAAGCAGGGACGGAGGATTCACGCGCTCCGTTCGTAGCTCGGCGGGGGGCGTGGCTTAGCGTCTCTCTGCTGTCGGTCTTCTTAGCTCGTGACAGGAAGTGCCTGGAAAGCGCGCGCTGGAGATGTCCCAGCCCCTTCTTCTTCCGGCCAGCGTCCATCCTCGTGCAGCGTCTCCTACTCCCTGCTCCCAGCACACCGAGAAGAGCAGTCTCTACGCCAGCTGGTGAGTCTCTCCTGCCTTTTAGGCAGAAAGTTCCTTCTTGGGTATTACAGCGCAGAGCACTTTCCTTATGTCCTAGGCTGACAGGGTGTGCTGTATACGGCGCTGCTACTTCCCTGCTGAGATGGCTCTGACGCACACCTCACAAAAAGGGTAGTGCGGATCAGTAGCATTAACCCCTTCTGAACGGGGTCTGGCTCATCAGGCTGTTAACCCTCTCTGGAGGTGCACCCTTCTGGGATCCTTGGTTACTGTACCCATTGTAAGGGGTTATTACCGACTTATCCGCGACGCTCGCAACTGTGTGGGGGCATGTCGGATCAGGGACCAGGGGGCGCGGACCTCTGTCCCGGTCCGCTTCAGGATCGGTCACGCGTATCTGATACGCCGGGGTCTTCAACGGCGTCAGGTTCGCCGCTAGTTGGGGGTCTCAGTGATGTTAAGGTGGAGGCGCTCACTTGCTCCATTGACCTCCTGGGTCATTGGGTCTCTGCTAAGTCCCAACCGACATCTAGAAGCAAGAAGCGTCACAGGCCTGTGGTGGCGCCGTCTCCTCCGCGCAGTGCGTCGGAGGCTTCAGAATCGCCGACAGACTCTTCTGGTGAGATCTCGGATTCTGATGAAGAGAATCTGCGCGGTCGCTCTGCTTCGCTTTCGGGCCGCGTGGACGCTTTTGTTGAAGCTATGCGGGAAGCGTTACAACTGTCTGAAGAGGTGACGGGGCGCCCTGGCAAATCGGCCCGGCTGTATCAGGAGTCGCGTCAGGCTCGCTCGACGCTGCCGATGCACGAGGAACTTAACAAGGCGGTGGAGAAAGAACGCCTGTGTCCGGATAAACGTTTCCAAGGGTTGCGGTTTTTTGATGCCCTGTATCCCTGTTCCACGGAAACGATCACTAATTGGGTCCCCTCTCCTGAAGTGGATGTGCCATTGTCTCAGCTGAGCAAATCCTCTTTGCTTCCTGTGAAAGGGAAGGCGAGTCTTCAGGACCCGCTGGACAGAAGGACGGAGTTAGCGGCAAAGTCCATCTACGAGGCCGCGGGTCACGGATTCCCAGCGGCCTTGAGGGCCATGTGGGCTGGTGAGGCTTCGCTGCGGTGGTTGGATCAGCTGCGGACGGCATAGCAAGATGGAACTCCGCTGTCTGAAGTGGAAAGGCTCTTCCAGCTCTTGGAAGAGGCGGCCCGATATGGCTGGGACGCAGTGCTGGATACTACTTCGGTGATGTCCAGGGCTCAATCCTCGGCCGTCACAGTCAGGAGAGCACTGTGGCTTAAACAGTGGACTGGAGATGCAGTATCCAAACATGGTTTGCTGAGTCTGGCATACAAGGGCGATCAGCTGTTTGGTTCGGACCTCACGGAGCTGATTGCTAAGGCCAAGGCCAAAGATACGGCTTTGCCGCAGCGAAAGGCAGCGGTTTCTACGTCCGGCAAGTCAAGTGCCGGTAGTGGTCGTCTGTCCTTTCGGCCCAGGGGTCGGTTCGGTCAGCCTTCTTGGAGATCGGATCGTCCCTCGTCTTCCGGAAAAAAGACCTCCCAGAAATCCCGTACTCCCTGGAAACAACATTTGCGTCAGGACAAGCGGGAGGTTGACAAAAAGCCCGCTAAGGCGGACTGACGCCAGGAACCCTCTCGAGGGCTCTCGGGGGGGGGGTCGTCTGCTACAATTCGGGTTGATTTGGGCGTCCCACGTATCGGACGCCTGGGTGACGCGGGTTATGTCGGAAGCTTATTTCATAGAGTTTCATTCTCGACCCCCGGACAGGTTTCGTCAGTCGCGCATCCCGTCCGAGTCCAGGCTAGCTGCCGCACTGATGCGGGAGGTAGACTCTCTTCTGCAGCAGGGTGTGGTGATTCCGGTTCCGCCGGAGGACCAGGGAAGGGGGTTTTACTCCAACCTTTTTGTGGTTCCCAAAAAGGAGGACAAGTTTCGCCCCATTCTGGACCTCAAAGAATTGAATTTGCATGTCCGGACCCGGAAATTCCGTATGGAGTCTCTTCGCTCCGTCGTGGCGGCCCTGTCGCAGCACGATTTTTTGGTGTCGATCGACATCCGCGACGCCTATTTGCATGTCCCTATCGGCAGGACTCACCAGCGCTTCGCCATAGGTCAGGCCCATTACCAGTTTGTGGCCCTACCGTTCGGGTTGGCCTCGGCGCCCAGTGTTTTTACAAAGATCCTGGCGCCGCTCATGGCGCTCCTTCGAAAGCAAGGAGTTACGATTCTCCCATACCTGGACGACCTGTTAATTGTGTCACCCACAGCGGAGGAGGCGGTGACAGCTCGCGATCTCTCCCTTCAGCACCTGGAGGACTTCGGGTGACTGGTCAATTGGAAGAAGTCGTCATTGGAGCCGTCGCAGTCAATCCTGTTCTTGGGGATGCATTTCGACACGGTATGGGCAGTGGTGTCCCTGCCTCCGGACAAACAAGCGAACCTTCGTCACCATGTCCAGGCTATGAGGTCGGCGATGACGATGTCTCTTCGGAGGTGTATGAGCCTTCTGGGTCTGATGGTGACGGCAATGGAAGCGGTACCGTTTGCACAATTTCATTCCCGGGGTCTTCAAGATCTTATTCTGACCCGTTGGGACCGATCGCCGGCTTTGCTGGATCGCTGTGTCGGTATCTCCCGCAAGGTGCTAGAGTCTCTTGGATGGTGGTTACGTCCGGAGACTTTATCCCTGGGGAAATCCTTCCTCCTCCCACGGTGGTCGGTCTTTACCACCGATGCCAGCCTGACTGGCTGGGGGGGGGGGGTTGGAACGATCTCTGGGTTCAGGGGGTCTGGTCGTCAGAGGAGTCGTCTCTGCCGATCAACATCTTGGAGTTGAGAGCGATATTTCTCTGCCTCCGACATTGGACGGTCCCTTTGAGCGGTCTGCCGGTCCGCATTCAGACGGACAATGCGACAGTTGTCGCGTATATCAACCATCAGGGGGGGACGAGGAGTTCCAGACTCATGATGGAGGTCTCTCGGATCCTGGTTTGGGCCGAATCCAGGGTTCCAGTCATATCCGCGATTCACATCCCAGGAGTGCTGAATATCACGGCGGACTTCCTCAGTCGCGAGCAAGGTGGATCCCGGGGAATGGGGTCTTCATCCGTAAGTTTTTGCACTGCTGTGCTGCCGTTGGGGGGACCCCCCAAGTGGACTTGATGGCATCCAGGCTGAACGCCAGGATTCTGACATTCATGTCCAGATACAGGGACCCGGAAGCTGTGGCGGTAGATGCTCTAGTGGCCCCGTGGGACCAGTTCGAGCTGATCTACGTGCTTCCGCCGGTATCCTTCCACTGGTGATCCGGCGGATCAAACTAGAGCGTATTCCGACGATTTTGGTGGCGCCGGATTGGCCGCGGAGGGCGTGGTATTCAACGCTGGTGTCTCTTCTGGCGGCGCCTCAGTTTCCACTGCCTCTTCGCCCGGACCTGCTAACCCAAGGGCCCATTCGCCATTCGGACCTGAAGTCGCTTCGTTTGACGGCGTGGTTCTTGAGACCGAGATCTTGACCCATCGTGGGTTTTCAGCCAAAGTCATCGCCATCTTGCGGGCGGCCAGAGGTCCGGCTACGACCAGGATTTATCACAGAACTTGGAAGGCCTTCTATTCATGGTGTTCTGGATCGTCAAGGAACCCAAGGGTTTTTCCCATTCCCAACTTCTTGGCTTTTCTGCAATGTGGTTTGGCCAAGGGTCTGGCGGTTGGTACCTTGCATGGTCAGGTATCTGCACTATCTGTGCTTTTTCGGAAAGCTATTGCCTCGCGCAGGGATGTGCGTTCGTTTTTTCACGGGATTGCACGTCAGTTCCCGCCCCGGAGGGCATTTGTGGCTCCTTGGCGGCTCAATCTAGTCTTGGAGGCTCTTCAGCACGGGCCGTTTGAGCCTATGGATTCAGCTACGCTTTACTTGCTTTCTTGGAAGGTGGCCTTCCTGGTGGTGGTCACCTCTTTGAGAAGGGTTTCTGAGTTGGCGGCACTGTCTTGCTTGCCCCCTTTTCTGGAGTTCCACTCGGATCGCGTGGTGCTTCGTACCCGTTGCGATTTTCTGCCCAAAGTGGTGTCGCGTTTCCACGTCAATCAGGACATCATGTTGCCCTCCCTCTGTCTGAAACCAAGGAATCCAAAGGAACGGGCCTTGCACTCGTTGGATTTAGTGCGGGCTTTGAAGTTCTATCTTAGTCACGCAAGGGTTTCGGAAGTCGGACTCTGTTTTTGTGATTCCTGCTGGTCGTCGGCGTGGTCAGCGGGCTTCCAAGGACACTATAGCTCGGTGGATACGTTCGGCTATCCTGGAGGCGTACCGGCTCAAGGGCGAGCCTTGTCCGGTTAAGGTTCGAGCTCATTCCACGAGAGCTGTTGGTTCGTCGTGGGCATTTCGTCAGGGGGCCTCGGCAGCGCAGCTCTGCCGGGCGGCTACATGGCGTTCCGTACACACTTTTACTAAATTTTATAAAGTGGATGTGAGTGCTTCCGCCGATGCGGCCTTGGGATGCAGGGTCCTGCAGGCGGCGGTGGTTTAGGTTATCTCTATCTCGTTTTGGCGCTTGTTGCGCGCTTGACTAAGTTGTTGGGGTGTTGGCGATTCTGCCAGTTTCCCACCCTTGAGTTCTGGACTGCTTTGGGACGTCCCACTAGTAATGGATCTGTGTCTCCCTTCCTTCCCTTCTGCTGCTGAAAGACGGATTTTGGTAAGACCTTACCTGTAAAATCCTTTTCAGCGAAGGAAGGAAGGGAGACACAGCTCCCTCCCAGGGCAGAAGTGTATTATTGTTTTCCAGATGCGGCGCGACTCCTCTCTGATGACGGTCATCGGGACTGGGGTCGGCGCACTAGGGCTCTGTTCCAGCATTGCCAGCTCATCGCAGTGGTCGGTCCAGTGAGTAGTGCCTGGGACTGTGTGTTCTTTCTGTTATATGCATAATCTGTTCTCTCGCATTTCTGAATTTTCGGAAGGGGTTGTGTTGTTCCGCTGGTGTTGTCTGCTCTTCCTTAGCTTGTGTACGGACTGAGGAACATGGGAGTAGGAGGAGCCTAAGCTGGAGGGGCCGGTCGTCACTTTTCCTAATCTGAGGTGAACTATCCTGTGGGGCTCTGCCTACCCACTAGTAATGGATCTGTGTCTCCCTTCCTTCCTTCGCTGAAAAGGATTTTACAGGTAAGGTCTTACCAAAATCCGTCTAAAAAAGTGTTACTTAGCCGGGGAGGATCAGAGGCCGTTCTGATATCACTTCCACCTACAAGTAGGTGGAGACGGCGTTAACCTCTATGCTGAAGTCTATCGGCAGGTCAAAGGTCACAAATACATTCCTACCCAGTGCCCAGGCGTCATTTCTTGGTGTTGTATTCAGTATTCGCACACTCAGGCTTAGACTTTGTATATATCCAGGGCCTGCGATTTAGCTGCTTGTGTCACATGCGTTGTCATAGAAAATATTAAGAATTTCTCTCTCCACCCTCCCCTGAAGTATTTGTCACGAGATCAAGAGAAGAGAAGCGGCTAATATGCAAATGCTAATACAAAAGGAGCTACTAACCTTATTAACAGAAGAGACCTGTGATAGACACCAGAGCATATGGGATTGAAAGAGAGAGGAAACAGCTTCTTTAAACTTCAAAGGAATGCCATCACACTCCACACAATAACAGGGTCACCCTCATTTGCAAAGTCCCTTTGCTCCCCAGAAATCTGCAGTCTCGCTGACACCGAAATTAAATATGGAATATTAGAGTTTCTATAACTTCGATTGTGATGGGACACATCTTTTAGGGGCAGGGTCAGCTAAGGAACAATAGACATTTTTCTGAATCTGTGAGCCCTTCCGGTGAGCTGTGGCGCAAAAGTTCCAAAATAACGGACAGCATCCATGTCATGTCTGGTCTCTACAGAAAGGTAAATTCATAAAAAATATGGTATCACTTGCTAGCTTCTGTAATCAACCAGCGAGGAGTTATCGCATAAGTTAGAGCTTTTAATAAAAATATGAAGGGTGGAGCCCCACCCACATGAGGTCATCACAGGGGAGTGTGTGGGCAGGTCCCCCCTTCGGCATAAAAGATGCAGCTGAAGATGGGTCCGTACTCATGCTGGGAGGTATATATTCCAAAGTACAGGTCCCGTTGAATAATGGCCAAATCAACTGGAGCGCCTCCTCTCCAGCTAAACGGAATAGTCTCTGCGATCTGTATAGTAAGTTCTTTAATCCCATTTATTGTGTAACTGTATACTCTGTACTGTATTGTCTCCTTTGTAACATCCCTGTATATTTTTTCATAAACACTGCCTCCCTTTTGGATTAAATATAAAATTTAATAGTTCTGTTTCTTTTGCTCTGTAATCGTTCCTTCCTCGAAGCCATATACGCTACCAGAAAGCAGGTGTCCGATCAGGCCTGTATTATGTTTTAAAACTGATTGGTGGTGGCAGCGAATAATCTTAATTGGGCTATCGTGAAGCTGGCAGTGACCGTACGGGGGAGTACACACATATTCCATGCGTTGGAATCCGGAGGTGTGTACGCCATACGCTCACTGTTTGCTTGCCGATAGCTACATAGTGAGTGATCGGGATCGTGTGCGCGCAAATCCCTGACAAATTGGTGGCAGCTGTGGGATATTGTATGATCCCACAGCTGTCGTGACATGCATGATTTAGTCAATAGGATCTCATTCCCTCGTCCATTGCCTGTACTGACAATATATGACACAATGTCCATCTGGAAGATGTGCACTCACGTTCTGTCCTCACAAAGGATGCAGATGCCTGACGCAAATACACGATCCACACGTACAGCCCATAGTGTACGCTGTATACACTGTCCAGCAAAAGGGTAACAATGTTCTGATCTTCTGACTTTATCCACATCTCACCATCCACTACTGCTGAGTGTGAGACTCCCATCATTTTAAAGACAATCATCTTGGCTATCTCATACATAAGTTTGACTTGCGACTATTTAGCATACGATTGTTACTGTTTTGCTCCTGGTGGTGGAATAATCTTTTTCTTCCTGTATACTACAAATTGCACCCTCTACTCACATTTCCTAATAGATTATTATTATTATAGCGCCATTTATTCTATGGCGCTTTACATGTGGTAGGGGTATACATAGCAAAAACATTTACATAGTCACGGACTCGTTTTGTTAAGACTAGTACAGGAGGAGCGAGGACCCTGCCCGCGAGTTCTCACAGTCTACAAGAGATGGGTGAGGGTAGAGCTGGTCGTGTAGTGGTATGGTGGAGCGAGGACCCTGCCCGCGAGGGCTCACAGTCTACAAGGGATGGATGAGGATACAGTAGGTGAGGGTAGAGGAGGTCATGCAGTAATGTGGTGGAGCGGTGGTTACTGCAGGTTGTAGGCTTGTCGGAAGAGGTAGGTCTTCAGGTTTCTTTTGAAGGTTTCCATGGTAGGCAAGAGTCTGATGTGTTGGGGTAGAGAGTGCCAGAGTAGGGGGGGGGGGGGGGGGAGCACGGGAGAAATCTTGTATGCGATTGTGGGAAGAGGAGATAAGAGGGGGAGTAGAGAAGAGATCTTGTGAGGATCGGAGGCTGCGTGCAGGTATGTACCGGGAGACTAGGTCAGAGATATATGGAGGAGACAGGTTTTGGATGGCTTTGTATGCCGTGGTTAGGGTTTTGAACTGGAGTCTCTGGGCAATGGGGAGCCAGTGAAGGGATTGACAGAGGGGGGAGGCTGGGGAATAGCAGGGGGACAGGTGGATTAGTCGGGCAGCAGAGTTTAGGATAGATTGGAGGGTCGCAAGAGTGTTGGAAGAGAGGCCACAGAGCAGGAGGTTGCAGTAGTCAAGGTGGGAGATGATGAGGGCGTGCACTAGTGTTTTTGTAGAGTCTTTGCTGAGGAATGTGCGGATCCGGGAGATATTTTTGAGTTGGAGTCGGCAGGAAGTGTAAAGTGCTTGGATATGTGGTTTGAAGGAAAGATCAGAGTCCAGGGTTACCCCGAGGCAGCGAGCTTGAGGGACTGGGGAGAGTGGGCAGCCATTGACGTTGATGGATAGGTCAGATGGGAGATATGAATAAGAGGGTGGAAAGATGATGAACTCTGTTTTATCCAGGTTGAGTTTTAGAAATCTGGCAGAGAAGAAGGATGAAATAGCGGACAGACATTGTGGGATTCTGGTCAGTAAGGAGGAGATATCGGGTCCAGAGAGGTAGATCTGTGTGTCATCAGCATAGAGGTGATAATGAAAGCTGTGAGACTCTATGAGCTGTCCCAGGCCGAAGGTGTAGATGGATCAGTGTGTTATTAGGCTGGTTCCCAAGTGAAAGGTCACTGGTGTGAATCGAGGAACCGCCATGAAGTAAATTTCCCAAGAAAAGAGGAAACCGCATCATCCAGCTCATCGATGGCGGTCTCTCAGCCAAGAAAATTGCCAAATTGCATCATGTGAGGCCATGACAGCTGGAAGAATATGAAATGAAGTCCGTCCATCCATTCAAGAGCGAAGAGGTGGACGTCAAGGCAAAACATAGGAATCAACAAGTTGGCTCATCACAAGGTCTATCAGTTCTGGCGACAAACACGGCAGTGGAGGAGGCTCGTATGCTTTGTAATAGTGAGATCACACACGTCCATGACGCACGTTACACAAGTCTGGAATGGTAGCCCGAAAAAAGGTGAAGAAGCCTCGACCCCAATATCGTCATAAGAAGCGTCGGCTCGAGTTTCCAAAAAAGTATGCAAACTGAACAGATAAAGATTGGAAACGGGTGATTAGGAGCGATGAGACGAAAGTCAATAGACGACTCTGATGGGTCTAGAAGACACAAGGGAAAAAGGAGCTAACGGATCGAGAAACTGAAGGAACTGTCAAGTTTGGTGGAGGAAGCCTGAAGATATGGGGTTGTTTCACAGTGAAAAGGTGGAAAGGTGTCCTGTTCCAGCAGGACAATGACCGAAAGCATACGTCCAGATTGTCATTGAACCATTTCTTCACCAATAAAGTAGAGGCGCTGGATTGGCCCCCACAGTCCCTAGACCTCAACCCAATCCAACACTTGTGGGAAAAGTTGGAGAGATATACATGCCCAAGTGACCAGTATGCTCCAACTGTGGGAACGTGTAGAAGAGACCTGGGATCAGATTTTGGTCGAGACATGTTTGAATCTGATCGAGAGCAAGAAGGATTCAGGCCGTGGTGAAAGCCAAAAGGTGGATTTCCAAAATACCAACAAAATATTAAAAAGTATAATTTAGATTTTTAGGTGCAAAACATTCACAATGCAGAGACCTGACGAGAATCTGCAGGACTAATCGTATGATAAATAGTCACAAGTCACATTTATGTATGTGATCACCAAGATGATGGTCTATATAATGGTGGGAGTCTCACGCTCAGCAGGAGTGGATGGTGAGATGTGGGGCCTGAAGGTCTATGGCACACACCATACTGCATGGATGACGATAGGAGTCAGTTTATAAACTCTTTATTGTGGAGTTGGTAACAAATAAGAGCCGACTGCAGGCCACAGACGGCACCGCCGACTCCTCTACATGAAGTGACTGCAGCACCGCTGTACGCCGTCTATACCGGGAGAGGCTCAGTCAGAATCTCCATCTTCCTGCTCCCGGTCAGTCCCTTCTTCCTACAATATAAATCACAGGAGTCAACATTCCCATCAGACCAACCACATCCCCAGAAGGCAGAATATGGAACCAGAATGCTACGACTGGCTCCACATTTCCTCCTAGGTACCGTATGTAAAGAGGTACCCCACCTCATCTTCCTCGGGTTCTTCCGCCGGGAGCTGCGACTCTGGATCCCCTTCTGTATCGCTCTCCTGAGACTTTTGTGATAAAATCTCCTCCCCCTGAAATAGAAAATGTCAGCAGACTGAGGGCCCCTCTAACATGCCGGCCCAGGTGGACTTCTCCATGAAACAGAAGTAACATAAGCTCTGCTTTCTGGGGTCTGTATACCCCCCCACCCACCCCCGACGATTCTGATCTAACAATCCCTGAGCTCTTATCACTGTTGACAGGGGGTCTGTAGAGCCCAAGCCCATATCTGGAGTCTGTATACGGATACATGAGCTCTTATCAGTATCAACGGGGTATACAGACCCCAGATAAGAGCTTGGGATCTACAGATCATTATCGACGGGGTATACAGACCCCAGATCTATAGCTCATATCCGGGATCTCTATACCCCCCCCGACGATACTGATCTAACAATCCCTTAGATCTCATTAGTATCGACAGGGAATATACAGACCCCAGATAAGAGCTTGGGATCTACAGATCAGTATCGACGGGGTATACAGACCCCAGATAAGAGCTTGGGATCTACAGATCAGTATCGACGGGGTATACAGACCCCAGATCTATAGCTCATATCTGGGATCTCTATACCCCCCCCCCCCCCCCCCCGACGATACTGATCTAACAATCCCTTAGCTCTTATTAGTATCGGCAGGGAATATACGGACCCCCAGATAAGAGCTCGGGATCCACAGATCAGTACGGCTAAAATCAGGAGGGACTCGCTGCAAAAAGAGCACGAGATCCAGTCTAAGCAGAAAGGACGACATCTGACAGGAGTTTGTATGTTCCCCTGGTGTTTGCGGGGGTTTCCTCCGGGTTCTCCACACTCCAAAGACTGATAGGGAATGTAGATTGTGAGCCCCAATGAGGACAGAGATGATGTCTGTACAGCGCTGTGGGATATGATGGCGCTATAAGGAAAGCATAATAAAAAAAAATTGCAACTGCTAAGGAAACTGTAGACTGTGAGAAAAGGACATGCAGAAGCAAATAACGACCAGACACCTGCGAGACGGCCATAACACTATGCAGTGTACGTGACACATACAGTGCACCGATTAATACAGTCCTAGGACGGACCATCCACTAGCTGGTTTACAGATTCTAGTATCCAAATACCAGAAAAGAGAAACTTGTGCAGTGGGATCACTCCTAAAGCAGATACAAGGTCATATAAGATGGAAACGTAGATGCCACAAGCACAGACATCTTCTCTAGACTGCCTCTGTTGTACAGTATATCGACATTTTGGAAATAGTTCAAAACTACAATCTCTGACCCATGTGCACATAATTATTTGCCTTTTTTAAAGGTGCTCATTCCAAACATTACAAGGACGGTGCAGCAATTCCAAAGCAACAAATGTTTTGATTTTATTTAAGCTTTGTGAAATCTCGTATCTTGCTAATGAAAGCAGAGTAACAGCAGCAGTCCATGTGTCACAGTAAAAAATGGACACAATTTAGCCATTAAACCAGTAAAAGACATGTTGTAAGTTCCCAGTCTAGAAGGAGGACTTATCACCTTGGAATTGTACAAAAATCCTTTAGCTGTCATACGATTTACAGATAAGCGTGCGATCCTGGATGGAAAACAAGTGATTGTTCAGACGATATAAATGGTAACACCAAAGCGGATCAACACAGTAAAGGAACGGGAGAAACTATGGAGAAACAGTGATGATGAGTCGGGGCTGTCGTGTCCATGGATGCAGTTTTCTAGAGTAATTTTCTCCTTTGTAGTGGCTTTATTATGTGCATCTATTCTCTATGTTTTGCGCTTTGTGACCTCTCAATTTTGTCTTTTTTTTTGTTTCCTCCCCCAACTTTGTGTTTAATCGAATGTCACATTTTTTTTGGTGCATCTCATTCCAGTGCCTCCCGGGAGTAAGGTTCCAAAAAATCAAAAATAAAAGGGGGGGAGGGGGGATAGCTGTGCTGTCGTAGAGGGTCTTAGAAACCGAATTATCGGTAAGCGTAATTCTATTTTCTCTAGTCCACCCCCAGCGACAGCACCCCAGGAGAAATGCCAAAGAATAACGTTACGGCGGGACAATAGCCTGGAGGATCTTCCTGCCAAAGGCTAAATATTTTGTAGACATTACATCTAATCTATTGTGTTTAGTGAAGGTATGGACTGACGACCAGATAGCAAATCTGCTTGATGGATGCACTAGGATTTTTGTCCCAGGAGACGGACATGGCTCTGGTAGAATGAGCTCTCTGTGATTCAGGAGGAGATAGGGTCATAAAAATCAAGACCTATGATTGCTCTCTTGATCCACTTTGCCAGTGGACTTTTAGACGTTTTTCTCCCTTTATTTGGTCTGCAATATTGGACAAAAAGGTTCTGATCTATCTGAAACAAAGTTGGAGGAAAGAATAGGATGGTTCTCTGAACATCTAAAGAATAGAACTCTATTTCTATTATGTTTGTTGGTTTCTGACAAAAAGAAGTGATTATTTCTTGAGACATATGGAAGTCAGTTGTTACTTTTGGCAGAAAGGATGGATCTAGGCGGAGTACTACCCCGTCATCCAGGATCTTCAGATAGAGTTCCCTAATGGATAGGGCCTGGATCTCACCCACTCTTGCAGTAGTAATGGCTACCAGGAGAGTCGCCTTCCAGGATAACTTGTCCATCTGGATTTTGGCCATAGGCTCTAGATTCAGGTCCCAGGATGGAATTACGCGGGATTTTCTTGGACGTATTCTAGAGGCTGCTGTCATAAACCTCTTTATAAATCGGTTGTTTGCCAAATTCTGGTCAAAGAAAGAACTCATGTCTGACACCTGGAGTTTCAGGGTACTAGGTCTTTACCCTTTTGATAGGCCGTAAAAAGTCCAATATCAGGATGAAATGGATCAATGGGAGTAGATCCATACCACGCAGTGGTCTTAGAGTAGATGGCATTTGTGACCTGTTTTCTGCTTTATGCAGAGTATTGATGACACTATCTGAAAGACCTCTAGCTCTCAGGATTGAGGCTTCAGAAGCTAGGCTGCCAAGCATAAGCTCTGCGGGGTCGGATGATATATCTGATCTTGCTGTAGCAGGTCGTGGTTTGGAGGAAGGTTAAGAGGCTCTTCTGATTTCAGAATGTTCAATACCTCAAACCAGCTCCTCTTTGGCCATAGAGGAGCGATCAGAATGGTCGGGACTCTTTCCGTTCTGATCTTCTGCAATGTCCTTAGTAGCAAGTGAATCGGAAGGAATGCATAGAGGAACCTGAACTTCCATGGGTGAGAAAATGCATCTACCTTTGATGGATTCTTGATCGGATCGATTGAAAAGATAAGATCCACTTTTGCCTTCTGTCGACTCGCAAATAGGTCTGTGTCTGGTTGACCCCATTTCTTGGTTATTAACTGGAACATTTTTGTATCAAGGGTTCTTTCTCCCAGATCAATATCCATTCTGCTTAGGAAGTCTGCTTGGATATTGTCGGATCCTTTTAGGTGAAGGGCCAAGAAGGACAGGAGATGATGTTCTGCCCAACAGAAAATTACTTGCTGAGACTTCTCGCAGGTTCCCGTGTTTTGTGCTTTCTTGATAACGTAGTTGAGCTACTGTGGTCATATTGTCTGAATAAATTGTGACATGGGTTCCCTGTAGTACTGATCTTGCTGCATTAGGGCTTCTTCTAAAACTAATAGTTCCCTGAAATTTGAGGGCTGGCCATCCATGTCTTTTGGACAGACCCCTTGGAAGACTGCCTGAGATGTAACCGCTCCCCAACCTCTTTTGCTGGCATCTGTTGAAACCAGGATATTCCCTTTGCCAGATTTTCTTGGATGAGCCACCATTTTTACAGGTATTTTTTCTGCTGAGTAAACCTAGAACTTTGTCCCAGCGAGAAAGAATGATTTTCAGAAGAACCCTTGTATGAGCCTGGGCCCAGAGAACCTCCTGAATACATGCAGTCATAGACGCCAGGACCAACACTGCAAACCTTATGGACACCCTCTTTTGGTTCTTTAGGATACGAATCTTGGATTTTACATGTAGCTGCTTGGTTGCTGGAAGTGAGGATATCTGGTCCTGAAAATTTAGGAGGATCCCCAAGAAGACCTTTTCGGTGGAAGGGGTCAGATCAAATTTCTCCTGATTTATGATCCAATCTGGTTGGAATGTGAATAGCTGACTGAAGGTGATCTTATAGACAGGGAACAGAGGGAGCCATGATGAGGAAATCGTCCAGTTAAGGGATGATGCAAATATTTTTCTTCCTGATGAACGCTACCACCATTTGCGAAAGTTCGAGGGGCTGAGGAAATCCCGAAGGGAAAAACCCTGAACTGAAAGTGGCATACTTTTTGCTCTAGGGGGACAACAAATCTTCGATATCTCTGATAATCTGGATGAATGGGTCCATGGTAATATGCATCTCAAAGATTGATAGTGGCCATAACGAAGTCTTTGCCGATTAATGGTACTGTGGATTTTACAGACTCCATTTTGAATGTACTGTATATTATGTGCGGATTCAGATTTACAATCACTCGGTAGGTCCAATTTGTTTTTTTTGCAAGAAACAACTGGGAATAATGGCCTTTTGCCCTGGTCCAATTCTGGAACAAGGGAGATCAATCATGATGACAGTCCTTTGGAAGTGCATTGAGCTGTAGGTTGGATTGCTGCTAAAGGGGAAAAAAAACAAAAAAACTCTGTAAATCTTCCTTAGCGAGTGTGAACGGAGCGCAAGTGCAAACGGAAGTAAGTGTGTGACTAGTTTTTCAGTGACTTTGGATTCAGGGAGTTTGGAAGGGAGGACTTTGGACTGAATTGCTGTCTGTATTTTATTAATTCCTTACATTTCTTTTTACTTAACATTCTGTCTATTGCAATCCCCATTATGAAATGAGCTCCATTATTGACAATGCTATCCAGTGTACATCTCGCCACATGTATGCATTCCTTGAACAGCCGGTCGTTGGTGCATACTGCTGTGCGAGATGTGAGCACATTGTGAGTTTGGAAGCTCAGGTACTGGATCTAAATGAGTAGCTGGCAACACTGAGATCCATTGACGATATGGAAAGGAGTCTGCTGCTCACTGAGTAGATGTGGGGGAGGGTGGTAGTCGGGAGCTGCAGGACAGTGAGGCATCTAGCTGGGTGACAGTTAGAATGGGGGGGTAGAGGGAAGAGTGCCAGGGAGGCTAGTCCTGATCTGGCACACCCCAATAAGTTTGCAAAGTTGGCAGATGAGGGGAGTGACGGTACAGGGGTAGCACTACTGCAGCAAGGCATGTCCCCTGAAAGCCGGAGGAGTGTCAGCTCCAGTAAGTGGGGAAATAGGAGAGCAGGGCAGGCCAGGCAAGGCGGTGCTGGTAGTGGGGGACTCAATTATTAGGGGAACAGATAGGGCAATCTGTCACAAAGACAGGGATCGTCGAACAGTGAGCTGCCTACCTGGTGCTCGAGTCCGGCACATCGCTGATCGGGTTGACAGATTACTGGGAGGGGCTGGTGAGGACCCAGCGGTCATGGTGCACACTGGCACAAATGACAAAGTTAGAGGTAGGTGGAAGGTCCTTAAAGATGATTTCAGGGAATTAGGCTGCAAGCTGAAAGCAAGGACCTCCAAGGTGGTATTCTCTGAAATACTACCGGTACCACGTGCCACGCCAGAGAGGCAACGGGAGATTAGGGAGATAAATAAGTGGCTCAAGAACTGGTGTAGGAAGGAGGGATTTGGGTTCCTGGAGAACTGGGCCGACTTCTCAGTTGGCTACAGACTCTACGCTAGGGACCGGCTGCACCTCAATGGGGAGGGTGCAGCTGTGCTGGGGGAGAAATGGCTAGAAGGTTGTAGGAGTGTTTAAACTAGGGATTGGGGGGGAGGGTATTCATTTTATAGGTGGGAAAGATAGTGCAGATAGTGACCTGGGCACAAATAAAGAAATTGGGGGTGGGGTTAGAACAGTCAATAAAGTAAGAAGGAATAGAGGTACAGAGATACATAAAATGCATGTACACTAATGCCAGAAGCCTCACCAACAAAATGGAGGAATTAGAATTAATTTTGTTGGAAAATAATTCTGACATGGTGGGGATATCTGAGACGTGGCTGGACGAGAGCCATGACTGGGCAGGTAATTTACAGGGCTATAGTCTGTTCAGAAATGACCGTACAAACAAGCGAGGGGGGGGGGTGTTTATATGTAAAATCATCCTTAAAACCTGTCTTGCGGGAGGATATATGTGAATCTAATGGAAATATAGAGTCCCTGTGGGTGGAGATAAGGGGAGGGGGAAAAAATAATAAATTACTGATAGGGGTTTGTTATAAGTCTCCAAAAATAATGGAAGCAGCAGAGAATATCCTCGTAAAGCAAATAGATGAAGCAGCGACTCAAGGAGAAGTCATTATTATGGGGGACTTCAACTACCCTGAAATACATTGGGGGACAGAAACATGTAGTTCAAGCAAAGGTAATAGGTTTTTGACAACTATGAGAGACAATTACCTTTCACAACTGGTTCAGGACCCAACAAGAAGGGGGGCACTGCTAGACCTAATATTAACCAACAGGCCAGACCGTATATCAAATATACGAGTTGGGGGTCACTTGGGTAATAGTGATCACAAAATAATACGTTTTCATGTAACCTTTAATAAGATGTGTAGTAGAGGGGTTACAAGGCCACTAAACTTCAGGAAGGCAAATTTCCAACGGTTGAGAGATGATCTTAGTGCAATAAACTGGGGCGATGTCCTGAGACATAAAGCTACACAAAGCAAATGGGAGACATTTATTAGCATCCTGAATAGGACCTGTGCACAATATATACCCTATGGGAATAAACATGCTAGAAATAGGAGGAAACCACTATGGCTAAATAGAGCTGTAAGGGGCGCAATAAGTGACTAAAAGAAAGCATTTAGAGAACTAAAGCAAGTAGGTAGTGATGAGGCATTAAATAAATATAGAAAATTACATCAATTCTGTAAAAACCAAATCAAGGCAGCAAAGATTGAGGCAGAGAGAATCATTGCCAGAGAAAGTAAAAATAACCTCAAATATTCTTTAACTACATAAATAGTAAAAAACTAAAAAATGATAGTGTTGGCCCCCTTAACAATAGTCTGGGTGAAATGGTGGATGAGGAAAAAGCAAATATGCTAAATGATTTTTTTTCAACCGTATTTACACAAGAAAATCGCATGACAGAAAACATGATCGGTGATAACAAAAATTCTCCATTAAATGTCACTTGCTTCACCCAGCAGGAAGTACAGCGGCGTCTAAAAATCACTAAAGGTGACAAATCTCCGGGCCCAGATGGGATACACCCGCGAGTACTGCAGGAATTAAGTAACGTCATAGATAGACCATTATTTTTAGTCTTTAAAGATTCCATAATAACAGGGTCTGTACCCCAGGACTGGCGTATAGCAAATGTGGTGCCAATATTCAAAAAGAGGACAAAAACTGAACTTGGAAATTCTAGGCCGGTAAGCTTAACCTCTACTGTGGGTAAAATCCTGGAGGGTTTCCTAAGAGATGCTATACTAGAGTATCTGAAGAAGAAGAACCTCATGACCCAATATCAACATGGGTTTACGAGGGACTGTTCCTGTCAGACTCATCTGATCAGCTTTTATGAGGAGGCAAGTTCTGGACTGGACCAAGGAAATGCAGTGGATGTTGTGTATATGGACTTTTCAAAAGCTTTTGATACGGTTCCACACAAAAGGTTGATACATAAATGTGAACAATGGGGAGAGGGGAAAATATATGTATGTGGGTTAAGAATTGGCTCAGTGATAGGAAACAAAGAGTGGTTATTAATGGAAAACACTCAGACTGGGTCTCAGGTAACAGTGGGGTGCTACAGGGGTCAGTATTGGGGTACCACAGGGTCAGTATTGGGCCCTCTTCTTTTTAACATATTTATTAATGACCTTGTAGGGGGCATACAGAGTATTATTTCAATATTTGCAGATGACATTAAACTCTGCAGGGTAATCAATACAGAGGAGGACAATTTTATATTACAGGAGGATCTATGTAAACTAGAAGCTTGGGCTGATAAATGGCAAATGAACTTTAATGGGGATAAATGTAAGGTAATGCACTTCGGCAGAGGAAATAAAATGTATAATTATATGCTTAATTGTAAAACACTGGGCAAAACTGTAACTGAAAAGACCTGGGTGTATTGGTGGACGACAAGCTCACGTTTAGTAGCCAGTGTCAGGCAGCTGCTGCAAAGGCAAATAAAATAATGGGATGCATTAAAAGAGGCATAGATGCTCATGAGGAGAAGATAATTTTACCTCTATACAAGTCACTAGTGCGACCACACTTAGAATACTGTGTACAGTTCTGGTCTCCGGTGTATAAGAAAGACATAGCTGAACTAGAGCGGGTGCAGAGAAGAGCGACCAAGGTTATTAGAGGACTGGGGGGTCTGCAATACCAAGACAGGTTATTAGAGGACTGGGGGGTCTGCAATACCAAGACAGGTTATTAGAGGGCTGGGGGGTCTGCAATACCAAGACAGGTTATTAGAGGACTGGGGGGGTCTGCAATACCAAGACAGGTTATTAGAGGACTGGGGGGGGTCTGCAATACCAAGACAGGTTATTAGAGGACTGGGGGGGTCTGCAATACCAAGACAGGTTATTAGAGGATGGGGGGGTCTGCAATACCAAGACAGGTTATTAGAGGACTGGGGGGTCTGCAATACCAAGACAGGTTATTAGAGGACTGGGGGGTCCGCAATACCAAGACAGGTTATTACACTTGGGGAAGGCTTAGGGGGGATCTTATTACTATGTACAAGTATATGAGGGGGCAGTACAAAGACCTTTCTACTGATCTTTTTACTTTGAGGCCTGAGACGGGGACAAGGGGGCATCTTCTACGTCTGGAGGAAAGAAGGTTTAATCATAATCACAGACGCGGATTCTTTACTGTAAGAGCAGTGAGACTATGGAGCTCTCTGCCACATGATGTAATGAGGGATTCACTACTAACATTTAAGAAGGGCCTGGACGCCTTTCCTGAAAAGTATAATATTACAGGTTATAAATACTAGATTCCTTGATGGGGCGTTGATCCAGGGAACTAGTCTGATTGTCGTATGGAGTCGGGAAGGAATTTTTTCCCCAATGTGGAGCTTAGTGTTTGCCACATGGTTTTTTTTTGCCTTCCTCTGGATCAACATGTTCGGCTATGGGGTGAACTAGATGGACTTAGTCTTCCTTCAACCTTAAAAACTATATTACTATGTTACTAGATCTTGCAGCTCTGATACTAGGACCTTTTGTAACGTCACTGATGGAAGGGATGTTACATCCATCCTTTGCGGGGGGGAAAGAGGAGAACTCTATTTTTGTTCCTATCCTGACTGAGCCCAGAATTTTTTGATATGATGTCATCTTCTGCCACTGGGAGAGGAACCCCGAATTTCTGCCCCCTACATGTCTGGAGTCATTGTCTCTGAGTACGTTGACATTGAAAAATATTTTTTCCCCTTCCTCCTTTGGGGTACCTCCAACGTTCTGTGTTACCTTTCCCTCAGTACTGAGAATTTTGAGTTTGTGGAGGATGAAATGGTCTTCCTATGAAGGTTTTTGGTTCCTATGAAGGTTTTTGGTTCCTATGAAGGTTTTTGGTTCCCATGAAGGTTTTTGGTTCCAGTAGAGATTTTTCTTTTATCTGCTGCTTTCCCTAATAGATCGTCCAGAGCTGGGCCACACACGTATTCTCCTCTGAAGGGTATACAGCACAACTTTGACTTGGATATAATATCCCCGCTCCACATCTTTAACCAAAGAGCTCTTCTCGTGATGTTTGAGAGAACCGAAGCCCTTGCTGCTATCTGAACGGATCCGGCAGAAGAGTCCGCTAGGAATCCTGTTGACTTCTGTAGAAGAGGCAATGGGGCCAGCAGATCTTCTCTAGGGGAACCCCCCCTAATATGATCTTCCATCTGTTGCAACCAACGGAACATGGCTCTTGTGATGCAGGTGGACGCAACGTTTGTTCTCAGCAGCTGCTTATGTCTCTCCAGACATTTTGCGGTCCAGTGGATCCTTAAGTTGGGAGGAGTCTTCAAAGGGTAACATAGTCTTCTTGGCTACTTTAGCCACCTGGATACCCACTTTAGGAATTTCTGTCCAGCATTTTGCTATGCAAAGTTCAGATACACGTCACTCCAGATAGGTTATGGTGCATGGAAAGGAAACCACTCCTAAATATTACGAATATAGAATCCGGCACTCATTCAATGGTATGAGCTATGATTTATAATCAAATAATTAAGGTTCTATTAGAAATTCATGAAAATGCAATCCACAACATGTGACGTTTCGGTCGTTCAGCCACGACCTTCATCAGACTCTAATGCATGAAAAAACAAAATATATGTACAGAAACATTATATAGATGAAATAGGGGGAAGGATATAAATCAAGTTCCCTGTGGATTAAATGCATCAGGTCCACGCTCTCCATTCAGGCTTTTCATTTGGAAGCTCACATACCTTCGCGTGTCACCACTGCGTTCCACCATCGTCACTTCCGGTTTCCTCCCAGGCTATCTGCGTTCCAATGACGCACTTCCGGCCCATCCTAACAGGCGGCCGCATATCACATTTCCAGAGCGACGATGTGTTACTCTTTCCCCTCCTTTCACTTTGGTTACGCCCCTCTAACTGTCTATTTATACCATTGGGTCCATCCATTATACAGCGCACCTCCACGCGGCACACATGCCTTTTCCACATTGCGCTGTTCTTCCTGGCGTCCCACTTCTATAGCAATCTGGTAAGCCACATCCTTTACTGATAGTATGGTACGTATCGCCCTATAACTTACATCTGCTCTACTTTTACTCCAATACACTTAGGATTTTACACCCTTGAAGCATTATCTCAGCGTCTATCCCCTTTTTTTTCTCTTTTTCCAAAGTTTTTTTACTCTAAAGGTCCAAATCTGATTATAGGTCACCACGCGTTGGTTATAATTTTCCTTTTTCTCTTTTTGATATAATTTTCTTAAGCTCCTTGTGGAGTATTTTGGGGTACACCCCATGTACATATACCTCTGCTTTTGATGAGGCTTGATCATCACGCTACATCGTCCTATATCATTGAATATTATATTACATTGTGATTACGGCATAGGTTATCCTCCACATGCTCTAATGAAATGATTTATTGTCTGTTTTTCCTGTATGATGTATTATATTTATATCCTTCCCCCTATTTCATCTATATAATGTTTCTGTACATATATTTTGTTTTTTTATGCATTAGAGTCTGATGAAGGTCGTGGCTGAACGACCGAAATGTCACATGTTGTGGATTGCATTTTCATGAATTTCTAATGTAACCTTAATTATTTGATTAAAAATCATATCTTATACCATTGAATGAGTGCCGGATTCTATATTCGCAGCATTTTGCCATGTTCTCACCCCCCCGGCGAAGGACTCCAGTCCGAAACGCGCGTCGGGGCTGCGCCGCACTTGCTTCCAGGACCATTCTGCTCAGGTATTTAATTGTATTTTTTGCCTCCTTATTATCCATTGCCTCACCAGTATATATACCACTTGGATCCTACATGGTTTATTTCCTCTCCTTTCCTTGTGAGGGCTCCTTATATTGTCATGCTTTATATATTTTTATATATATTGTATAGCAGGGATATAATAGTCATCTGACTTTTTTATGCACTTTTCCTTGAGGATTCTTAATATGATATGAGATTTCAATTATACTAATCACAATACTTGCAGATGACGCCTGTGTGATATATTGTTTGCACATAGGGGTTCATTTTTCACTATATGATTATCAATATACTATTGACCCCAAGTATTGTCCATTTATATATCACACAGACACCGTGTATTATTTGCCTGTGTGATTCACTGCTGGCACATGGTACTTCATAATATATTGCATATTGATATCCATTGATATACCCTCAGTACAGTCCATATACATAATTCCTTTTGTTATGGTCATGATTTGTTTTTGATCATTTTCTATTGATGGATTCATAACCTTGAGTGCGCGCACTCTTGTACATGTAGTGCCATTTTTAACCATATACCGTATTTTTCTGGCCATAAGACGCACTTTCTGGGTGCGTCTTCTGGTCCGAACGTAGATAGTTGCGGAGGTACCTGATAGTTGCGGTGGTGGTGAGGGATCGCAGGGCCCTCCGTTCCCTCTCTCCCTTCAGGAACCTGGTGGTGGCGACAGTAGAGGAGGAGGAGGTGAGATGCTGCGGGCCGGTGTCTGGCTGGGGGCCGGTGAGCAGCACGGGTTTCCCGTGTGCGCAGCCATCTTCCTGAAGCTGTATATCACAGCTTCAGGAAGATGGCCGCGCACACCGCTCTGCCACGCCACTCTCTGGCCCCGGTCCCGGCCTCCAGGCAGACACAGGACCCGGCACGCAGCCATCTCACCTCTTCTGCTGCAGCTGCCAGGTTCCTGAGGGAGGGAACGGAGGGTCCTGCAATCCTGCTCCACCACAACGCATCTCCCCACTGCAGAAGCACCGGTGACCCTGCCTCCAGTGAGCCTCGCTCCACCGCACCCCAGGTAAGATACCTATTCAGACTATAAGACGGACCCCCCATCTTATAGAAATATAATTTTCCTATATTCCACCCCAAAAGTTGGGGTGCGTCTTATGGTCCGATGCGTCTTATAGTTTGAAAAATACGGTACTCAAAAGTTTTTTTTATCCTTCCTGATCACTGTCTTGTTAGTACTTGGAGCCAACATTCGGTGGTTCTCTTTGTCATCTGGATACCCACTTTAGGAATTTCCGTCCAGCATTTTGCTAGGTCTTCGTGGGAAATGCTATTTTAGACCTCCTGGAATATTCAGCCGTCTTTCCAGGAACTCCAATTCATCCAGAATTAAATTCTGCGCATTATCATGAATGGGAAACACCATCTTCCTTCTGGATCCTAAACCTCCAAACATCTTCCTGGACAGTTCGGGCTATTGTCTCCTCTTCTACACCCATTGTATGCCTGACAGCCAATAGCAGTTCCTCCACGTCTCAGGAAACAAGTAAAACTTCTTGTTAACCTGCTCAGCACTATAATTCGGAGTAACTTCTTCCAACCATTCCTCCAGAACCTATATTTCTACATCATAGTCTGGACTATCCTCAGGGTCATAGATCCTCTTTATTGACCCCCAGTAAAAAAGATTGTAAGAAGGTGGCTAAGGAGGACTGGATCTCCTGACGCACCCTTCCTCTAACCTCTTCCATCAGAGGGTTCTTCTTCTCCGTGCACAGCTGGCATAGAGCCTTTTTGTGGGCAGATGGAAGCTTTTTTGTTACAAATGGCACATTTGTGACTTGTAGTTTATTCTTTAGACTTTGGTGCAGGATCCTTGTCTCCAAAAAAGAAAAAAGGGGATGCTATAAGGACGAATCCTGCACCAAAGAGGACCTACCCCTGCCAGTTATACTCATTGGGCCAGGGTTCGCTGTGGGCTCTGCAGATGCAGCTCTAAGGGAAGACACAATCTCCATCATTAGACCCTTAGTCCTACCTTATGGTGTCTTCAGTCAGGGTTTCTTTTATGCACAGATACTGTGACTCCGCACGCTCCTCATCCAATGAGATGAGACCTCCCCTCTTCCAAATACAAGGTCCTGTGCAGTTGGGCGCCTTTTCATGGTGCCAATAGACGGTGGACGTTCCACCGTGGAACGCAAGCCGAAAGTGATGTCGTGCGGCCTGAGATCGGCGGAAAGCGTCACTTCCTATGCGCGCCCCAGCACGCCGGAGACAGCGGGGAAAGGGAGACTATGACACACCGGGCTGGGGGGCTACGGGAGGCCTCCAGCCTCTCAACGTCCATCACTGCCCAGATGTGAAGGAGGATGGTGCCCGTCCTGCTCTCTGGAGTGAGAACAGCATAGGGAAGGGAGGCACAGGATGATCGGCCCCAGGCTGCCTGGCCAGTAAGGTATGTAGATAGAGAGCGACTGCGAGATAAAGCCAAGGTAAACCACCTGAACGTCTCACATACAAGGCGCACACAGTCAGTGTATGTCAGCCAACATCCTGGGAAGACCTCACTTTAAGGTGAGGAAGGAAAAAACATGAAATCCATGTAGGAGAACCCCAGCAGGAGGTCTGGCACTGGCACAGACAGAAAGTGCTAGCCCTAGAATAGAGTAGATTGTCCTTGATGGTCTGACAGAAAAAGGAACTTCACACCAAGGACTTGTGGACTATCGGTACTACCGAACACTAACTGACACCCCAGCTCCTGTCTACTCAGTCTGAGGTCATACAGTACCACATACAGAGGTATTATTACACAACCGTTCTCTATCATTCCATTTTGCCTGTAATCCTCCGCGCGTTGATGCTGAATAAGATGGTCACTTTATGGCCCAAGTAACCAGACATTGTGCGAGAATTAATGCAGTGCTAATGATTCTGCTGAAAGCAGAAATTTGCAGCATTTGTTCTACGCCAGTCACACTGCGCAACCAGTCCAACCAATTCTCACCTGAAGGTCTCTGTTTTTTAAGTTGCCAAGCCAGAACGCCTCCTGGCAGTTGTTGAGGACCAGCATGGCCTTCACCCGGTACACAAACATCTCCAGGGTCTTCTTTAATGGTGGGACGTGTGTGGTCAGCCCGGTGTCCTGATGGATCTTAACAGAAAAAAATCCTCTTATATCGTGCTGCGAGGCCTGTGACATCAGTAAGCTGTGCTATCATGTAAGGACTGTGAAGCAGGACAGTAGGTGGGCGATGCTTACCTTGGAGTGACCACACATGTGGTGAAGTTGTCGGGTGCATAACTGTAGGACTTTTAGTAAATTCTGCACATCTTCCTATAAAATAATATAAATACACCTCATAGTAGAATGGAGGAGTTTGCAAAAGACTCTGGTAACTTATAAATCCTCATGTAGACCACCACCACCTTCCGCCGACTCTTCCATCCTACTATACTCGTGCACACCACCACCTTCCGCAGACTCCTCCATCCTACTATACTCGTATGCGCCACCACTGCCTCCCGCAGACTCCTCCATCCTACTACTCGTGCACACCACCACCATCCACAGACTCCTCCATCCTACTATACTCGTGTGCGCCACCACCTTCCACAGACGCCTCCATCCTACTATACTTGTGTGCGCCACCAGTGCCTCCCGCAGACTCCTCCATCCTACTATAGTCTTATGCGCCACCACTGCCTCCCGCAGACTCCTCCATCCTACTATACTCGTATGCGCCACCACTGCCTCCCGCAGACTCCTCCATCTCAGTATACTAGTGTGCGCCACCAATGCCTCCCGCAGACTCCTCCATCCTACTATACTCGTATGCGCCACCACTGCCTCCCGCAGACTCCTCCATCCTACTATACTCGTATGCGCCACCACTGCCTCCCGCAGACTCCTCCATCCTACTATACTCGTGCACGCCACCACCGCCGCCTCCCGCATCCTACTATACTCGTATGCGCCACCACTGCCTCCCGCAGACTCCTCCATTCTACTATACTCGTGCACACCACCACTGCCTCCTGCAAACTCCTCCATCTCACTATACTCGGGTGCGCCACCACTGCCTCCCGCAGAATCCTCCATCCTACTATACTCGTGCACACCACCACTGCCTCCCACAGACTCCTCCATCTCACTATACTTGTGCACACCATCACCACCTCCCGCAGACTCCTCCATCCTACTATACTCGTGCACACCACCTCTCAGACTCCTCCATCCTACTATACTCGTGCACACCACCTCCTGCAGAATCCTCCATCCTACTATACTCGTGCACACCACCGCCTCCCGCAGACTCCTCCATCCTACTATACTCGTGCACACCACCACCATCCACAGACTCCTCAATCCTACTATTCTCGTGCACACCACCTCTCACAGACTCCTCCATCCTACTATACTCGTGCACACCACCTCCCGCAGACTCCTCCATCCTACTATACTCGTGCACACCGCCTCCCGCAGACTCCTCCATCCTACTATACTCGTGCACACCACCGCCTCCCGCAGACTCCTCCATCCTACTATACTCGTGCACACCACCACCGCCTCCCGCAGACTCCTCCATCCTACTATACTCGTGCACACCACCACCGCCTCCCGCAGACTCCTCCATCCTACTATACTCGTGCACACCACCGCCTCCATACTATAAATCCATTCTACAATTAATACACCACATACATGTTACTTCCATCCCCTCATACTATAAATACCATATTAGGCCTCCTTCACACGTCCATGTTTGCAGTACGTGTTGCATCAGTTTTTTCACAGATGCCACATGCACCCACTATAAACAATGCAACTGTACATTTGTCCGTTTTCTTCCCAGCAACACACATGGCAAGGGCCAATGCAAGTCTGTGTGTCCATGTAAAACAGGTTCAGCACACGTAGAGAATCCATTGCTGTGTATGATTAGCATTGCACAGTCCAGGAGAAGCTTTGTAATTTCTGTGGCACCCTGATCACACTCGTTTTTCTGGGACCGGTTTTCTATGGATGTGTGAAGGGGCCTACTGGATACGTTTCTCGCACTCCACAAGGGTAACGTTTCAGTCCTTTAATAATGGATCTTCATCAGACGGATGGTGGTGGTTATCTATACAATGGGGGCGATCTGTGATAGTCGACTGCTCACTGTTACACGGAGTGGGATCCTACTCTGGTCCCCGACAATACAGGAGACACCACCATATAACTCACCCAATGCTTTTTAAAGCAGCAGTCCAGAAGAGGCATCCCAACTCTCAGGAACGTTTCCACAAACTGGCGGCCATACTGCGGGTAGACACAAACCCACACACAACAAATGAAGAAGACAATGGCAACAGCAACAAATGTAGGTTTATTTGTGCCATGGGACACCGGACCGTGGGTATCGCCCTCATATTCTTCCCTCAGACACCAGGCAGCTCAGCTGTAGCCTAGCATCCCAAGGAAACAGACGTGACCTGTAGGAGATCTCCTGAAGACACTGTGCACACCACAATAGTGAAGGTCCATGCAGACGCCATTCTGACTCCAGTCACCCATCCTCCATGATTGCTGCCACATGGGAGCTCGAGTCAGACCACTTACAGGGTGTCTGAAGTCAGATGAGTATACTTACCTCCATCTCCCCGGGTGCTAGTTAGGGTTTGGCCCCAGGGGTCTCCCTCTTCTGGGGGTCTCCCTCCCCCATTTCCCCTGCCCCTCTCTGGTGCTCTGCTTTACAGCCTCTTTTAGAGAAGTGAATTTAGAAAGATGCACATGAGCCGCAGGTGTCGGGGGGCCCATGAGCCGCCGGTGTTGGGGGGAGAACGCATGAGCCGCCGATGCCAGGGTAAGGGGAGGGCATGAGCGTTAGGCATGAGCCACCGATGTCGGAGAGGGGAGGGGGGGCAGAGGCATGAGCCGCTGGTGTTAGGTGGCTTCATATCATTGTTGGGAACATGAAGTTACAGATGTGCTGCTCTATAGTGACAGAGAAGATGCCGCTATCACTCCGGCCCTCGGGGGACGGCACGTCTACATGACAATGATACAAAACTCCCATCTGCTTCATTTCTGGAGAAGTACCGGTGACAGTGACTCAGTGGCCAAGTGTCTCCTGACAACCGGACACCGCTCTCCCTCCAGCATCCAGGCTCTAGAGCTCGTTCTGGCGAAATATGGACTCTGTAACACATCACCACCTTGTTCCTTCCAGGCGGAAGCGGCACTGCTGAGCCCAGGGGCACACAAGGCACGAACCCACGGTCGAGCTAGGAGCAGCCAGAGCGGCCGTGCGAGCTAGGAGCAGCCAGGGCGGCTGTGCGAGCTAGGAGCAGCCAGGGCGGCCGTGCGAGCGAGGAGCAGCCGTGCGAGCTAGGAGCAGCCATTTGAGCTAGGAGCAGCCATTTGAGCTAGGAGCAGCCATTTGAGCTAGGAGCAGCCATTTGAGCTAGGAGCAGCCATTTGAGCTAGGAGCAGCCATTTGAGCTAGGAGCGGCCATTTGAGCTAGGAGCAGCCATTTGAGCTAGGAGCGGCCATTTGAGCTAGGAGCGGCCGTGCGAGCTAGGAGCAGCCAGAGCGGCCGTGCGAGCTAGGAGCAGCCAGAGCGGCCGTGCGAGCTAGGAGCAGCCAGAGCGGCCGTGCGAGCTAGGAGCAGCCAGAGCGGCCGTGCGAGCTAGGAGCAGCCAGAGCGGCCGTGCGAGCTAGGAGCAGCCAGAGCGGCCGTGCGAGCTAGGAGCAGCCAGAGCGGCCGTGCGAGCTAGGAGCAGCCAGAGCGGCCGTGCGAGCTAGGAGCAGCCAGAGCGGCCGTGCGAGCTAGGAGCAGCCAGAGCGGCCGTGCGAGCTAGGAGCAGCCAGAGCGGCCGTGCGAGCTAGGAGCAGCCAGAGCGGCCGTGCGAGCTAGGAGCAGCCAGAGCGGCCGTGCGAGCTAGGAGCAGCCAGAGCGGCCGTGCGAGCTAGGAGCAGCCAGAGCGGCCGTGCGAGCTAGGAGCAGCCAGGGCGGCCGTGCGAGCTAGGAGCAGCCAGGGCGGCCGTGCGAGCTAGGAGCAGCCAGGGCGGCCGTGCGAGCTAGGAGCAGCCAGGGCGGCCGTGCGAGCTAGGAGCAGCCAGGGCGGCCGTGCGAGCTAGGAGCAGCCAGGGCGGCCGTGCGAGCTAGGAGCAGCCAGGGCGGCCGTGCGAGCTAGGAGCAGCCAGGGCGGCCGTGCGAGCTAGGAGCAGCCAGGGCGGCCGTGCGAGCTAGGAGCAGCCAGGGCGGCCGTGCGAGCTAGGAGCAGCCAGGGCGGCCGTGCGAGCTAGGAGCAGCCAGGGCGGCCGTGCGAGCTAGGAGCAGCCAGGGCGGCCGTGCGAGCTAGGAGCAGCCAGGGCGGCCGTGCGAGCTAGGAGCAGCCAGGGCGGCCGTGCGAGCTAGGAGCAGCCAGGGCGGCCGTGCGAGCTAGGAGCAGCCAGGGCGGCCGTGCGAGCTAGGAGCAGCCAGGGCGGCCGTGCGAGCTAGGAGCAGCCAGGGCGGCCGTGCGAGCTAGGAGCAGCCAGGGCGGCCGTGCGAGCTAGGAGCAGCCAGGGCGGCCGTGCGAGCTAGGAGCAGCCAGGGCGGCCGTGCGAGCTAGGAGCAGCCAGGGCGGCCGTGCGAGCTAGGAGCAGCCAGGGCGGCCGTGCGAGCTAAGAGCAGCCAGGGCGGCCGTACGAGCTAAGAGCAGCCAGGGCGGCCGTACGAGCTAAGAGCAGCCAGGGCGGCCGTACGAGCTAAGAGCAGCCAGGGCGGCCGTGCGAGCTAGGAGCAGCCAGGGCGAGGAGCAGCCATGTGAGCTAGGAGCAGCCATGTGAGCTAGGAGCAGCCATGTGAGCTAGGGGCAGCCATGTGAGCTAGGGGCAGCCATGTGAGCTAGGGGCAGCCATGTGAGCTAGGGGCAGCCATGTGAGCTAGGAGCAGCCATGTGAGCTAGGAGCAGCCATGTGAGCTAGGAGCAGCCATGTGAGCTAGGAGCAGCCATGTGAGCTAGGAGCAGCCATGTGAGCTAGGAGCAGCCATGTGAGCTAGGAGCAGCCATGTGAGCTAGGAGCAGCCAGAGCGGCCGTGCCAGCTCGGAGCAGTGAGAACTAGGAGCAGTGAGAACTAGGAGCAGTGAGAACTAGGAGCAGTGAGAACTAGGAGCAGTGAGAACTAGGAGAGCAGCCATACCTTCAGGCAGGTGATCAGCATGGGACGACTGTCAAACACCTACAAAGAAAACAACATATTGTAAGAAAGCCCCAAATTCTGCAGATCCCAGGCACAATCCTAAATGGGTAAAAGTGCAAAGAACCCCAGTGCGCAGCAACACTGGGCCAAGCTGATGAGGGCTCCGCACCGATTATAGATAATGTGGCTCTTCACCCAACTCGCGCTCTTTACCCCGAGGTGTCTATAATGAACCTCGTCTGGCTCTTCTCCCGTCTCGCGCGCTTTACCCCGTGTTGCCTATAATGAACCTCGTCTGGCTCTTCTCCCGTCTCGCGCTCTTTACCCCGTGTTGCCTATAATGAACCTCGTCTGGCTCTTCTCCCGTCTCACGCTCTTTACCCCGTGGTGTCTATAATGAACCTCGTCTGGCTCTTCTCCCGTCTCGCGCGCTTTACCCCGTGTTGCCTATAATGAACCTCGTCTGGCTCTTCTCCCGTCTCGCGCGCTTTACCCCGTGGTGTTGTTACTCTTACTTCATCTGAATCGTGACAATTTATGCACGTCGCCTGTTTCACTACAGATTTCCCAGGACGGATTACTGGGAAGCTGAGTACGCTGTTCACATTATCCATCATCTGTACTCTGGGGAAGCCCTCGCCAGATCGCCCCTTGTTGCAGCGGAGTTTGCAATTTTACTAATTCAATCTTTGGGATGACAGACGGATCCCAGCAGCCATCAGCGGATCGGGGGTTTGTGGTGTAGATGCAATATCAGGGTCTGGGCTTTACAATCCTAGATGTGGGGTCTTGTTAGCTGAGAACAAAGCTGCACACATGAAGGAGGGGAAGATGGGGGCCCCCAAAAGCAGTACTTGCCTTAATCAGGTTCACCAAGATGTGGAAGTTCCTGACCGCCAAACTCCAGCACAGCAGCCGCTCCGTCTGTACCTGCAAAATACAAACACCTTTCAGCACCTGTCGGGAGGCGAGGACGCGGCCAACGTGTCCGTCTGCTCCATGGGACGGAGGCCATTCTGTAAGTGCTCTGCACTCGCCCAACACGATCCCCAGAACTCAGCTGCTCCCAACATGGAAGAGTCTGGAAATCTGCAGTGTGGTGTGCAAAACTCCTGGTGTACAACACAGAGCCGGAGCCTCAGCTGTACATGGGGTCTTCAGAGACCACGGATGGAGGACTGCTCGCTTATCGGGTGCTGCCACACCAGGGTGGGGGACGTCCTGACTTATCGGTGAGGTGAGGATTACCACGCTGAAATCCCTGATCATTTTTGGTTTAGAAGTCCAGTAGGCGGTGCTTATCAGTGATTGACCAATGTGCATAGAGATAGCCAGTGATTAGGACCACCCACTGAACTGCAGCACAATCCGGTGTGACGGTCGGCCCGGCCTCTCCGGCTGCCCACAGATCAGACGCCGCTGACGCTGGAGTCACATCTGCTCACTAAAGCCTCAGACTTCTGCCAGCGCTTACCAAATCAGCTGCAGACGAGCTGCGACCAAGGCGGCAACTACAGGGAGCGGGCAGCGCCATTAGCCAGCAGATAGTGGGTTAATCTGCAGTGTATTATGAAGATGCCCGACGCTGGACTGAGAGTGCAGCACCCAGGAGAAAATGGGCCCCAGCCACGCGGGCGTGCCATCGCGCCCCCCCCCCCTCCCAACCACACAGGCGTATCCTTGTCCCCCACCCCAGCCATGCGGGCGTGCTGCCGTCCCCTCCCCCCAACCATCCCAACCACACGGGCGTACCCCTGTCCCCCACCCCAGCCACGCGGGGGTGCCACCAGCCACCCCCCCCAGCCACAAAGGTGTGCCACCGCCCCCTCCACCACCAGCCACGCGGGCGTGCCGCCGCCCCCTCCCCCCCCAAAGGCGTGCCGCCGCCCCCTCCACCACCAGTCACAAAGGCGTGCCACCAACTCCCCCCCCAGCCACAAAGGTGTGCAACAGCCCCCTCTACCAGCCACGCGGGCGTGCCGCCGCCCCCTCCCCCCCCAAAGGCGTGCCACCGCCCCCTCCACCACCAGCCACAAAGGCGTGCCACCAACCCCCCCCCCAGCCACAAAGGCATGCCGCCGCCCCCTCCGCTCAACCATCCCAACCATAGGAGCGTACCCCTGTGTCCCCCACCCCAGCCACGCGGGCGTGCCACCGCGCCCCCCCCCCCCCAGCCACACGCGCGTGCCGCTGCCCCGTCCCCCCAACCATCCCAACCACACAGGCGTATCCTTGTCCCCCACCCCAGCCATGCGGGCGTGCTGCCGTCCCCTCCCCCCAACCATCCCAACCACACGGGCGTACCCCTGTCCCCCACCCCAGCCACGCGAGGGTGCCACCAACCACCCCCCCCAGCCACAAAGGTGTGCCACCGCCCCCTCCACCACCAGCCACGCGGGCGTGCCACCGCCCCCCCCCCCCAAAGGCGTGCCACCAACCCCCCCCCAGCCACAAAGGCATGCCGCCGCCCCCTCCGCTCAACCATCCCAACTATAGGAGCGTACCCCTGTGTCCCCCACCCCAGCCACGCGGGCGTGCCACCGCCCCCCCTCCCCAGCCACAAAGGTGTGCAACAGCCCCCTCCACCACCAGCCACGCGGGCGTGCCACCAACCACCCCCCCCAGCCACAAAGGTGTGCAACAGCCCCCTCCACCACCAGCCACGCGGGCGTGCCACCGCGCCCCCCCCAGCCACAAAGGCGTGCCACCGCGCCCCCTCCCCAGCCACAAAGGCATGCCGCCGCCCCCTCCCCCCAACCATCCCAACCACAAGGGCGTACCCCTGCCCCCCACCCCAGCCACGTGGGCGTGCCACCGCTCCCCTCCCCAGCCACACAGGTGTGCCGCCGCCCTCTCCCCAACGATCCCAACCACACAGGCGTACCCCTGTTTCCCCACCCCAGCCACGCGGATGTACCGCCGCCATCCCCCCCCAGCCACGCGGACGTGCAGCTGCCATCCCCCCCAGCCACGCGGACATGCCGCTGCCATCCCCCCAGCCACACGGACATGCCGCTGCCATCCCCTCCAGCCACACGGACATGCCGCTGCCATCCTCTCCAGCCACACGGACATGCCGCTGCCATCCCCCCAAGCCACACGGACATGCCGCTGCCATCCCCCCAAGCCACACGGACATGCCGCTGCCATCCCCTCCAGCCACACGGACATGCCGCTGCCATCCCCTCCAGCCACACGGACATGCCGCTGCCACCCCCCCCAGCCACACGGACATGCCGCTGCCACCCTCCCCAGCCACACAGACATGCCGCTGCCACCCCCCCCAGCCAAGCGGACGTGTCGTGGGTTCCCATTAATGACATACATAGAACAGGTGGTGCAGGAACACTGATGGCTTCGTACCTGGTGATTGTCAGTCGCTGTCACGGCAGGAACGCTCCTCACAAACTTCTCCAACTTATCCATCAGCACTCGGAAGAAAACCACAAAAGTCTGTCTGAAAGGATCACGAGAGATAAATATCAGTGCGGCCCGTCCACCGACCACTACAGGAGGAGAGCAGACCGTGCGGCCCGTCCACCGACCACTACAGGAGGAGAGCAGACAGTGCGGCCCGTCCACCGACCACTACAGGAGGAGAGCAGACAGTGCGGCCCGTCCACCGACCACTACAGGAGGAGAGCAGACAGTGCGGCCCGTCCACCGACCACTACAGGAGGAGAGCAGACAGTGCGGCCCGTCCACCGACCACTACAGGAGGAGAGCAGACAGTGCGGCCCGTCCACCGACCACTACAGGAGGAGAGCAGACAGTGCGGCCCGTCCACCGACCACTACAGGAGGAGACGAGACAGTGCGGCCCGTCCACCGACCACTACAGGAGGAGAGCAGACAGTGCGGCCCGTCCACCGACCACTACAGAAGGAGAACAGACAGTGCGGCCCGTCCACCGACCACTACAGGAGGAGAGCAGACAGTGCGGCCCGTCCACCGACCACTACAGGAGGAGAGCAGACAGTGCGGCCCGTCCACCGACCACTACAGGAGGAGAGCAGACAGTGCGGCCCGTCCACCGACCACTACAGGAGGAGAGCAGACAGTGCGGCCCGTCCACCGACCACTACAGGAGGAGAGCAGACAGTGCGGCCCGTCCACCGACCACTACAGGAGGAGGCAGACCGTGGCACAGGAGGGAGAGCAGAACGTGCGGCCCGTCCACCGACCACTACAGGAGGAGAGCAGACAGTGCGGCCCGTCCACCGACCACTACAGGAGGAGAGCAGACAGTGCGGCCCGTCCACCGACCACTACAGGAGGAGAACAGACAGTGCGGCCCGTCCACCGACCACTACAGGAGGAGAGCAGACAGTGCGGCCCGTCCACCGACCACTACAGGAGGAGAGCAGACAGTGCGGCCCGTCCACCGACCACTACAGGAGGAGAGCAGACAGTGCGGCCCGTCCACCGACCACTACAGGAGGAGAGCAGACAGTGCGGCCCGTCCACCGACCACTACAGGAGGAGAGCAGACAGTGCGGCCCGTCCACCGACCACTACAGGAGGAGAGCAGACAGTGCGGCCCGTCCACCGACCACTACAGGAGGAGAGCAGACAGTGCGGCCCGTCCACCGACCACTACAGGAGGAGAGCAGACAGTGCGGCCCGTCCACCGACCACTACAGGAGGAGAGCAGACAGTGCAGCCCGTCCACCGACCACTACAGGAGGAGAGCAGACAGTGCGACCCGTCCACCGACCACTACAGGAGGAGAGCAGACAGTGCAGCCCGTCCACCGACCACTACAGGAGGAGAGCAGACAGTGCGACCCGTCCACCGACCACTACAGGAGGAGAGCAGACAGTGCGGCCCGTCCACCGACCACTACAGGAGGAGAGCAGACAGTGCGGCCCGTCCACCGACCACTACAGGAGGAGAGCAGACAGTGCGGCCCGTCCACCGACCACTACAGGAGAGCAGACAGTGCGGCCCGTCCACCGACCACTACAGGAGGAGACGAGACAGTGCGGCCCGTCCACCGACCAGTACAGGAGGAGAGCAGACAGTGCGGCCCGTCCACCGACCACTACAGGAGGAGAGCAGACAGTGCGGCCCCTCCACTACAGACAGACTGAACACTCTCATCCTGAAGGCTACAGGGGCTTGCAGTTAGTGCGTGGAGCGCTGTGATCGGTTCTTACCTGGTCAGCGTGGGGTAAGTGGATGAGTTGCCATCTTTAGTTGCATTCATCAGCTCGGTCACTCCTGTGCCACAGATTTTCTCAATAGCTTCGAGCACATCAGTGTGCTGGAGATAAATGCTGCAATGTAATGAGACTGTCACTACTGTCTGCTATTCTATTGGATCTACACGGAGACTAGTCGTCCCTCCTTTAGCATTACACTGACTATGTTGGACCCCTCCAGGGACCGCCGGCGCCTGGTACCACTCACCACAACAGGCTCTGCAGCGTCTCGTTGAATCGAATTCCCCTCTCGCGCTCCCCGCCAGGCTGAATCCAGGACTGGCACAGAAAACCTCCAGCAACTGAAGCTGAAACCAGAGGAAGAAGAGTTACCGTCATCTCCACGATGAGTAAGAGGTTACACGAGTAGGCCAAGCTCATACCGATCCTGCCGCCATACGGTGCAGCGTCCGTCTTCTCCACCAGCGTCATCAGCAGCTGCAGCAGGCTCAGGGCGGCCGAGAGGGTGGGAACGCTACTACACAGGTGCTGAAAGTATCCGAAACCGTGGCTGGGAAGAAAGAAAAGAGCAGAAGAGACTCAGGACGTGAAGGACGCGGGAAGAGAGCGAACTAAACACGGCACAAACACCACAGAAGAGCTAGAAACAAAAGCTTCCCTGAATGTACGAAACAGAGCACGCGGCCATCATACCGTTCAGGAAGGAGACGTGTCCTGTATCTAGAGGTGATTGTACTAATCACCATGGAGCACGCGGCCATCATACCGTTCAGGAAGGAGACGTGTCCTGTATCTAGAGGTGATTGTACTAATCACCATGGAGCACGCGGCCATCATACTGTTCAGGAAGGAGACGTGTCCTGTATCTAGAGGTGATTGTACTAATCACCATGGAGCACGCGGCCATCATACCGTTCAGGAAGGAGACGTGTCCTGTATCTAGAGGTGATTGTACTAATCACCATGGAGCACGCGGCCATCATACTGTTCAGGAAGGAGACGTGTCCTGTATCTAGAGGTGATTGTACTAATCACCATGGAGCACGCGGCCATCATACCGTTCAGGAAGGAGACGTGTCCTGTATCTAGAGGTGGATGTACTAATCACCATGGAGCACGCGGCCATCATACCGTTCAGGAAGGAGACGTGTCCTGTATCTAGAGGTGGATGTACTAATCACCATGGAGCACGCGGCCATCATACCGTTCAGGAAGGAGACGTGTCCTGTATCTAGAGGTGAATGTACTAATCACCATGGAGCACGCGGCCATCATACTGTTCAGGAAGGAGACGTGTCCTGTATCTAGAGGTGAATGTACGAAACATGGAGCACGCGGCCATCATACCGTTCAGGAAGGAGACGTGTCCTGTATCTAGAGGTGAATGTAATCACCATGGAGCACGCGGCCATCATACCGTTCAGGAAGGAGACGTGTCCTGTATCTAGAGGTAGATGTACTAATCACCATGGAGCACGCGGCCATCCTACTGTTCAGGAAGGAGACGTGTCCTGTATCTAGAGGTGAATGTAATCACCATGGAGCACGCGGCCATCATACCGTTCAGGAAGGAGACGTGTCCTGTATCTAGAGGTAATTGTACTAATCACCATGGAGCACGCGGCCATCATACTGTTCAGGAAGGAGACGTGTCCTGTATCTAGAGGTGGATGTACTAATCATCATGGAGCACGCGGCCATCATACTGTTCAGGAAGGAGACGTGTCCTGTATCTAGAGGTGGATGTACTAATCATCATGGAGCACGCGGTCATCATACTGTTCAGGAAGGAGACGTGTCCTGTATCTAGAGGTGATTGTACTAATCACCATGGAGCACGCGGCCATCATACCGTTCAGGAAGGAGACGTGTCCTGTATCTAGAGGTGATTGTACTAGTCACCATGGAGCACGCGGCCATCATACTGTTCAGGAAGGAGACGTGTCCTGTATCTAGAGGTGATTGTACTAATCACCATGGAGCACGCGGCCATCATACCGTTCAGGAAGGAGACGTGTCCTGTATCTAGAGGTGATTGTACTAGTCACCATGGAGCACGCGGTCATCATACTGTTCAGGAAGGAGACGTGTCCTGTATCTAGAGGTGATTGTACTAATCACCATGGAGCACGCGGCCATCATACTGTTCAGGAAGGAGACGTGTCCTGTATCTAGAGGTGGATGTACTAATCACCATGGAGCACGCGGCCATCATACTGTTCAGGAAGGAGACGTGTCCTGTATCTAGAGGTGAATGTACTAATCACCATGGAGCACGCGGCCATCATACCGTTCAGGAAGGAGACGTGTCCTGTATCTAGAGGTGGATGTACTAATCACCATGGAGCACGCGGCCATCCTACTGTTCAGGAAGGAGACGTGTCCTGTATCTAGAGGTGATTGTACTAATCACCATGGAGCACGCGGCCATCATACTGTTCAGGAAGGAGACGTGTCCTGTATCTAGAGGTGATTGTACTAATCACCATGGAGCACGCGGCCATCATACCGTTCAGGAAGGAGACGTGTCCTGTATCTAGAGGTGATTGTACTAATCACCATGGAGCACGCGGCCATCATACTGTTCAGGAAGGAGACGTGTCCTGTATCTAGAGGTGATTGTACTAATCACCATGGAGCACGCGGCCATCATACCGTTCAGGAAGGAGACGTGTCCTGTATCTAGAGGTGGATGTACTAATCACCATGGAGCACGCGGCCATCATACCGTTCAGGAAGGAGACGTGTCCTGTATCTAGAGGTGAATGTACGAAACATGGAGCACGCGGCCATCATACCGTTCAGGAAGGAGACGTGTCCTGTATCTAGAGGTGAATGTAATCACCATGGAGCACGCGGCCATCATACCGTTCAGGAAGGAGACGTGTCCTGTATCTAGAGGTAGATTGTACTAATCACCATGGAGCACGCGGCCATCCTACTGTTCAGGAAGGAGACGTGTCCTGTATCTAGAGGTGAATGTAATCACCATGGAGCACGCGGCCATCATACCGTTCAGGAAGGAGACGTGTCCTGTATCTAGAGGTAATTGTACTAATCACCATGGAGCACGCGGCCATCATACTGTTCAGGAAGGAGACGTGTCCTGTATCTAGAGGTGGATGTACTAATCATCATGGAGCACGCGGCCATCATACTGTTCAGGAAGGAGACGTGTCCTGTATCTAGAGGTGGATGTACTAATCATCATGGAGCACGCGGTCATCATACTGTTCAGGAAGGAGACGTGTCCTGTATCTAGAGGTGG